>NW_026000019.1:3160951-3272605 GCF_001458135.2 Marmota marmota marmota
AAAAAAAAAAAAAAAAAAAAAAAATTATGGTCTGGAGAATTATTTGTTACTAAATTGCCAATATTTTTCTTTGGGGTAATTCTTTTTTTCTTGTATTTAAAAATATGGATCTTAAATCATTTCTATCCAGAAAGTTATATACTACAATGCAATTTCAAATTAAACTGATATGTCTTGCTGTGTAAGGTCCCTCCTATTTCAAACCTCTTCCAGGAAGTTGAGTCTGGTAGTACATCCCTGTAATCCCAGTGATTTGGAAGGATAAGGCAGGAGGATTGCAAATTCAAGGGCAGCCTTGGCTACTTAGTGAGAACATCAGCAACTTAGTGAGCTCCTGTTTCAAAACAAAATGAGATAAACACATGGCTGGGGATGCAGCTTAATGGTAGAGCACCCCTGGGTTAAATCCTTGTGTCTGTCTCTCTGCTCTCTCTCTCTCGCTCTCTCTCTCTCTCTCTCTCTCTCACACACATACACACACACACACACAAAGATGAAATAAAAAAAACCTCTCCTAGGTATCTTGATATTTTAAATACTGTTCTGCAATTTCCTAGCGTGAAATGACTTACTCATTGGTCATCTGCATTGCTGCAGATCCTGGTTGTCAATCTAGATTTTAATTTGTTAAATGTTCTGCTGTTCCCACTTGGTTTTAGACCACACAGCACAAGGACAAATGGAACCTGTGTCTAGAGTCCTGGATTCCAGCCAGGCTGGCTTGGCAAGGAGGGGGAATGGAGTAGTTGTAAATTAGGGAAATATTATTGTGGGACAGAGAATGGAAAGAACACAGCCCTGGGTAATACAACTCTCTTATTGACTAGAATGTGACTCTGGACAAGTCATAAATTCCAGTTTCCTCATCTGTAAAATGAAGGGCTTGTATCAGATGCTCTCTAAGTTATTCTTTAATTAAGACTCCTAGGATCCCTCTGACTGTAAACATGACAGCTGTACATTGGATGATTTCTAAGATCCTTCTTAGCTCTAAAATTCTATAATATTCTAACTTGTTGTCATGGATGACCAAAAGTTATTTTTTTTCATAAATAAAGTATCTGTTGGTGCTTCTCAAAATAGAGCCTGAGAAGATTGAGACAATTCCACCTTTCTTTCAGTGACACCAGGTTCTCTATCAGCCAAGCTGGACATTTAAAAATCATCTTCAGCTCCTCCTGTTTCTGCCCTCGTGATCCATTTCTTAATCCTGCTGGTTCTCTTTTCTGATGTTCTGGTCCTGTGTCTAGTACCATGTCATTCATTTTCTGGACTATTTCAATAATCTCTTAATTGGTACAATTTTTGTCTCTGAGCTCCTAAAGGATTTAAAAGGGAATTTTAGCTACAATGAAACATCCTTCTTCAAAAATCTCCCCTGTCTTTCCATTGCCTGAAGAATAATATTCAAACTCATAGGCACAGAATTTAGAAGCCTCATGATGTGGCTTCAACCATCCCTCCAGCACTGTCTCCTAGAAGACCCAGCCATGTGAGCCACATAGATTGAGCAAACATTTTCTCAAACTTCTTTTTTTCTTCAATACTGAGGATTGAACCCAGGGCCTTGCACATGCTAGGCAAGTGCTGTACCACTGAGTTACACGCTCAGCCCTTTTAAAATTTTTTTTGAAACAGAGTCTTGCTAAGTTATCAAGGCTGGCTTTGAACTTTGATCCTCTAGCCTCAGTCTATCTATTGTTTTTTTGTCATTTTGATGTTCTTGGTTTAATGTATCCATTTGCATTAAAAATTTTCATCTGGTCTTTATCTCAGATTCCTGGCATAGAGCATTTAAAACCCTTGGGATTTCCTGGAGATAGAAATGTTTTTGTTATTCCTGAGTCTCTGGATCTTACTGGAGTTTATGCTAATGAGGTAACTCTAGGTGGTCCCCTAGATAGCTGGAGAATGAGGACAGATCAGCAGAAAGACCAAGTGCATGGTTAGAGGGTTGAAACTTTGAAGCTATTAGGGAAGGCTGGTGGTGAAGATTGAGGTCAATCATGTGACCAGTAATTTAATCAAGTATGCCTACCTAATGGGATCCCAATAAAAACTCTGGACACCAAAGTTTAGGGGAGCTTCCTGGTTGGTGAACTCATCAGTGCCTAAGAGGAAGATGTGGCCTGATTTGATGGGGAGACTACAAAGTAGATCTGCTTTTGAACCCTCCCAGACCTCACCCTGTCTCTTCATTTGATTGGTGTGGGTCATAGGTTTTATAGTAAAACTGTATAATCATAAGTATTGTTCTTTCTTAAGTTCTATGAATTATTCTAGTGAATTTTCAAAACTGAGAGGGTCATGGAAGTCCCTAAATTTGTAGGCAGTAAGAAATGCAGGTGATCTGGGGACCTCTAAAGTATAGTTGACATCTGAAATGAAAGAAGTCTGGTGGAGGATTGAGCCTGTAGCTTATGTCCTCTGCACTAACTCTAGGTGGTAGGGGCTGGACGTGAATTGCAGTCACCACTTGGGGTTGAAACCATGTAAAATCACAGAATGAAAACCATTTTGGTGATAGCAATAGTTCAGTCATTTTTGGTGGAAATTCTTTGATGTGATATAAAACAAAATGAGATCAGCTTTGCTTCAAAAGAGACCTTAACAAATAAGAGGATCTGCTCAATATCCAATGTTTAAAATATCAACTTCTATGCATTTTCTTGTTTATTATAGAGTTTAGGAAATTAATTTGTTGGCAGTCAAGACTGATGAATCTTTGGAATTGATTTCTGTTTTGCAAATTAATAACCTGTTTATTTTTACTCTTCATTTTTCTCCTCTCGCAGCGTGTAAACAGTCTGTCATATTATTGCAGAAGGGCAAATCTGCTCAGCATTGGTGACAAGGCTTTTGCTATTTTGCCAAGCAGAGAAGTAAGAACTCAATGGTCACACGGTCCTGCTCAAACTAAGTGTATCTGGAAATGATCCAGATATTCATATGAGGACATATGATTTTTCTCTTTCCTATTGCTCTTTGGACAATACAGTTTGTCATTTGCCGTTAAAATGGGCCTTTCATCTCTTCATGGTACAGCTTGATGGCATCTGCTTTAATATGACTCGGTGACAGTTGCACTGCTTCTTTCTGGCAGTTTCTAATTTTCCTTTCATTTTATCATCCTGGTTTTTATTTCAACTTTGTTTTTATAGCTTGTGCACTATCCTGACCTTCCAATGCTGTCACTTTCAACAATGCAAGGACATTATACCATCACCTCGAAAATAACAATGTGCTTTCTTAGCTCATTTCTCTGTCTCTCTCTCTCTTTTTTTTTTTTTTTAAGATGTCAAAAGCAATCTTTTGGGAACTGTCAGATCAACCCATTAATTTTTTTTTCTCCCCTAAAGGTTCCTCACCCCATGTCCTTTCTTTTATTCTTATTCTACTACCCATGGAAAGCTATCACTTTGCTTCTTTTTTTTTTTTTTTAAACCTAGTATTTTGCTCATCATTTAATACTTAACTGAATTTCTTCTGACTGGATGAATAGCTGTATTTTTTTGAAATAATAAGTGTCAAATCTTTATACCCAGAGTTTAAAAAAACAAAAAATTAAAATATATCTTACCAGATGTACTTAAAAGATCTTACTTCTTTTTAGAAGATGATTTATTTATTTATTTTTTTAGTTAATGTTTTTCTGGACAACATGGTTAACTAACAGGAAGGAGTCAAATTTCACTGACTGAAATGGCTTCTCCAAGTGAGATGAAAGAACTTTTGCTTGAAGGCATAGTAAACGCCCTTTATTTACAGTTGATCAGATTTCCCCAGTTATTAAGGAGCATTCAAGTGTCTTCTAGTGTGGCAAGACAAGGCATAAGACCCTGCCCATCGTGGGTTTTTTTTTTCCCCTTATAATTCTATTTTCTTGTTTATAGCAAAGTAAATTTACAAGTTCAGACTCAAAGCATTCATTGGTCTTTTAAGATAAATTTGCAAAGCTAATTTTATTGGGGATTTTTCTACATGTGGTTCCATTTTAGTCCCCCGGATTGTATTCTCTCCTCCCCATTTCATATGGGATAAACACTACTGTATTTTTGTGAAGAGGGGATAAATGTCAAGAGTGACAGGATCCATCCTAAGGCTTTGCCAAGACTAAAGACCCATAGGCTGCTCTACCTGTCAAGTAAAAATAATCCTGTATTTTTAAAAAAACCCTTCTAATAAATGTATTTTCCCAATTCTATATGTAATACATGTATAGGGAATTTAGAAATATAAGAAAGTTCCTGCAATTTTACCACCCCATGAGAATGTCTAGTCACTTCTCTCCAGTCCTTTCTTTGCATGGTTTTCCATAATATGCAAATATTTATGTAATTGTATTCACAACAGAGTCGAGATCGTGTTTATTGCTACTTCTTAATTGATTTTTTTCCTTCAATTTCACTTTGCCAGTAGACAGAATATCAGGACAAATTTACCCAAGTCAGCTTTAACCTTCTTTATATAAAAGAAACTTCATTAAAAGGAGGCTAAATAGTTTATTGTTGCAATTTGTCTCTCTTTCTCTTTTGGTGCTGGGGATCAAACTCATGGCCTTGTGCCTGCTAGAACACTCAACCACCAAGCCACCCTCCTCAGTCCTACTTTGCTATATTTCTGAGAGCTTTTCCTAGATCTGCTTTCTATTTTGGACAGTCTCTTCTGTTATCAGATATTACCCACAGTGTCATTTAATTAAACTAAGCTCTTTAAAAATAAAATTTCTTTTGGATTGCAGCATGACTCTGAATCAAAAATTGATCAAATTGCTAGAGCTAAACATCCTACAAAAGAAAAATCTCCTGGTATAATTATTTTCTCTAGTTACATTGGCTTTAATAGTCCACTTGTAATTTTTTATGTGTATTTGAAAACATTTGTTATAAACACTGCTTTCCCTATGTCTAAGTCATGTTTAAACCTTGATTAAATTTGCTAGTGCATCAACCACAACAAAGTATGCAATATGTAAGGTTAGATGTCTTTCAAGGACAACCAGATTTTGTGGTTTCTGACTTTAGGAGGCTAACTCCTAACCAGGTAAAGGAAGAGAGAAAAGAGAGGAAATCAACATTTATTGTCTGCATTATTTTGGGCACTATTAGGTATTCTATATACTTAATCCTTTTAAAAACTCTGCAAAGTAAATCTTTTTTCTACAACTACTAAGTTCTATCGGTTCTGTCTTCTGATAGATACAGGACACTCAATGCATGTTGATAATAAATACACTTATCTTTCTTGTAGCAAGCAATATTCAGGTAGGTACCCCAGGACTGGATTGCTGTTCTGGGAGGCTGATGAGGCTCTGCAAAGGCATCTGGGGAGGAGGTAAATCTAGCTGGGAGTAATGATGCTGTAAATAAACAAAAATAATGTTAATGATGGGGGGTAGGGTGGGGAAGAATGGACTCCTCTAGAATCTCTCCATTCCAGTTACCATTGAGGTCAACATACTCTTATGCTGTCCTTCCTGATATTTTCTTGTAATTAGTCGTTTAGCCTTTGGTCTTACTCAACTCCATTCTATTCATCATCCTTTAGCCAGAGAGATCTTCCTTGAACACAAAAAGGAGTTCTGTTACTCACTTGCTTGAAGCACTTCCATGGTTTTCACTGGCTTTTGGGATAAAGTACAAACTAATAAAAATGGCATTCACAGGGCTTCAGGATTTGGACCTGATTACATCTTCGTTCTACGTGCCACACGTTATTTTTTTTTTAAGAGAGAGAGAGAGAATTTTTTAATATTTATTTTTTAGTTCTCAGCGGACACATCTTTGTTTGTATGTGGTGCTGAGGATCGAACCTGGGCCGCACGCACGCCAGGCCAGCGCGCTACCGCTTGAGCCACATCCCCAGCCCCACAGGTTATGTTTTAACCAGAGCCCATTTCCAATTCCTTTCACGTGTCCCCCATCCCCTCTTCCATTTTTTTCATATCTCCAATTGTATGTAGTGCTCCAAGGTGACAATCTCCCATGCCTTTGGGTAATTGAATTGAGCAGCTTAGGAGTTTGCGCAGGCATGTTCTTCTCTTACAAAAATACACCTATATCTGTATTTTTCTTAAGACTTTCAGTCCTATCAATCTATCTTTTATTCCCACTGTTGAGAGTACATGGCTACTATAATATCATTTATTTGTTTCCTAGAACTTTTTGAATTGTAGCAGAATATGTACAATTATAAATGTCAATGACATTCAGTCTCAGGGTTCACAATGGAGGCAATATATAATTGAGAGCTGGAAGGTTTTTCAACTGTAGCTATTTTTCTTCAATCTTCTGAATATTTAAAGAGAAGCTAAAATTATAAGCTGGGCATGGTGGCAAACACCTGTAATTCTAGTTTGTAAGATGAAGCAAGAGGATCACATGCTCAAGGCCAGCTAGGACAACTTAATGAAATTCTGCCTCAAATAAAAAAAAAAAAAGGCTAGGATGTAGTTCAGTAGTAAAGTGTCTTTGGGTTCAATCCCCAGTACTGAAGAGAGATAGAGATAGAGATAGATAGATAGATAGATAGATAGATAGATAGATAGATATAATTATAGGATGCTGTTGTTGTTGTTTTTTGGTACTGAGGATTGATATCAGGTATGCTTTACCACTGAGCTACAGTCCCAATCCATTTTAATTTTTTACTTTGAGATCAGGTCTCACTAAGTTGCTGAGGGTCTTGCTGAATTTCGGAGGCTGGCCTCAAACTTGCAATCCTCCTGCCTCAGCCTCTTGAGTCTCTGATATTACAGGCACTTCTCTTCCTCTGGGGAAATATACTTTGTATCCAAAACAGAAGGTCCTTCTGTGGATCCCTTCTGCTTATTTGCCAAGTTTCTTTTTATTCAGGTTCCCTTTCTTCCACTCAAAAGACCATACCTGGTGATTTATAGGTTTTAATGTAAATTTTGGTTTTTAAATATGCACCAACTCTGGCTAAACAAAACATTGCTGGATGAAGTCCAGTTTATCAGCTACATGTTTGCAGTCTTTTCTCTGTTTCATTCAATTCACACCAACCCTTGTTCTTCTGCTTTTTGTTTGTCTGACCTCTCATTTTGCAGTCCATACTTTAAGTATCTTTTCCTCCCAGGAGGATTCTCTGATCTGGGTTAATTTCTTCTCCAGTGTGTTCCAGAAGTGGCCTGCTCTACTTGCACCAGCTTGCAAGTGATTTCCCATCACACTTTGAATTTTGGTGAAGACTGGGATCATTTCTCTTAATCACTATGCATTCTTTCAACAAGTATTTAGTGAGTACCTCTATGTGCTGGTGCTATCCTAGGGACTACATATTCACTAATTAAGAAAACAGAAAAGTGATCAGACATTGGTGGCACATGTCTGTAATGCCACCCGTTCAGGAGGCTGAGGAAGAAGGATCACAAGTTCAAAGCCAGCCTTGCAATTTAGTGAGGCCCTAAGCAACTTAGCAAGACCCTGTCTCTTAAAAAAAAGGGGGGTGGGGTGGGGATGTGGCTCATTGGTTGAGCATCTTTAAAATAATTAAATTGGAAACCTGAGCAATAATCTGATTTAATCTTGTGCTTGGACAGATAAAACAATAGTAACTCAGTGTCCCACAGTGGCCAGTGGCAGATAGATTCATCCCAGGGTCCTCACCTGCCAGCATTATGCACTTCTCTTTCTCTGGGAAAATATACTTTGCATCCAAAACAGAAGGTCCTTCTGTGGATCCCTTCTGCTTATTTGCCAAGTTTCTTTTTACTCAGGTTCCCTTTCTTCTTTCTTCCACTCAAAAGAGAAGTGTGTTGTGGTTTCTAGAGGAAGAATCCAGGTTTGAGCTTTTCCAAATTTGGCAGAAGTTCCTGGCAAATTTCCTCTTGGAGTGTCTGATTTAGTTCCATGAGCTGTTTTAGGGACATCTGCAGCTGGAGAATAACCAGTCTCTCCTGTGAGCCAGGAAAGTACCTTGTGAATCCCCTTACCCCAAGGTTCATGTAGGTTTTCAGCAGCACAACTATCCTGGGCCCTGGATATCTTCACCCAAATCAGGCAACTTGCTTTCAAGGCCTCTGCATGTGGAATTCTGCCATCACCTTACATGATCTCTGTGGCTCTCTTTGACCCTCCAAGGCTGGACCATATTACTCCTATAGCTTTTATTCTCCAAAGCCTAGCACAGTCTGTAGTCTTTCATGAATATTTATTGAATCACAAATTACTGAATTTAATAAAACTGAACTACTAAGATGAGAAAGCAGAAGCTTAGAGAATATAAATACCTAGCTCAAAGTTACACAGCTAGTAAGAAAGAGAGATTGAATTCAGAATTGAACCCAATATGCTTGACTCCACTGCATTGTTACCCCCACACCTGCCAGGTTAAGTGAAAAACAAAAACAAAACCAAAATTAATGTAAGGAGTGTTTCACATGAGCTGTACTTGAGATTGTAGGGCGAGGGAACCTGTGGTAGGTTGGGCGATTGGGGAAGCTCCTGTCTCACCCACACATTGGAATTGTTAAGGATGCGAAAGAAGTCAGTGAGACTTGCCTGACTGCCCTGAATTCTTTATGGTACTCTTCTCATAAGGTAGTGAGAAGAACCACTTACAGAAAGTAGGGGTCACTCACCTCTGAAGACTCCGCCTAGTAGCCTTAAATAATGGTCATTTACCCAATCTGCTTTGCGGTCAACCACTAGTGTCCTTTTCTCACAGTGTTTACATGCATACAATGTGTCTAATTTAAGGAACTAAATGTATTAGGAAAGAGGGCCCAACTCAGCTTGTTTCAGCCCCAAACTTGACCGGTAGTTGAACTCATATGAGGTTCCCCAAATTCCAGCTCAAAGAAAAAGTTAAAATAAAGGCATTTGTTTAGTACTTGTTTTCATTAGAGATTTGGGTGAAGATAAAGTGGAAATGTTGCCACAACCTCTTTGTGTATGATTTACAGCCTAAGTATAGTCACTGAATTTTAGGACTTTTGGGGCTACCCTGTAATTCTGTACTTCATTCCTGTAAACTGTTCCTGGGCTTGAGCTTCCTAAAAAGATCACCACAACTGTGAATAGCCTGGGTCTCAGCTTGGAAGCCTAATATGATTTATTCCAAGAACTCAGGTTTTCTTCCCCAAGGAGGCCTAAAACAACTTAATTCTTTCTTTTGTGGCTCACAGGAAAAATGAAGGCATGTTTTTAGGACTGAGATTAATATTGTCATACTTCTCATGTGCATTATGGAAGAATTAGCTTTGAATAGTTCTATGAAGCCAAATCATGCTTTATTCCACCCTGTCCCTTTAAGTACAAGTTCCCTTAGAAAAGAAGACATAGCGATTAATTAATGTCCTGCCTGCAGTTGACTAGAAAAGAAAATTCACACAAGATACTTGCTATCCTTACTTTTCCATTGGGCTGTTTCTCATATCACTGATGGCATACAACAGACATGAACTTCTTCGGTCTTTAAAGGAACCTACATGCAATGCTTAGTTTTCACCAAGACCATATGAGGGTTTTGTTCTTTGTTTTTTTCCTGACCATTTAATCATAATGAAATTAGGCAGTATGTGGCAATGAGGTGACCAATCCTAATTTCCAAAATAAGATTTAGGTAGAAGAAGGATGAGGATTGGAATTAGCAAATTTATAGTGTCTGGGATCTGAAGAAATCTAGCTCCCCAGGCAATCTGGGATTTTTTTTTTGGTACAAATCCCTGTCACAAAAAGGACAACAGCAAGGGTCTCTTCTTTGTCTCCTGCAACCAGAGGAGATGTTTGTCCGTTTGTCCATCCTTCCTTCCTTCTTTCCTTCCTTCCTTCCTTCTTCCCTCCCTCCCTCCTCCCCCTCTTTCTTTCTTGCACTAGGGGTGCTTTACACCTGAGCCACATCTCCAGCCCTTTTTTATTTTTCATTTTGAGACAGGGTCTCACTGAGTTGCTTAAGGCCTTGCTAACTTGCTGAGGCTGGAGGGTCCTCCTACCTCAGCTTCCTGAGTCACTAGGATTATAGGCATGTGCCACTGCCCCTGCAAGCAGATATTCTTAAAGGAGTTAAGTTAATTGCTCCTTGTATCTTTCATCTAATGATAAACGATACAAGGAGAAATTGGATTTCTGGTTGACTGGTTTTTTGAAATTGAAAAGAGATGGTTACCAAATCACATCCAGGAATAGTTCAGTAAACACCATAACAAAGTAATCAGCAGATATTATTTTGTTCTCAAGTGCTTTTTTTTTTTTTCCTTCCAAAAAGGTGATATAATTTTGAATGGGATTCTAATACAGACCCATTGCAGTCAAGGTCTGTAAAGGTGTGAACACAAAGGATCCCCCCGGGTTTTTTGGTGAATAAACAGCAGCAGCTTTCTATCAGCCTTTGCCTTAACCTTTTATTCAGGGAAGCTCTTTCTGTGATGTTAATTTTCTTTCTTCTTTGTGCCTAAGATTAAGATAAAAGGTACAGTTCAGGTCACTTCAGTTCACCTCACTCAACCTAGCTACTATTCTGATTAGATTGTGCATATTCATTAGCTTCTACCAACATGTGATGGTTCATTAATTGTACTACCCTGAGGACTCACGTCACCCTGCTTGCTTCATATTGATTTAGACTTTTTAAATTTGTTCCCCTCATCTCTTCAGATAGATAGCAAGGTCTCTCCCAACTGTCTCCTGATCTCTGTCATAAAATGCAGCTAACATTCAGCATTAAATTGAAGGAGAAGGAGCAGAAAGCCTGGCATTCCCTGTGCTGCTTTGCACAGTGATTCCTACGCAGAGGATACTCTGTAAGTGTTCATGAACCAAATGAATGAGAGGATGAGTGAAAACAACCCAGCTTTGCATCTCTTGGTCATCACCCTTTCACCCTTCACTTCTTTGCCTGCAAGTAGGTGAGATGCCAGATGTTCCGTTGTTTTATTTTTCAGTAGCTAGAATACATTTCTCATCCAGCCCATGTAGTACTGACTTCATTAATGTAAGGCTTGCAAATCTTTCCTAACCCAGCAGCAAAATCCCTAAAGACTGCTTAGTGTGCATTTTCTTTTTCACCACTTCACATATTGTCTTTAAACTATGACAAATAAGATATAATGAGAAGTTATAAAAAGGTTTTCCAGTGTCACTAAGAAGGAGAACTTAGCTTTTCTGAGAAGTGTTTCCCAAAGCTTAACATTTGGGAAGAAAAGGAAAAATTCTGAAAGATAAGTGGCTTTCCATTCTTTTCCTGCAAAAATATTTCTACATATCACATATGTATTATTAGTATAAAATTAAAATTATCCAAACTGGAAATCCATATGCAGCAAAATGAAATTAAACCCCTATCTCCCACCATCCACAAAACTCAACTCAAAGTGGATCAAGGACCTAGGACTTAGGCCAGAGACCCTGTGCCTAGTAGAAGAAAAAGTAGGCCCAAATCTTCATCATATTGGATTAGGCCCCAATTCTCTTAATGAGACTTCTAAAGTGTAAGAAATAAAATCAAGAATCAATAAATGGGATGAATTCCAACCAAAAAGCTTCTTCTAAGCAAAAGAAACAATGAACTGAAGAGAGAGCCTATAGAATGGAAGCAAATTTTTACCATACATACATCAGCACTAATCTCCAGGATATATAAAGAACTTAAACACTTAACACCAAACAAACAAACAAACAAACAAGCAACCCAATCAATAAGTGAGCTAAGGAACTAAACAGAGACTTCTCAGATACAATTGATACAACAAATATATAAATATACAATTGATCAACAAATGTATAAAAAAGTGTTCAACACTCTAGTAATTAGAGAAATGCAAATCCAAACTACTCTAAGATTTCATCTAACTCCAGTCAGAATGGCAGTTATCAAGAATACAAACAACAATAAGTATTGATGAGGATGTGGGGGGAAACACACACTTATACATTGCTGGTGGGACTACAAATTGGTGCAACCAATCTGGAAAGCACTATGTAGATTCCTTAGAAAACTTGGAATAGAAAAACCATTTGACCCAGCTATCCCACTCCTCAGTTTATACCCAAAGGACTTAAAATCAGCATACTACAGAGACACAGCCACATCAATGTTTATAGCAGCACAATTCACAATAACTAAACTGTGGAACCAACCTAGACGTCCTTCAACAGATGAATGGATAAAGAAACTGTGGTATATATACACAATGGAATATTATTCAGCATTAAAAATAAAATTATGAAATTTGCAAATAAATGGATGGAGTTGGAGAATATCATGCTAGGTGAAGTAAGCCAATTCCCCCCAAAACAGGGGCCAAATGTTTTCTCTGATAAGTAGATGCTAATCCATAATGGGATGAGTGGAGGAACTTTGGATGGGGTAAAGGGAGGGGAGGAGGACATGGGGGTAGAAAAGATGGTGGAATGAGATGAACATCATTACCTTAGGTACATATATGATTGCACCAAAGGTGTGACTCTACTTCATGTACAACCAGACTAGGAAAAAATTATGCTCCATTTGTGTACAATGAACTGAAGAGCTTTCTGCTGTCATGTGTAACTGATGAGAACCAATAAAAAAATGAAAAAAATTAAATCATCTTTTTCTTAACCTTTATGTTTTATCCACTATTAATAAAGTTCTTGAGAGCATTTACTAGGCTTTTATGATTATTTTTATATTTTTATATCTCCAGTATCCAGATCATTGTTATATAACAGGCGCTCAATAATGTTGAGCTGCACTGTTAAAATGGAGGTTCAGAAAGGCTCACAGTAACTTGCCCAATAACTCATCAAATGGTAGAGCAAGATTATGGGAATAACTTCTGGTTCCATGTGTACTGTTCTTTGTAATATGGCAACCAATTAAGCCATTGCCACCTTCAACATTTTAGTAAAGTTGTCAGGTGATGCCACCAATTAAAAGGACCACAGATTCAGTCATTTTGATGGGTTTGGGTTGCTCACGATTCTGTCTGCTGCCCAGGTGGTTCTAAGCAGTCAAGGATGAGTATAGAGATTCTCCCTTTCCAGGATTTTATTAAAATAGTGTAAGTAACAGAAAGAAACTTAGGAGTTAGCATTCCCAACACCCTCTTAGAAATAATTTTGCTTCAGTGAGGAACAAACGGCTCTTAAGATAAACTGAATTTCTTCCCTGAGTAGGAGTGACACTGGGTCAAGATGAGATCTCCTATCTTGCATTTTTTTCTACTCTCCTTTGAAAGACATGCTTTAAAAAAAATCAAAAGATGCGGAAAAAGCATTCGACAAAGTACAGCATCCCTTTATGTTCAAAACTCTAGAAAAACTAGGGATAACAGGAACATACCTCAATATTGTAAAAGCAATCTATGCTAAGCCTCAGGCTAGCATCATTCTGAATGGAGAAAAATTGAAGGCATTCCCTCTAAAATCTGGAACAAGACAGGGATGCCCTCTCTCACCACTTCTGTTCAACATAGTTCTCGAAACACTCGCCAGAGCAATTAGACAGGCGAAAGAAATTAAAGGCATCAAAATAGGAAAAGAAGAACTTAAATTATCACTATTTGCAGATGACATGATTCTATACCTAGCAGACCCAAAAGGGTCTACAAAGAAATTATTAGAGCTAATAAATGAATTCAGCAAAGTGGCAGGATATAAAATCAACACGCATAAATCAAAGGCATTCCTGTATNAACAATAAAAAATTAAAAAAAAAATCAAAAGAAATGAAAGATATTACATAATCTCAGGAAATGGTCTGAAGCAATTTCATCTGAAGCAATACTTATTTCCAGTATGCAAGGCATCAAGGAGCTTTAAAAACAGGAAAATAAGAAAAGCTACTGATTGTAAGAGCCAGGAACCGTGTGAATCAAGATACTCTCTTAATTTTAGTTCTTTACATCTGTGATATGACTGTTGAACTAAATCAAGCATTGAGTCTTGAATTCTGAAAAGAAAATGAATATAGATGTAAACATAGTACTATTTTTTTCAACATTTTATTTAATTTGTGTTTCATGACAGATTTACACTAAATTTTTGGTAAATATTGCTTCAAATTTGTATTCTTTTTCATATGGTGACAGAAATTTTGCTTCTGACTTATGTCAGGCAGATAAGTCAACTGAAAATATAGGTCTGGAGTTAGATGACAAACCATATAGGTCTAAAGTTCATAAGACATGTCAAAGAAAAAATATAGACTACTAAAATATAGATTCAAGAGTCATCTGCATAGACATAGGAGCTTAGGCCAGGGAGTGCACAAAATCACCTTGTATACTTGTAAAATATAAAGATACCTGCAAGCTGAGTGTGGTGGTGCATGCCTCTAATTCCAGGTACTTTGAGAGGCTGAGGCAGGAGGATTGCAAATTCAAGGCCAATCTGGCCAATTTAGCAAAAGCCTGTCTCAAAACAAAATTTTAAACAAATTTTGGGGATTTAGCTCAGTGGTTGAGTACTTGCCTAGTATTCCAGAGACCCTGGGTTCCATCCCTGTACTGCAAAGAAAAAGAAAAGTACTTCTGCGTCTCATTTGGAAGCCATTTGAGACTAGAAAACCAATATTAAAGAAAACTGCATGAATTAAAAATAAAAATATATTTTCTGATTGTCACAGTCCTGAATAAGGGGACATATCATAAAGAATTTTTCTATATTATCATGATATACATTCTTCCTGTTTCAGTTCTGGGAGGTCCAAGTATTTCTAAGGGAGGGCATTTTCCATATGGCCCAAGGGATTTCATGACATTATGTCAAAATATGGTCTAATAATTAGAAGTTTTTTTTTTTTAACTCAAGAGTGGAACAGAATTTTTGAATTAAGTTTGTTACAGAAAATCCAGTTCATATATTTTCTTTTTTTTTAATTGGTTGTTCAAAACATTACATAACTCATGACATATCATCTTTCATACATTTGATTCAAGTGGGTTATGAACTCCCATTTTTACCCCAAATACAAGTTGCAGAATCACATCGGTTACACATCCACATTTTTCCATAATGCCATATTAGTGACTGTTGTATTCTGCTACCTTTCCTATCCCCTACTATTCCCCCTCCCCTTCCCTCCCCTCTTCCCTCTCTACCCCATCAGCTGTTGTTTAATTCTCTCCCTTGTTTTTTTCCCCCCTTTCCCCTCACCATCTCTTATATGTAATTATGTGTAACAATGAGGGTCTCCTTCCATTTCCATACAGTTTCCCTTCTCTCTCCCTTTCCCTCCCACCACTCGTCTCTGTTTAATGTTAGTCTTTTCCTCATGCTCTTCCTCCCTGCTCTGTTCTTAGTTGCTCTCCTTCAGTTCATATATTTTCTACATTATATAATAGCTGATAATTTGAACAATTTTATCTTATTAATTAATTAATTTTATTTTTTTGTGGTGCTGGGGATCAAACCCAGGGCTTTATGCATGTGAGACAAGCACCCTAACAACTGAGCTATATCCTCAGCCCACTTTGAACAATTTTGAAAGAAATATGCCACACTAGCCTCTGGAACACTCTTTAATATAGTGGAATTGAAATCTAAAAATCGGTTCTGCTATTTTGGATGCTATTTACAATAGTATGTGGTGGCAAAATGAATGAATTGTTTTTAATTATTAACAAAAGATAAATGAGTATTTTCCTGCCATCTGATACCTTCTTTCTTTCTCTGGGGCAGCATTAAGTATCTAGTATCCATTTGTTTCATGATTTTTCTTTCTTTTTTAAATTTTAATTTGTTATATATGACAGAATGCATTACAATTCATATTACACATATATAGCACAATTTTTCATATCTCTGGTTGTACACAAAATAGTCGCATCCTTCTTGTCTTCATACATGTGCTTAGGGTAATGATGACCATCACATTCCACTGTCTTTCCTGCCCCTATGTCCCCACCCTTTCCCTCCCTCCCCTTTCCCCCTTGCCTTATCTAGAGTTCATTTAATCCTCCCACCCCATCACCCTTGAAGCATATTATGAATACATATCCTTAAATCAGAGAAATCATTCAGCATTTGGTTTTTTGGGATTGGCTAATTTTGTTTAGCATTATATTCTCCAACTCCATCTATTTAGCTGTAAATGCCATGATTTTATTCTCTATTAATGCTAAATAATATTCCATTGTATATATATACCACATTTTCTTTATCCATTCATCTATTGAAGGGCATTCAGGTTGGTTCCACAGTTTAGCTATTGTGAATTGTGCTGCTATAAACATTGATGTGGCTGTGTCCCTAGAGTATGCTGTTTTTAAGTCCTTTAGGTATAGACGGAGCAGAGGGATAGTTGGGTCAAATGATGGTTCCATTTCCAGTTTTCCAAGGATTCTCCATACTGCTTTCCATATTTGCTGCACCAATTTGTAGTTCCACCAGCAATGTATGAGTGTGCGTTTTCCCCCACATCCTCATCAACACTTGTTGTTTGGGTTCTTAATAGTTACCATTCTGACTGGAGTGAGATTAAATCTTAGCGTAGTTTTGATTTGCATTTCTCTAATTGCTAGAGATGTTGAACATTTTTTTATATACTTGTTTCTTCATGTTTTTTCTTAATGATCTTCTGTCAAATATAAGAATTCATTTCTGTTAAGATGAGCAAAGGACTTGAAGGGATATTCATCAAAATTCAAGATAATCAGATATATTTGCTTTATATTTATAAAGCTCTGTATAGCTGAGCTTCTGTTCCTAAGGAATTTTTGATTACTATAAGTGGCAATTACAATAGGAAAAAAAAAGAGCATTTCTGAGACATGGGCAAGGTATAATCAGGTTTAAATAGATTTTAGGACATCATTTAGGGAGGAAAAGCAATCATAAAAAATAAACCCTGAGGAACTGTGTAGGAAAGTAAGAGGCAGCCCCCTGTCTTAGAGACACTTTTCTAGAAGCACGTAGTCAGATGGGTTGGCTTTTCCTGCATACCTGAGCTCTCCTACAGGCAAGAGGTGACCTTGAAATGGCTGTTCCTCCTCAGATGGACCACACATAAACGGGGGGTATCTATTTATTCTTAAAATTTAAAAAGGACATTTTGATTAGCCCTGTAAGTACATGTCTTTTTTCTTTTCTTTTCTTTTTTTACTGGTGGGGATTGAATCTAGGCCCATGTATATGGTGATTCTACATTCCAACAGCTGCACCCCAGCCCTAGATGGCTTTAATTTTGATCTTGATAAGACTTTTAGATGCTTATTGATGCAACCATATATTTTATTGCAGCTTATTCATAAGAATAGCTTTGTATATTCTATTGAATAGAACACTACTATAAACTTAAATAGTTTTAGCTTTCTAATCTCCATGCTTATCAGTGCTTATGCTAGTAAATCATTACTAAAGAAGTAGACTCAACTACTGATGAGTCCTCCATGGACTCAACTACTGATTTGTAGATTTGATAATATCAATATTCTACCAGCTACATTTAAGTCCAACTCCCTTATTTTATAGATGATAAACCTGGAACAGCTGGTCCTGGTGGCACACACCCGTAATCCCAGGCTGAGGCAGAAGGATCATGAGTTCAAAAGTAGCCTCAACAATTTAGCAATACTCTGTCTATAAATATAATATAATATCTATCTTATCTATATAAGATCTATAAATATAATAAAGTATAAAAAAGGGCTGGGGATGTGGTTCAGTGGTTAAACACTTCCTGGCTTCAATCCTTGGTAACAAAACCAAACAAACAAAAACAAAAACAGATAAACAAACAAACAAACAAAAAAAAACCTGGAACTCTACAGACATAGGAGTTTATCTAAAGTCACACACACAGCTAGAGCCAGAATTAACCTGGAATCCAGATTTCCAGACTTAATTTAGAGTTCTTCCTGATACCTTTGGAGTTACATAGAGTTGGTTTTCTGACTGGATTATCTCTTATTTTTGGTGATTATGAAAGTTTTTTCTATGAGATGTCCAGTTTTTAAATCTTAGATAGTATTAATAGCAAGATTGGATCTACTCCCTAGAATAATTTGTATTATATTTTTCTGGATACATTGTTTTAATTTTTGAAACATAGTGAGTTGTTTAGAGACATTTTATTTTGCTGGATCTTTGGAGATATCTGAAAGCAACAAGACACTATGGAAAGAAGCTGGCCCCAGAAGCTGGGATTATAGGTCCATCTTAATCACTGACCCAAGTGGCTTCATCTCGTGGCCTCTCCATTTGTCAATCTGTAAAATAGAGACCATGTTCCCTCCTTCTGTCTCTCATGTGTACAGTATACAAATCAAATAACACAGATATAGCAAAGCTAGAGAACTTTGAAAAAGATAATTTGAACTTGTGGTAGCATGTTTAGACTGACAAAATGAAAAGCCAGTTAGGAGATATTGCCATTACATGCTTTGGGAATTTCTTTGTGGTAGGCTGACTTCTGTACCATTGATGACTCTAGAGGTGTGGTGATGAAAATAAATATCCTATTTATTTTGTCATGCATTTCTGATGAAACATTGTTGTGAGTCTTACAGAGAGAGCAATGACTACTGCTAATTAATATTATGCCAAATTTTATAACATCCCAAGGAAGGCCGGACAGGACTGACTCATTTCTCTTGCACATGGTGTTCTCATTTGGCAAACAAGAACACAATGGGCTCCTGAAAGTTGAGACGTCAACATTTTCTATTAATTTCAAGGAACTTGCACATTGTTTGCACAGCTGTTATGTTCCTTTGACAGGAGGCAGAAATTACCTTAAGGTCCCTCAGGAATAATAACGATAAAAGTAATAGCTGTAATGTATTAGTCTTCTATTTTATGTCAGGCACTGTGCAAGAGTTTTACATACGTTATTTGTAATTCTCAAAGCAACCCTATGAAAGGCAGGTATTATTAGACCTATTTTACTTTATAATATACTTTAAAAAATATTTTTTAGTTGTCAATGGGCTTTATTTTGTTTATTTATATGTGGTGATGGGAATCAAACCAAGTGCTTCACACGTTAGGCAAGCGCTCCACCACTGAGCTACAACCCCAGCCCCCTTGATAATATCATTATATAGAGAAAATATGTTATAGTTTGAATGTCTTAGTTTCTATGTGAACCGTGGCAGGCATGCTTGCATTTCATTTGTTCTCCTGGCTATTCTTGGATAAGCAGTGCCAAACTTTATTAATTCCAACGAGCAGAAAAACTAAGATAAAGTCAGGCATGGTGGCACATGCCTTTAATCCCACTGACTCAGGAGGCAGAGGAAGGAGTTTGAGGCCAAGTTTGAGGCCAGCTTCAGCAACTTAGAAAGAAAGGAAGGAAGAAAGGAAGGTAGGAAGGAAGAAAGAAATGAAGGAAGAAAAAGAAAAAAAGAAAGAGAAAATGGAGCTAAGTAACTTTTTTCAAATATCAGTCATATCTAGTGATCCTTAATATCATGGTTTCTCCCTAAGATTCTTTTTTTCATTAGACCATTGATTTTCAAATTAGTGAATCCTACTATTGTGTGTTGGCCATGAGCAGAACTGCAGGGGAAAAACAGACATAGCCCCTGCCCTAATTGAGTGAGGATGAATTGAAATCAGAACTCTTTGGGCAGGCCCAACTCCGGGGTTTTGGATGGTCTCATCTTTCTCTTTCCTTTCTCCCACACTGTATTTTCCCAAATTAACACAGCTTTAAATAGTTAAGAAATCACCATCAGGGGGATGTGTTGAGCACTTTTTGAAGTGCTCAGCCTATTTCATGTTATTTAATCCCTGGGAGAAAAAAGGACCCTGAGAGCAGTAGAGCTAGCTAAGCAGAGGTCACAGTCAGAGGCTGATCTGTGTGTTCTGGAGCCAGCCGCCCTACTCCTTCCCCATATGGCCTCTTGGTTAAGGGGTTCTGGGTGTTTTTCAGGGGCACCTGATTAATCCACCTTTTCTCCTCCCACTCTTGCAGGCTTCAAGGGCAAAGCCAAGCCAGGGGTCTGGGTAGGGATTTGGAGAAAGGGGAAAGCCCCTAAAGGGGAAATCCTTACTTTAGGAATTATTATAGGAAAGTTATGAAAAAGCTTGGTTGTATTGGGCTGGAATTCTAAGGTCTACAAAGGGGAAGGTTTGACATTTGAACCCTCTCTATTATGTAAACTTAATTGTGGCACCGAGAATCCAGACACCAAACCTGAACAGTGCAGTGAAGGGAAAGATGGGACATCAAGGGAACTCTTGGAGGAATAACTGGGTGAAAAGTTTCAAAGCCTTAGCTAGGATCATTGTAAGAAGCTAAGTTATATTTGTGAAAGATATTGGCTATGATATGATGACCTTTGCAAAACTTTCCTCAAATTTCTCCTATTTAATCCTACATTTCCAGCTCTACCCCTGACACGTAGTTCTGTTTCTGAATTTAATAGATTGAGGTTTGCTTGCTAAAGGTACAGTTCCTTATTGAGTATATATCCCCTCGTACATAAAGAACTTAAAAAATATATGATTCACAAGTAATAGGAAAGGTAAAGAAAGAATTCCAGTTAGAATGCTGTTGGTATACTTATCACTTTTGGCTGCTGATAAGAGGTATTGATGAATATTTCACTTTGCCCCAATTCTAAAGGAAAAAGAACACATGCTTATGAATTACATTTTTCTTATATGAGCAATTCTATTTCTCTGCTTTATGTTGAGAAAAACAGATGTCAGTACTCTATTTCTAGCAAGAAGTTCCTCTTTTTTGACATACACATCTAAATTGCCTAATAATTAGTTTTCATCCCTGCTTCTCCCCCTCAGATGCTTTGTTTTAAAGTCTGTTGGAAGCCAAGTGTGGTGGCACACACTTGCAATCCCAGACACTCATTGAGGCAGGAGGATCACAAGTTCAAGACCAGCCTCAGCAATTCAGTAAGGCTCTAAGCAACTGTCTAAAGGGCTGGAGGTGTGACTTAGTAGTAGAATTCGTCTGGGTTCAATCCCCTGTACCAAAACACCCGCCCCCCCAAAAAGTCTGTTGCAATACAAAAAGGCTGTTTCATGTTTAATTACTGAAAGCATGTAATAAAATGAAATTTAAGTAAATGACTAGATAAAAATCAGGTGAAGGAATAATTTCTCTAATCATGTTTCCATTCTATGTATTTTAAATAGAAAAAATAATTCTAGGGCTATTTATTTGATACTATACTGACCAGTTGGAATTTCTTTCTTTCTTTCTTTTTTTTCCCCCCATTGCAAGGGATTGAACCCAGGGTTTCTACATTCTAGACTTATGAGACAGGTCTTGCTAAATTGCCAGAGCTGGCCTTGAATTTATGATCCTCCTGTTCAGCATCCCCAAAAGCTGGGATTATAAGCATGTACTACCATGCCTGGCTATTTGGAACATTTTTAATGTCCTACTATAATTTTATTCTAAATTCATTTAAAAATTTGAATTTTATGTTTTTAAATTTATTCATTCATTTATTAAAAAATATATTAATTTTATGCTGCCTGCCAGTATGCTGCCTGTCAATCTTGGATATATTGCTTAAAGCCTTAAGATTCATTTAGCATCAGGCTCCACAGAATTATCATATAAAATGATAAAGTTCAATGTTTATGGATACCTTTGTTATTTTATCACTTAATACACAAGGCAATATTGAACATGTTTGAGCAGCTCATAAATGTTTAAAGGTCACTCGGGTTGTTGATAAATGGTTTTATTCTAGTTTCACTTTCTTTATTGACAAGATATCCAGAAGAATTATTGCCATGTTAGAAAATAATAATTAAGGGTATGTTTTCCTAAGCCCTCGAGTAGGAAAATGGGAAAAACTTCAAGGGAAAGCTACAAATTAAAACCAGAAAAATTTCAGTGCTTAGACTTTTTTTTTTTTTTTTAGTTCCTTTAGTAATCATGTCCAGTAACTTCCAGTAAATTAACCAAACCACTGTCCAGTAAATTAATAAAACCTTCTGATCAGTTGCTTAACGTGAAATTTCCTTATATTCTTACACTGTGGTTTTATACTTTTACAAGTAAGAGTTTAAGTGACTTAACTTTCAGAGAGATTTTAAAAGGTTATCAAGTGCAACCACACCGTAGATCAATTAGATCAGAATCCCAAGAGGAGGAACCTAGGCCTTGGCATTTTATTTTAAGCCCCAGGGCAGATTCCAATGTGCAGACAAGCACCAGAGCTGTGACTGACCTCCCAGTTCTTGCGCTTTTCAGAGCACCTTCGGGGCTTCTCTTCCATATTTTATTCTCTTTCCCATTTAATTCTCTTGAGGAGTCATCATTTGTGTCTAATGTCAATTTGGCCCATTCTCTTTAGAATATTAGTGACTACATATGTTTGCTATTTATTTTTTTTTTTAAATCTGTTCCATACTTTCACTTTAATTAGATTTTTCCGCTTTCTCTTTTGCTGTCTCTACTCCACTCTATGAATTACAACTTTGACTTCTTACAACAACCATAATTCTAAAATGTGTATGGAAACTTGTGGGTTAGTCATATTTCACACAAGCTCCAATTTCCATATTAACAACTTTTAACAATTTTATCTTAAAGCCAAGCATATAAAGGAGGCAATCTTAATATCCTGGTTAATAACTCCATAAATTTATAATATCTAATTTCTTACCAATGAACTACTATTTCATTATAAATTTTGAAATTTTCCATGATTTTGAAAAATAATGTTTATTTGACATTATGTATGTATTCAATCAATCATAGATTAAATTGTGATTGAATTCATTTATACTAGCAATAAAGATAATTTGGTTGAATAGATTGACTAGTAGGTGACATCAGACCTGTAAACAACATTATATTAGGACATTTCTAATCCCTATCGATCTTTACCCTAAACTGGACTATTAAAAAAAAAAAAAGACAACATTTAATCATAAGATTTTATTACAAGAATTTATATTGCAAGAAGAAACTTGGGCAGTTTGACTTGTTTATTTACTTGGCATTTACCTTACCTTTTATTTTTTTCATTTTTTTTTCCAATTCAAGAGCAATCACTGCTTATCACCTGATCAGACTTCAGAAATACTTGTCTGTTGATCTTGTTTTCTCCGTTTCTGACCTTTCCTTATTTTTAATCAGAACATTCTGATTGTTTCACTACTTCTATTTCCATGATCCTCTTCTCTAATTATTTTTTTCTCTTCTAACTTTTTTCCCAGTTACTTGCTTAGGACAAGTCACCTACTTCCATTTGTGTCATAATTTCTACCTCTGTTGGTGAATGAGCATCTTCCCCCATCAAACAACTACCCTTGTTTTGTATTTATACTTCAGTCTCTGTATATATTTGGGGATAGAAGTGGAGCCAGTGAATTTTGATGAGAGTCTAACTGGAGTAGAGAAGGCTAGGCAGTGCCTTGACTAGCTGTCAGGAGACTAGTCTTCTTCTACTTTGATTTCCTTCCTTCCCTCCTTAATTGCAGTATTGGAGATTGAACCCTGAGGTGCTCTACCATCAAACTATATCCCCAGTCTTTTCTTCTTCTTCTTCTTTTTTTTGGGTGGTGGGAGTGGGGACAAGGTCTTGCTAACTTGCCCAGGCTGCCCTTGAACTTGTGATCCTCCTGCATTGGTCTCCCAACACTAAGGGAATAAGGGTTTATAGGCAGTCCAGTTTGCTCTCTTCTTTGAAGGTCAAAGACACATACTATTCATTGGCCATGACCAAACAGGTCTTGAGAAACTGAGTAGCAACAGTTAAAATCCAACAAAAGTTAAGTCGATACCAGAATAATAATTTAATAATTTATTGAAACTGTTGAGAATGGGGAACCTAAAAGGCCTGCGTAATCAGTTTGTGCTCTACCTGACGTCAATCTCCGTGGGAAACATATAGATTCATAAACATTGGAAATACAAGAGAGCTCTCTTGGTGAGATTAAATTAAAACAAGAAAAATTTGCATCAATTGATGGAAGTTCCCTCTGTCATGGAGTAAGAAATGTCAGTACAGTTCAGGTGATGTAAATAAGGAAAGCCAATTAAGAGCAGAATCTGGAAATGGAAAAATGCAGGCTTTGCTTAGAGTTTGCCCAGGTTCTACTGCAATCCAGGGAAGGATTGCCTTAGTTTTGCCATGTCACTAATTTTTTAATCAAAGCCAGAAATTTGAATTTCAAATAAATCACTGGTTTGTGACTAATGCTGTTCCAATTCGAACATCAAAATAACGAATAATATAATCCACTGTATACATGTATATTATGATCAATGAAATACATTGATACTGACATATAAATATATAAAATCACAGGAGAGGGAGGAAGGTTATTGTTACAGTAGAAAGCCAAGTAATAAGTGAATAAGAATAATATAAATGACCATTTGGCAACCATAATAGTAATAATTAATTTGGGCAGGAATCACCAATAAATGCTAGTATTTGTGTGTGAAAGTTTGATTAGTGATAGGATATTTACATAGTATTAAAATAGCTCCCCACCAAATTCTTATAAATTACAAAGGATAAAGATAGTAACTTTATAATGGAGAAAACTGGCAGAAAATACCTTAACACAGTGATTAAATCTGACATCCCCAAGAAGAGAGAAAAATCATCATTAATCCTCCTGATGTGATTCATTAGGAAGAGAAGAACCTAGAGTCAGGTGTGGTGGTGCATGCCTATGATCCCATCAACCAGGGAGACTAAAGCAGGAATACTGAAAGTCTGAGGCGAGCCTCAGCCTCTTAGTGAGACACTGTCTCCGAATAAGAATAAAGAGTGCTGAGGGTGAAGCTCAGTTGTAGAGCATCCCTGGGTTTAATCCCTAATACCATAGGAAACATAGAAAAGAAAAGAAACTGTTAAAAATGAGAGAGAAGAACATAACTCTGTGATACTCCTGCCAAAAATATATAAATGTAAACTAATAATAAAGACAGATTAGACAAGACCCAATCAAGGCCAGTCTTTATAAAACAAAGAATATATACTATTCGAATGTCACTGTTATGAAAGATGGAAGAAAAGTTCCAAATTAAAGGTGGCTAAAGAGATTATGACAATGAATCAATACTCAATCTGGAATTTTTGTTGCTATTTTAAAGGACATTACTGGGGCCTTGGTAAAGATCTGAAAAAGGCTATAGAATAGGTGATGGTATTTAAACCAATATTAATTTCTTTGATAATTATATTGTGGCTAAATAAAAAATACACACTGAAGTATTTCGGGATAAGTAGTCATTATGTCTGTAATTGATGATCAAATGGTTCATAAAAAATTAAAGAGAGAAAGAAAGGATATTGCAAATATAAAATGCCAACATATTAACGTTTAGGGGAAAAGTGTATAGGAATTCTTTATACTATGCTCATAGCTTTTCTGTTCATCTAAAAGGTAAATTTGAAAATAATCACTACTTTGAAACAATGTTCTCCATAAAGAGCTTACAATAGGAAATAGTACTGGAGATAGATTATGGGGGTGCTCCACTTTTGAGCTATACCCCAATCCTTTTTACTTTATTTTGATACAGTGTCTTATCAAATTTCCCAGGATGACCTCTAACTTGCAATCCTCCTGCATCAGCCTCCCAACTTGTTGGGATTATAGGCATGTACCATATACCCATCTTGGAAACAGTTTTTTTTTGGAGCTGTGGATTGAACCCAGGGCTGCTCTACCAACTGCAGTCCTTTTCTAATTTTTATTTTGAGACAGGATCTTGCTAAATTGTCAAGGCTGGTCTTGAACATGTGATCCTCCTGTCTCAACCTCCCAAATCACTGGGATTACAGGCTTGCACCACTGTACCTGGAGGAAACAGAAGTCTTGAAGTCCTTTGAGTAAGTTTCTGCAGTGCATAGTGCTCTTCTTTAGATATCTAAATATGGTTATCAGTGCCACCGTTTTGCATACTGAGTGACCCTAACTAGGGCTGCACCCTGTTAATATGATTAGAAGAAAATCTCAGCCTCCTGTTTATAAGTTATTAGTATCGTGACTGCTACCTTGAGGAACAACTTCTACCTCTCAGTGTTCATTTCCTAATTTAAATTGTTCAGAGGGTGGTCCTGATTTCCCAATTTTATGGTATAAGTTCCAACTATTGACAATATCTTCACACTTTTCTAGGCAGAAAGAAATACCCTCCTAGCAGCTCCAGCCCTAAGTCAACTGTTTTAATATGTAAGACCCAGAGTTCTCTGTAGGTCTAAATTCTTAATGTATTTCTGGGTTTCTTTTCCCTGCCCCAATCCTGGGTATATGCAGGGTTTCACCTTCGAAAGATTTTATTCTAGTCATGTTAGTAATTACCCATTATCCTAAAATTGAATGCTTTCAGCGAACACACTAATGTACCTTTCAGCAAGTGCTCTTGAATTATAATGAACGTTTCCATTTTAATGAGGTCTGACTGAATTGCAGCAGTCTCTGCAAATTATCTGAAATGGTACAGTACCTGCATTAGAAATTCAGTCATGCCTATGTTGGGGATCAACGGAGGAGAGCTTATTTCCACCCTCATTTCTCTTCCATAAAAGGGAAGAATTGCTGGATAAGCCACTTTAATAACAGGGGAAGCAGTGAATCGATTTTTTTGACAGGATTGCTGAGGCGAGTGATGGGGAGTGGGTGGCAATGATTGAGCAAAATGAAAAATGAAAGATAACAGCCAAGGATAAGCCGGGATCCTGATAGCAAGGCTTGGGTATAAATTAGAATAACAAAAATGCTGCTCCTGAAATTTTTTTTGGAGGAAGAAAACCATATTTAGATGAATTTTCAAATGGAATTAAATTTAAGATTTTTCTGTGATTGTTATAGAAACCATTTTGAACACCGTGTGTGACACAGGACCTGAACCTGAGGATTTTGATGGGAAGAATACTGCTTTTTAAGGGGAAACCATTGTGACAACTGATATTTTAGAGAAATGGGTGGACTGAAGCAGTTTCCAAATTTGATACGAGTAACAGCCACTGATATGAAGCTTAGAGTCCAGAACTGATAAATATTTCAAATTTGAATTAATTATGAACAACTAAGAGAAAGCAAATGAACAGGTTTCCCATCATGGTAGGGGATCGTAGGGGAGGAGTGTACCTGTTTGCTCCTTTTGAAAGAAAGAAAGAAAGAAAGGAAGGAAGGAAGGAAGGAAGGAAGGAAGGAAGGAAGAAAGAGAGAAAAGCTGTTTTCTTTCTGTCCTTTCAAAAATTACTTGAGCAGTGACCCTATGAGATAAGAACAGCCTGGATGTTCCTAGCCTGGCTGAGGCAGAGTTATAGCAATTTTTTTTGCTCCAGGAAAACAAATGGTTCTTCAGTTTCTGCAGAGACCCTGCTCAGTAACTGCCTGCAGTCTTAAGACAGACCTGGGTTCAGACTTGGGCTTTTTTTTTTGGTGCTGGGGATTGAACCCAGGGGCGCTTATTCAATGAGCTAAATTCCCAGCCCTATGTATTTATATGTTTATTTTTTATTTTGAGACAGGATCTTGCTAAGTTGCTGAGGGTCTTGCTAAGTTGTTGAGGCTGGCCACGACCTTGTGATCCTTCTACCTCACCCTCCCGAGTTGCTGGAATTGCAGGTGCCATTGTGCTTGGCTTGGCTTTGTTTTTATCAGCACATTTCTTTATCTTCTTTTCAATGATCAAACTTATAAGCAGCCTACATGTGAACCTGTTTTCTACGTTTTCAATTTTTAGTTCATGTTTTTTGGTGCTGGGATTGAACCCAGGGCCTCACTCATGTTAAATATGGGCTCTATGACTAAGTTTTACTCCTAGTTCTCATTTTTTCCACTTTAATAAAGAAGGCAGTGTCCCTCTTATATTAAGGCCTGTTCTCTGCTTTTGAGTTATGGACCCCATTTTTACTCACTTTCTCTAGGAATTCACACAGTGTTCCACTTTTGACATCTATGATAGATAATAAATACCCATCTCTACTCTTCTCTACTGGACCGTTTCTGTTAGCATACGAACGGACTTTTTCGCCTATGTTGAAAATGTCCTCACTTGCATACATATTTCTCCCTGTTTCTCAGCTCCCTTTCCTAATCATACTTCCTTCATCTCAAGTCCAATACGCTCAACTCCTTTAAATACATATTCCATTATCATTTCCTAAAAACACTAATGGTTTATATGTGAGGTGTCCCCCACAAAGCTCCTGTTTACTGGGGCACCTGGAGGAGGTGGGTCATTGGAGCCTGCCTTGGAGGGGTGCATTTGCCTTGCAGGCCTGCCTGTGTTCTCTGTCTCTCTGTCTCTGTCTCTCTGTCTCTGTCTCTCTCTCTCTGCTTCCTGACCCCACCATAAGCTGAACACATTTCCCTAGCTGAACCCTGCCCCCATGATGTTCTGCCTCTTCTCCAGCCCAGAGCAATGGAGTCAGCTGCCTGTGGATTGACCTCTGAAACCATGAGCCTCAAATAAACTTTCCCTTCTCTAAGTTGTTCTTGTCAGGTGTTTTGGTCACAGAGACTTAAAAGCTGACAGAAACAAACTCTTTGTCAGGTTTGTGACATGTAGCCACATACAGAAATTGCTTCTCTGCTCTCATTTTTTCTCAATTCTCATCAGCCCTTGCAAAAATTTATCTATCTCTTTCTCTTAATAGACTCTTTTCCTGGCTTTTTCATGCCACGTTCTCTTGGTCTTCCCCGACCACTCTGGATGCTTGTCTCAGCCTTTTCCCTCAGCTCTTGTTCCTTATTCAAACGTTGCAGGTTCAGTTCCTTTAGGGTCTTTCTAGATCCTTTTGCTTCCCCCTCTCACGTCTTCTAAGGTTATTTCATGCATACCCACAACTATATCATCTTTATGCCATGGACTCTCCAGTTTATATGTCTGTAGTCCAGAGTTCTCCATTCACCTCTAAACTCCAAAATTCAGTTCTCTACTATTTCTAACAAAAAGAGAATTCTCGATTCATCTCAAACTTTTTCCTTACCCCAGTCCTTAGGTCTTCCTATCTCAATAAATAGATTCATCCTTTGCTCAGCTACGCAAGTCAAAAACCACTCAGGAGTCATTGTCTTTCTTCTCATCACCAAATCCTGTAAATGCCAAAAAACATGCCTCAGATCCTGCTCCTTCTCCCCATGTCTGTCTAAGTACGTCAGTCTTCCAGGGCATGACCTGCCAACCCTGCTTTCACTATTGCCACTGCCTCTTTCCCCCAACACCTCCAGTTCATCTGCCACACCACACAAGGACATATCTTTGATGTATAAAACGAATGTTCTTTCCTTTTTAAAAGTGCAGTTAGATACAGTGGCTCACGCTTGTAATCCCAGAAGCTTGGGAAGTTGAGGCAGAAAGATTGCAAGTTCAAAACCAGCCTCAGCAACTCAGCAAAGCTCTAAGCAACTTAGCGAGATCCTGTCTCATAATGAAAAAATGAAAAGAGCTAAGGATTGGTTCAGGGTTAAGTGCCCTGGGTTCAATCTGCAGCCCCCCCCCCCCCTCCGCCAAAGGTCGCTATGTCAAGGAATTTAGAATGCAATCCAATTCCCTGTTAGTGCCCTTAAGGCTCTGTGTCAGCATGCCCTGCCTTTTACCTCCATTTTTCTATGGCATGCTTCCATTAACTTTTTATTTCCCAACAGTTAATATAGTGCTTGGAACACAGTAGTCTCTTGCTTAATTTTTGTTCAGTGATTAAGTAAATGAATAAATTGTAGGCTCAACTTTACTCAGAGGGGTGTTTTGAGAGGCAAAGTATATCTGAAGTTATAAAGACAGTTTCTGATACACTGTGAGGGCTCAGTGAAGCATTATCATCAGAACTCAAAAGAGGCAGCTAATCTAATCAGCTAGTATGACCGAGAGTTACAATCTGAGCTCTTACTTAAAACAATCAGCAACTGTAACTGCAGATGGGGGCCCACCCCTCTCATGTAATAAGGGATACAGTTCCTGCAATTGCCCCACCTTAACTTATTTTCTTTTCCTCTCCTTACCATAGCCAAAAAATGAAATGACATTGATTTTAGCAACCCTTGTCTTGAATCCAACTTCCCTCAGATTATCACCCTACTCTTCTTTCAACAATTAAACTCTTTAAAGAAGTCATCTACCATGTGTCTGATTCTTCCCCTTCTATTCTTCCTAACCCACTCCAAACTTACTGTTTTCTCCACCTCTCCACAAAAACTTCCTTTGTCAAGATGGCTAATGTCTTATGCTTTGTCAGGTCAAATGCTAAATTCATGATTCTCAACTCAACCAATCAGCATCAGTGACAGTTACTCCCTCCTAGTTTAAAACCTCCTTCACTTCTTTCCAGAATACATTCCTTTTTTTTTGATACTAGGGATGGAACCCAATGTTGCTCTACCACTAAGCCATATCCTCAGCCATTTATATTTTAAATTTGGAGACAGGGTCTCGCTAAGTTGCTGAGGCTGGCATGGAACTTGAGAGCCTCTTGCCTCAGCCTCCTGAGTCGCTGGTATTACAGGTGAGTATCATGACACCTGGCCCCTTCCATTGTTTTAAATATCATCTAAATCTGATGATTCCCAAGTTTACATTTGCAATTTCTACCTCTCTCTGCAACTCCTTGTATACAATTGGCTACTTGGTTTTTCCACTCAGGTATTTATTTATCAAATGTCACATGTTCAAAACTGTACTCTTGATTTTACCCTTCCCTCACTTTCCCGATTTTACCCTCCCCAAGTTTTTCCATCTCAAGTATGGCAGACCCATTCTTTCAGTTGCTCAGGTCAAACACATATATTCATCTTTTGTTCTACACTCCTTGAGCCATGAACAAATCTTGCAGGTCTATCTAGAAAGTGTATCCTAAGTTCAGCCACCCTCATCACCTCGGCTGCCCTCTCCCTACTCCATGCCACTCACCTCTCAATATGCTTATTGCTGTAGCTGGTCCTTCTCCTGCAATTCTCCCTAACTCCTTCCAATTTACATTCTTCCCTACTTCTGCACACAACCTTCTTTGGTCAAGCTCACTGATGACTTGCACGTTGTCTTCTGTCTCCCTGCTTTACCTCCTCCATCTATTTTCCCACACAGTTGCCATGGTGATTGTTTTAAAATCGCACATCATTCTTCTACTCAAAATCTTCAAATGGCTTTCCTTAAGAGTGAAAGGAAAGTACGTGCTACAGATTGAAAGGTTTTATATGATCTTTCTGACACCCTGCCTCCCCAAGACCATTGTGAACCACTTTCTCCATTCCAACTGTCCTCACTCCAACCACACCAGACAATTTGATATATATAGAACAATCCAAGGATCGCCCTGCCCTAGGTCTTAGCATGCACTATCCCTCTGCCTGGATCACTCCCCAGATACACTTACACATTGCATTCCTTCACTTCCTTCAGTATCTCCTTTCCCAAGAGGTCATCCTCAACCATCCAGTAAAATACTGTACTCCTTCTCATCACCTTTACTATCACCCTTAGTCTGTTTATTTTTCTTCCTTGTACTGATTACCTGTTCATTATCTCTCACCCCACTAGTGTGTAAGTTACATGAGAGATAGGACTTTATTCTCCTCTATGCTCATTTAACCTAGAATGGTAGCTATTGAAAATATTTGCCAAATTAGTAAATGAGGTCATAAATATTTCAGTGATCTAATGTCTTCTAATTTTTTTATTTAAGTTAAATTTTTTTCTAATTAATAGTTATCTGATAAAATACAAAGAATAAATATGCTGGAGTGATTTGTATTGCAGATAGAAAATTGTTGGGCCTGGTGAGCCATTCAGGAGGCTGAGGCAGGAGGGTTGGGAGGTCAAGACCAGCCTGGGCAAATTAGTGAGCCCTTATCTATAAATAAAAAAATTAAAAGGGCTGGAGATGTGGCTCAGTGGTAAAGTGCCCCTGGGCTTAATCCCCAGTAAACACACACACACACACACACACACACAGACTCAGAAAAAAATTTTTGGATTCTTTAGTGTCTATCAAATGTCACTAAGAGTAGGTGATGCTCCCTTTATCTGTACATACAACTATCTCTACCTGTTGCCAAAGATGAACTTATTTATGAAGTCTTCTGTTCAACTTAAATCATTCTGCATATCACAGTGCATTATAAGATGAATCACTACATGCCCCAGCACTCCCTAACCCTCCTTTGTTGGCTCCTCCCAGTCGCCTACTCAGTGACCAAAATGGGCACAGAGAGGAAAATCTTGTTTCAAGTCAGGCCTGCTGTGATTCAGAGGTAGTAAATGTGCCTTTTGGCTGCATGTCCTCCCAGAGCACAGTGCAGCCTCCTGTTTAACCTCCTCCTTGGTGGGGACCCAGTGTGATCTGGTTTCCATTTGAAGCTCTGTTCTTAGTTTGTGATGATTAGGGTATCTGTTGTGAGGCCACAGCTTCCTTCCTAGGAACAGAACAAAACTATAAAATATAAAACCTCCCAAGTGACTTTAATCCTAAAGCCAAGCCTATATTTGACATTTATTTTTATAGTTGTGGTTAAAAACAACAATCAATCCTACTTTAATCTCAAACATTTCTTCCATTTTGCTTTAGCTCTACTTTTCATGAACCAGATATATCTGTAGCCAACATTCCATTAGTTTTCTGTATACTTTGCCTATTAGATGAAGCCTAAATCCCCATCAAAACTTTTGCAAAAAAACAGTTCCAGCATTTTGTGATGTATCAATAATAATTACAATTTAAAAGATACCTTCTATGGAAAGCTTGAAAGTAATTTTGCTTCTCTTCTTCCAGGAATATTTTATAACTGAGAGCTAATGGATATATGCCCTAACACTTTCTAAACCGGGTAGAAATGTTTGGCAGCAACTCAGATACAGATGCTGATAATAATTACAAACATCCTAATTGCCACATTTGTTCATCACAACTTGTGTTCACATAGTCACATGGTAGGTTAATTAATATGTGAGTATCTTAGAGAATGCTGACTTAAGTACCATGTTGCCTTTAGTAATACACCTGTAAGAGGTGCTTAACTTCTTGTAAAACAAATATAGAGTAGGGTTAATTTTCTTAATTCATCAAGTGGTCCCCCTTATCAGCCTTTCCCCCATCTAAAGCAACTAGCTGAGGTGGACACATCTTAAGATGTGATTTTCTTATTCCATGTCACCATTGGAACGATTAGTTTTACATTTCCAGTAGAAGCCAAGTCAATTTTACACACACACACACACACACACACACACACACACTCACACAGTACCTACCTTATAAGAAACAGTGGCTTAGGTCAGCAGGAAACTACAAAAATAAAAAATGATACAGTTTCCTTCCTCAAATCCAATCTTGAAAGGTTGGATAAAGGCAAAATTTGAAGTCTTTGCATTTAATGGCTTTTATTTTTATTTATAAAATTTCATTTTTTAAAATGGCTGAGTAGAACTCCATTGTGTATATATACTACAGTTTCTTTTTTCTTTTTTTTTTTACAGTGCTCAACATTTATTTTAGACATAAATATTTACATTTGGTTGCTTCTCATTTTCAGCAAATATCTTTTAGTTTTATTTCAGCATGAATGAAAAAAGAAAACTAAATATTTGTTTAGCTCTTAAAATGGCAAATATACAAGAGGTCTGTTTATTGACTAGGGTTGTAATTATGCATTTGATTAATAATTATTCATCAAATGTTGAAAGCAGTTTTGTGAAATTATGTGAAATTTTGTAATAGAAAATATTAAGGAAAAAACAAAGAGAGAAAGGACAGAAGACAAGGCGGAAAGTGAAGAAATGAGGAAATTAGATGCAGTGATTCCTATTTTCCTAGACTAATACAGTTTTGGGTGTATATAGGATAATATTTCAGTATCATTATAAAGATTAATTTATTCATCTATTGATGGGCTTCTGGATTGATTCCATATTTTAGCCATTGTGAATTGTTCTGCTATAAATGTTGATGTGGCTGTGTTCCTGTAGTATGTTGATTTTAGATCTTTTGTGAAAACAACCAGGAGTGAGATAGCTGGGTTGTGTGGTTGTTCCATCCCTAGTTTTTTGAGGAATCTCCAAACCGCTTTCCAGAGTGGTGCTACTAGTCTGCAGTCCCACCAACAATGTACAAGTGTTCCTTTCTCCCCACAACCAACACTTATTGTATTTGATGGCTTTTAAATCTGATCCTAACTTACTTTCTAACCTTATCCTCTAGTGAATCTAAGACAATCTCTCTGCTGAAGCCTCAAATGTCTACTCATTCTCCTCAAGTATGCTTTGTGCCTTGAGGAGTATATTTTGAGATATATTTTTTTTCTTTCCTATTTTCCCACTTTTTTTTCTAGCATAGCCTACTTGAATCAGATCTTTATTCCTCATCTTTAGTCTACTCAGAGCTCTTATTTCATTTGGTGTTATATGCTGCTTTGATGGTCAACTTTATATTCATATATCAGTTTTCCCAAGTAGACTATGACCTTCCTAAGGATGGAGCTGTCTTATTTGTTTTTATGTTTCACACGTAGAAAATGTTCAATATTTATTCCTTTTCCTTCTCTTTCTTTCTTTTTTTTTATTTATTTAGGATTAAACCTAGGGATGCTTTACCACTAAGCTACATCCCCACCCCTTTTTATTTTTTATTTTGATACAGAGTCTGACTCTTTAGTGAGACTGGTTGAAGCTGACTTGCAACTTTTCTGCTTTAGCATCCTGAGGAGCTGGGATTACAGGTGTGCTGCACGGCCCTTTTAAGAATTTTACATATTTGTTTCATAAATGGAACTTTTTAATATTTTAAGTTTCTACGTAATCGGTGTCTATCATAAAAAACAAAGTCTCCAGGCCTACTAACATAGGTTTAAATTATATTTTTTTACAGGTGCTATTTATGGGAGCACACTTTGTGAGGTTTGTATATGTATTTGATGGTCAATTGGCATGTATTTTTGTATTAGACTATTTTTTGTTGCTATAATAGAGTGCCTGAGACTCAGTTATTTGTAAATAAAACAAATTTAATTTGGCTTAAAGATGTGGAAGCTGGAAAGTCCAAGATCATGGTGTTGGGCATTTGCTCAGTTTCTTGTGTGGCTCTGTGTGGCTTCAGCTCATGAGAGAAAGCAGAAGCGTGTGTGTGTGTGTGTGTGTGTGTGTGTGTGTGTGAGAGAGAGAGAGAGAGAGAGAGAGAGAGAGAGAGAGAGAGAGTGTATGGAAGACGCAAAACATGCGGGGTAATCTTGCTTTCTAACAACTCTCTATGCGGTAACCAATCCATTCTCCTGAGAGTGAGAATTTGCTCCTGGGAGATGACACTCATATGCTCATGAGGACTCTGCTCCCATGACCCAAACACCTCCCTGCAGGACCCACCTCCCAACACAGCTGCATTAAGGAATTAGGCCTCAACATGAATTTAGAGCACACTTAGAAATGCAACTGAGTGTAGCAAGGTGGAAGGAGGGTTGATAGTCTGGTTCAAGTATCATAAATGGGTGCCTTTGAGTTCCCAATCTAGATTTCAAGTTTCAGAAACTTGATTGTTTTGTGCTGAACAAATTCACAATTTATTAATTTATAATAGAATCTTTCTGGAATTTTCTACTTTGGAACTAAATATCATTTAGAAATCTGGTGATTAGAGAATAAGTAAAGGAAATTGAATTTTTAAAAAATATTTATTTTTTAGTTGGACACAATATCTTTATTTTATTTATTTATTTTTATGTGGTGCTGAGGATAGAACCCAGNGTTTAAGATTTGATATAAAAATATTAATTGCTTTTGTTTCTATTAGACATTGTGTTACAATCCCTGGGTTCAAGAAGCCACTCCTACTTTAGAACAGCAGAGTGTGACCCTCCTCTAAACTATGCGTCATTGGCAAATGAAACAAAATAAATAAAATTAATCTTTGAAGAGCTGCAGTAAAAGAAAATCTCCCTAAATATAAATATGACTAGAACAGAGTGTGCCTGTTTAAAAAAAAAAGAAAAAGAAAAGAAACCGACCATAATTGTTCAAAACCAACGAAAAAAATCTCTTCATGTTCTAGCAGGATTAATGCATTGTAATGAAATCATATCAAAATTATATCAATAGGCGCTTCCTATAAATTATATGCCAGTGTTAATTAAACATACAGTCCTATGTTTTACATGTTATGTCATAGTCTAGATGCTACCAAGTGATAGCACCTTATTTTCTAAATGCAGACATACTACCTGGTAAAAGACTTTAATTAACAGTGTAGTAAATAATAGGATTGATTTTTATCATGTATATAAACTGATGACTAATACACAGGCATTTGTTATATAGTCAAATTCTTCGTAGTTCAAGAGATGACAAATCACATAAGCATAAATTAGGCAAATATATAGAAAAAAAGAGGTTGGAAAAATTATGTTCATGAGATGGTCTATAAGTTTTGATTTTTTTGTAAAAAATGCAAGGTGATTTAAAAGTTAAAATTTAACATCTAACAGCTTCTAGGATTTTTTTCTTTATATGATTTTTGGGGTGTGGATACTGGGGATTGAACCCAGGAATACAATGGAGCCACATCCTCAGCCCTTTTTGTTTTCTGTGTGTGTGTGTGTGTATGTGTGTGTGTTTATGTGTGTGTGGTGCTGGGGATTGAACCCAGGGCCTTGTGCATGTGAGGCAAGCACTCTACCAACCAAGCTATATCCCCAGCCCTTTATTTTCTATTTTGATACAAGGTCTCACTAAGATGTTTAGACTTCACTGATTTGTTAAGGCTGGCTTGGAACGTGTGATTCCCCTGCCTCAGCCTCCCAAGTCACTGGGATTACAGGTATGTGCTACCATGCTCAGCTCCCTTACATAATTTTTTTGAAAACACAATATAGTTCTGAGTTTGGAGTTAAAAAATGTTTTATTTCCAAAAATTATTTTTCATAGATGTTTCTTCCTTAAACCTAATGTAAAATATGAGAAATATTAGAGAGCTTTGAATGATGAATCTTTAATATTTCATTACAACAAATTTAATAATTTGACACTGATAAGTTATTTAGAAAGCAGAAAATTTATTTGTAAGTCCCATCGAAGAATAAAAAAAAACCTGAAAATTCCCATGAGTGAAAATTAGATTACAAATAATGAAAATAGTAGATTAAAAAAATGCTATCAATACTGCCATCATTCACCATATTTATAAAACAGGGAGAACTTCATATTGAGGAATTCAGAAGAAATAAACATAATACAGTATATTTGGACTGAATGATCTATAATAAATAAACTTTCTCTTTTAATAAAGGACATTACTTGTATTTCCCTTTTCATTCTGAATTTGCTAAAAGTTTATAAAAAATAAATGCGTTTGTTTATTTATAAAATTATAAACTTGGACTGGGGAAGTGGCTCAGTGGTAGGGCACTTGCCTATCATATATGAGTTTCTTGGTTCAAACCATAGCACTATAAAAAAATAAATAATAAAAATTATAAACTCAAAAATTTTTTAGAGACCTCAAACCCTTTAGGCAAATCTGTTTCCAGGTGTAGCAATTCAGGGTGACACTTCAAACAGTCTGTCAGCTATTGCTTAAACATTTGGAGCATTGAGCTTAGTATTTTACAATGATATTTAATTTTGGGAAAAATGTCCACAACTCTGTTTAGTGCCACAACTGATCCTCATTCTACTCTGGAATTCAACTATTTCCCTCCTCAAATTACTGTTAAATTTCCAGTTTCCTCAGAATAAACCTTACATAGGTTTTCTCAGGCCAGTAACCATGATCCTATTTGTTCAGTTTTAACCCCTTTATCTTATCAAGAATGTCCTTTTTAAAACTTGATGATTGAAGTGGACACACTTCTGGAGTCACATAAATAGTATGTTAGTCTGGTACCTATCTTACTCGGTTTTTGTTGTTGTCATTATTATTATTACTACTATTTTCCCCCCATAGTGCTGGCAATCAAATCCAGGGCCTCACACCTGCTAGGTGAGTGCTCCACCACTGAGCTAAAACCCCCCACCCTGCCCCTATCTTATTCTGGATATCAATTTTCTGGTAACACAGCAGAATAGGACATTCGTTTTTAGCAGCTAACACCAAAGCTTACATTAATCTTCTGTTTAACAATCATAGATCTATTTCTTATGAACCATTAATTTAGTTCTATGTCCAATAAATATATGAAGTGTATATTTTGAAACTCAAATGTATATCTTTTCAAATATTTCATTGGAATACAAATGGTCAACAAATATGTGAAAATATGTTCAACATCTTTAGCAATGAGGGAAATGCAAATCAAAACTACACAGATTTCATCTCACTCCAGCCAGAATGGCAGTTATTAATAATAAAAGCAATAATAAATGCTGAAGAAGGTGTGGGAAAAAAGGAACACTTTCACACTGTTGAAGGGATTATAAATTAGTACAACCACTATGTAAATCAGTATGGATGTTTCTCAAAAGATTATGCATGGAACCACCATATAACCCAACTATACCACTTGTCAGTATTTACCCTAAAGAATTAAAGTCAGCATACTATGTTAATGCATGCATACCCATGTTTATAACAGCACAATTAATGATAACCAAACTATGGAATCAGCTTAGGTGTCCATCAGTGGATGAATGCATAAATAAAATATGCTATATATTACAGTGTGATGGTTTGGATATGAGGTGTCCCCTGAAAGTTCATGTGTGAGACAGGGTAGGAAGGTTGGAGAAGAAATGATTGGGTTATAGCCTTAACCTAATCAGCTAATTGATTAGAATTAAATCTTGATGGGATTAACTCTCGAGTGGTGGCTGGAGGCTGGTGGGGTGTGGCCATGGGGTATATAGTGGTTCATTGAGGGCATGGCTATGGAGTATAATATATATTTGAATACGGCAAGAGGAGTCTTTCTGTGTCTGTTTTCTGGTCACCATGTGAGCTGCTTTCCTCTGCCACAATCTATGATATCCTGACTCACCTGGAGCCTCCAGGAATGGAGCTGGCCTTCCATGGACTAAGACCTCTAAAACTGTAAGCCCCCAAATTTTACTTCTTTTTTTTTTTTTAATTTTTTATTGTGGGTTGTTCAAAACATTACAAATTTCTTGACATATCATATTCGACACTTTGATTCAAGTGGGTTATGAACTCCCACCTTCACCCCATTTAAAACTGTTCTGGTCAGATCCTTTAGTCACAGTAGCAAAAAGGCTGACTAAAACAAATACAGTGAAGTTTTATTTATTTGTAAAGAATGAAATTATGTCATTTGTAGGAAAATGGATGGAACTTGAGACTGTTAACTGAAATAAGTTAAGCTTAGAAGGTCCAGGGTCATAGATTTTCTCTCATATGTGGAAGCTAGACAGAAAAAAGGAAAAGAAAGATGGTGATGAATCTCATGAAAATTGAAGGGAGATCAGTAGAGTTGAGTAAAGGGACCACGGGAAGAGAGGAGGAAAGGGAAAGGGAAAATACTAGAGAATGATATTGGCCAAATTATATTGTTATATTGTGTACAATAATACAAATAATGTACAGTGAATGTACATGTACAAATAATGTAACAGTGAATCCCAATATTATGTTTAATTATAATGCATCAATAAAAATATGGAAAAAACCCAAATATGTTTCATTGGATTCCATGTTGCAGATTCTTTTCTTAATATTCAGAAAGAGAAGTCTTAGCATTTCTCCTCTCCAGTGCATCCTTATGACTACTGCTAAACTTGGAATTTTTTTGCTAAGTTGCCCAGTCTGCTATTAAATTTGTGGTCAGGATGACCTTGAACTTGGGATCCTCCTGCTTCAATCTCCTGAGTCACTGGGATTACAGGCCTGCACCATGAAACCCTGCCATATTTATATTTTTAAGATATTTTTTTTTTTTGCTAAAGAATGGGAATTGATGAGAGGTGGAATGAACATGGAGAGATTTTGAGAAGGACTCTATCAAGACAAGGTAAGAGAGCAGCAAGAATATAGGAGAAAGGCCAAATTTGTGATAGCTGATATGGTAAAGTGATAAGAATTTGAGACTGGTTTCCAGAGGCATTGAGGCAGGACTGGGGGTGATCTGTCCCTCACTGAGGATGGCTGCAAGACTTTGGGATGGGTGACTGTAGGTGGTAATGTCAGTAACCACAGTAGGTCACACAGGATAGGACAGAAGAAAGGAGGGGAAAAAGGGACCTTTGAGTGCAGAAAGCTAATAGACATATAGAGGGAGGGATGGTAATGAACTAAAATTTTGGCTCCTTGTGGATCATCAGGAAGGCAAGTTTTGTTGGTAAAAGGATACACGATTCTTATCTTTGTAGGGGTCACTGAATGGTTTTGTGTTGTTTTTGGTACTGGGAATTGAACCCAGCGGTGCCTTATCTCTGAGCTACGTTCCCAGTCCTTTTTATTTTATAGTTTGAGACAGAGTCTGGCTAAGCTGCTGAGGGTCTGGCTAAGTTGCTGAATCTGGCTTTGAAATTTTGGTCTTCCTGACTCAGTCTCCCAAGTTGCTGGGATTATAGGCATGTGCCACTTGCAGAATCATGGAGTAGTTATCTACAATCTCTCTTCCCATCAGGAAATGGGATGCTTTTAGCTGGGATAGATCCTAAAAATGGGAAACAAAAAGATGGAACCCAGAAAAATGCATATTATTTAATCTTTTAGAAATCCAAATCTCTAAGAGTTGATAGGTTGGGAGCTGAGGAAACTTGGCAACATTGCTTCAAGTCAGCTTCCTCCACAATTTGCTTGGAGTCAGGATCCTTAGTGTCAAGAAATACTGGTGTAGTCAGAAAAACTAACAGTGACTTACCTGAAAGATAATTTTAAAAAGAAAAGTCCTTTATAAACCTCAGTCTAAAAGGTATTGAGACACATAAGATGAAAAATTGGGATCACATATTATTAATTAATTCTTCTTCTTAATTATCACATGAATATGTGCTAGGATAATGATCCCTGTAGCCCTCACCTGGAATTGTCAGAGCCGAAGACTTCCAATCACTTCATACCCGGGGTGGTTTCTTTTTTTATTTTGGTTTTGGGTTTTTTTTTTAAGAGACAAAGTCTCTTTATTTTTTAAAAATATTTATTTTTTAGTTATAGGTGGATATAAGATCTTTATTTTATTTTTATATGGTGCTGAGGATCCAACCCAGTGCCATACGCATGGTAGGTGAGCTACCACTGAGCCACAACCACAGCCCTCGGTTAAGTTTTTATAGTTGCAACAAGATTAGGGTTATAGAACAGACTTAGAACCTGTTCTTGGAAAACAGCACAAGGTAGGTAGTTATGGCAGCTTTTTGGCTCGTTTTTGGAGTTTTGTCAATTTATTTGTTTTAAAACAGTCACTGATATTAACCCTCTCCTTCACTTGCTCATCTGTCCCTTAGAATAAAAGCCTTCTATTACAAGCTTAAGCCTGAATTATGTTTAAATTTGGGGAGAAATATAATTCTTTTCAATTTATTTAAATGAAATAAATGTGGAAAATGCTATTCTGTGTGAGTTCAGGCGAGGTGGGCAGCAACCAAAGGAGGCAGATTTAAAAAGGCCACTGAAGGAGGCTTTATTGAGATGTCACTCCCGGGCGGAACTCGATCAGACCGGCAGAGTGGACAGGAGAAGGGTCTGAGGAGAAACCGTGCGGGAGCTCGACCCGACTGCCTGGGGTGGTTTCTTGAAGCAAATACCCAATGGTCCAGACCAAAAAATTTAACTTTTAAGATGTGTTGTTCTTTAATAAATGTTGGGAAGCATTTTTTTAATGTGTAAATGAACATTTTAATGTTTTTCATATTCTATTCATTAGCAAATATTTAGTAAAAGCATACTATATTCCAAGTACATGGTACGGAGCTCATTTTTATAGTTTGCTCATGAGAAAAAAAACTTAAATTAATAACAGTCAACTAAATACTTTGTTATAAGAATAAGAAAACATCTATTAAAGGATTACTTTTTTTTTCCATTTAGGTACACCATGAACATCTTTTAACTTGAACACAAGTCATAAGGGGAGAATCAAGTTCTTTCATATTAAATATTTTCTATAATTTCTCAGATAGTTCTTAAAACAAAGAAAGCAAATGTCTGATAAATGAAGGAATAGGTAATTTAACACTCATTCATCAACTTATTCACTAAATAAATATGATTGACTTTTTAGCTCCAAGATAAGTACTAGTGTAGTTGCATAAATAAGAAAATACATTTCTAGCTCCAAAAGAAGACTAGAATCTCAGGGAACATCAGGAAAATAACTGGCAACACACTGAGGTGTGATAACAGGTATTGGCACCAAGTGTTTCTGGAGTACAGAAGCCAGAAGGGTTTCAGTCAAACACTGGGAAAGGAGTAGGAGGGTTCTTTTGTTTGAAGTCAGAAAGTTGAGAGTTTGCTTCTTTTTATATACATTTTCAAATTTAGAGCAAAGTTTATACTCCAAATGTCCCATGTGGCCCATGTGAATATGTTGGGTTGGGTATGCACTAGTCACTCTCTGCATGGTCTTCTCAGCCATTCTTTTCCTGGGAACTACCTCATGCTGCCAGTGTCCGTAAAAATCACAGACCATGGACTCTTGGGAATCATCTCTGAAAATTTAATTCTACCCCATTACCAGGGAGAGTCATGGGATCCTAACTCAATTAGAATTTCTATCCTAGAATTTTTAAACTGAGTCTAAAATAATGACATTTATTTTCTCCAAGAACGATACCTGTGTCTCGTCAGGAGCCATTGGAAGTCTGGCCCTCCTAAGAACAAAGGAAGACAGTCCACACACAGAGAGAAGGAACCATATCTACAAGGAAGAGGAGAAATAAAAGTTGGAGGGAAAATTCCAATGACTTTGTACCCCTGGTCTAGAGCCTTCCAGAAATGGTAGCATTAATGACTTTAAACTTAAATATTTTTTAGACTCTTATAATGCATTTCCATTTTCTGCTTAGACTAGTTAGGATTGCTCTGTGTAATTTAATAAGCAATCCTGAGAAATTGTAGTGGACACCTGTTGTTTGCCTCCTCAGAATTCTTCCTTGACTCCCCTCCACCTGCCTTCCCCTTTTCTGTAGCTTCTAGCTATTTCTCTTAAGGAACTTGTTTAACATTCTTAATCATTTTGAAGAGTGGAATGGGTGGGATTGATGTCACCCTCAGGTCCAGGCGAAAGGCCCTACTGCCAATCAGCAAAGCTCTTACTCTTTGCCTGTAGTGATTGATTTAAGAGTGAGCCTGGGACTCCCTCTCCCCTTAAGTGGATAAAATGAGCAGATGAAGATTCTGGAAAAATATCTCCACTCTTCTTTGAAAGAGCAACAAGGAGCGATGCTCCCATTCATTCTCTTGGCATGGGAATGTGAGGTCTGGAGCTGCTACAGATCTTCCTATCTGAAAGAAGCCAGACAGAGAACAAAGCCTGCCCAGGCAGAGAGCAGAGCTCAGAGAATCAAGAAACAGATACAAGGCAGCGCAGCTTTGCGGGTGAAATCCTGGCTGAAGTCAACACTGATTCTATACATGCTTTTTTCCTTTGTTTTCTATTTTTATTTTTTTGTTTGAGCCTTTTGAATTTGGCTTGCTCTTATTACTGAACAAAAGCATCACCACCAACAGTAATGCATTCAGAATATTTTGTCCAATTTTGAAATTTCTCTCTTAATATGGGGCCTGAAAATCTATCTAGTTTATAGGGTCTGGCTTTATAAATTCAGTCACTTCTGGGCTGTTCTTTGTGAAATGTCAGTATTCTGGTATTGTTCTTCCTTACAAGTTACAGTGAGACTCCATTTTGACAGGCTGAGATAACAAATGAGGAACAGAATGTGAGGGATGGAGCAAGAGCATGCGATGTACTGTTTTGATTAGAGACACCATAATGCAGGGTTATGTACTTAGGAATCTGTGTAACCTCGGAAGCTTTAGGTGCTTGGATACAATTTTTTATAAATATTTGTAACTAAAATTTTTAGATTTTCAGGCTTTGACTAATCAGAACTTTCTAGCAAGGGATGGTGTAGGTAAAATCACATCTCCTGAAGCAGGCCACGTATTCCCCAGATTGTTCAATTTTAGTATTTGACTTCGCGGGTTCTTTTTGGTGGAAAGAGATGATAAAAATTTCTGATAACTTATGACTGAACTGTCCCTCCACATGATCAGATATTCTATAATTGAGTTGGTCTTCCTAGTTAGAAAATTGCATCTGAAGAGATATGGGAGTGAATTATATTCTCCTCTGTCAGCACCAAGCATCAAAGTTTTATTCCTTTGCTGGAAGAACCATAATTCTAGCAAACCCAGAGAATATATTTACTGAAAATGTGAATTTATCTTTAAACTTCTCATGATAAAACCAACGAATTGACTGCAAACCCATTCAACCAAATCTTAACTCGAATTGCCAAATAACAGTGGATAAAACAGCATACCTAAAATATCTCCTAACCAACTCTTTTATTTCATGTTTTAGAGATCTGACCTTTTATGAAAAACCTATTTTTAGATTTCCAAGCCACATGAGCACAGTGTTAGTCACTTATTTCTCTTTGGAAGATGAATGCATTTGTTTAAAGACGTTTTATGGATTTTCTAGACTTTTCTTCGTCATAAGATCCTTATGATATATTGGAACTTCAACTACTTGACAAGACATGATTTGGGTATTCCTAGTTAATAGAGTAGGTTTGAGAAACATTTTTTCATTTAGTGACATTCAGAAATCATACTCTAGACAATAACTTCTTGGAGTGCTGTAATCTATAAGACTTGTGATTGAAATGTCAAGTTTAATAAGAAATCCTAATATGCAGTGTTCTTTCTTATAACACACAAAAGGAGAGCTAAATGCAGTTGTCAAAAACATGGAAATAGGGCTACTACACAGAAAATAATTATTGTAAGGATTCACTGAGCACTTTTTGTTGTTATTACTTGAGATTAGACCCAGAGGTACTTTACCACTGAGCCACATCCCCAGCCCTTTTTATTTTTATTTTGAGACAGTGTGTGACTACGTTTCTTATGGCCTTACTAAATTGCTGAGGCTGGCCTCCAACTTGCCATCCTTTTGCCTCAGGCTCCTGAGTTGCTGGGATTACAGGTGAGTGCCACCATGCTTGGCTCATTGAGCACTTTCTATATAGACCAGGCACAGCTTCATATTACAGTGATGGTAGTAATAGCTTTTACTTAATAGTGAGATTCCTTAGATTCCTTAGAGTGGGAATTGTATCTTTTATTTCTGAATGTCTGTCTATATAGATGTATCTGTTAGTTTAAAAGGGCTTTAGGCCTAAAAGACAAGGTGGGATTTATTTTATTTTATTTATGTTTTTGGTTCTGGGGATTGAACTCAGGGGCACTCAACACTGAGCCATATTCTCAGCCCTATTTTGTATTTTATTTAGAGACAGGGTCTCACTGAGTTGCTTAGCACCTCGCTTTTTGCTGACGATGGCTCTTTGAACTCACAATCCTTCTGCCTTAGCCTCCCAAAACTGCTGGGACTACAGGTGTGCACCACCTTGCCTGGCATGAAGACGGGATTTTGACAGAAGCTGGGGATGGGGTGTTGGGTGGCAGGGAGAGGACCTTCCCTTAGATTAAGAGAAGTGGAATTTTTTTTTTTTTTAGGAATAACTTCTGTTTTATGATGTTAACCCTGTTCCATGTCACAGTGCTCATACTTCACAGGCTGTGGCAGAGTTGAATAATTTCTCCTCTTCTTCCTAACAAATCTCTTGATTTGCAGTTGGACACACCTGCTGATGTGGTCTGTTTGACTTTCAAGAGGTATTCTTAAAGAGTCATAGCATGAGCTGGGTGTGGTGGTGCATGCCTGTAATCCCAGCTACTTAGGTGACTGAGGCAGTAGGATCACAAGTTTGAGGTCAGCCTGGGCAATTTAGAGAGATCCTGTCTCAAAGTTAAAAATGGGCTGAGGTAGTACAGTGGTAGAGCACCCCTGGGTTCAATCCCCAATACTATGCAAACACAAAGCAAAACAACAAAACCTCAGAAAGAATCCCAACTTGCTTTCTGTCCTCCTGCACAGATGGAGATTGAGTGGTGGAGCTCCATAACCCTGGGGATGAGGCAACAAGGTAGAAGCAGCCTGGGTCTCCTAAATCTTTGAATCCTTGAATGTGTGAGTAAAAAAATTATCTCTTGTTGAAGCCACTGTTTTGATTATTCATTCTGTTTGCCACATAAATCCTAATGCATATGCATCACTTCATTTGATCCTGACGATAACCCTCTGAGGTAAGTACCGTGATTCTCTTCATTGGCAGGTGAAGAAAATGAGGCCAGATAACCTAAGTCCTTTGCTCAGGTTCATACAGCTACTGAGTGTTGAAGCTGGGTCTCAACACCCACTCTGAGTAGCTATACTATTTTTATTATATGCAAGATGCTTCAGACAGAAGACACTCCACTGGTCATATATCCCTAGTTAGGATACCTTTATTATAAGACTAAATGAGAGAGGCCCGACTCTTTAGTGGTCTGTGTAGTAAACATGGATAGTTTGATGGCAGTCCTCGACACAGTCAGATATCTAGTAGAGAATACATGATGTTTTTGGTTGGGATGTTTTTGACTTTGAGTGGCAGAAAATAAAACTCAAAACTGGCTTGAACAATTTTATTTTTCTAATGTGAGCCAATTTTTTAATTTGTTCATGTCTTTCATTCGAAGTACTCTATGATGAGATCCTTGGTCTGAGATTCTTCACCATAGTTCCTAACCACTATACACCTGCAACTAACAATTTCACCAGGTTTTTCCTCTTGGTCAGTTTTACAGAGGCCTGTTCAGTTTCTTGTTGTCATCCACCTTAATTAGGTGTTCAGCACAAAGGTCTCCCACCATCTTGATACACACTCAGGCTCATCCCAGTTGGATACGAGCTTGGTGAATTCCATGGCTTGGTGAAATTCCATGGTGAGGAAGGTTTTCTGCTTCCCCTCTTGTGAAGCAGTGTTAACAGCCACTGCACCTCCAGCAGCCAGATCTTCCTTGTCCTTCTTTTAAAATGGAGGTAAAGCTGGGTGCAGTGGCACATGCCTGTGACTCAGAAGGCTGAGGCAAGAGGATCACAAGTTCAAGGCCAGCCTCAGCAATATAGGAAGGCCCTAAGCAACTTAGTGAGATCCTGTCTCAAAATATAAAATAAAAAAGGCTGGAGATGGGGCTCAGTAGTGAAGCACCTCTGTGTTTAACCCCCACTATCCGATCCCCCAAAACAGAGGTAGAGCCAGATGTGAGGGCACATGCTTGTAATGCCAGCAGCTCGGGAGGCTGAGGCAGGAGGAGCAATAGTCAGAGTCCAGCCTGGGCATTTTAACAAGACCTTTTTTCAAAATTAAAAATAAAAAAGGCTGGAGGTATAGCTCAGTGGTAGGGTGCCTCTGGGTTCAATTCCCAGTAGTACCTCTCCAAAAAAAAAAAAAAAAAAAATCTGGGTCAAATAACTAGAGATCTGTATTGCATCCCTTCATCCCCCATGGATCCCTTTGCTTGACTAGGTGGCTTTTTATAGGGTACTCCCTTTATAACCACATATGGTGCCACAGATGGGATGGTCCAAAGGAGTGATGTACTGAGAAAAGAGGACCTTGGGAAGACCCCCAAGGACAACATCTTCTTTGCATGGCCTAGAGTCCAGAATTGTAGTGGTTCTTCTGCTTCAGCAAGTCCACAACCGAGTGGATCTATCCCTTCCCTCATCCTAAATACCTCTGCTAACATGGCCTAATACTACTTTAGATTGGGAGGGACCACAATGAACTGTCATATCAATTTGAACTCATGGCTTTGGCATAGGGGTTGTTTCTCAGATAAACCCCTCCCAGACAAACAGGTTCAGAAGAATAAGCTGTGTGAAAAAGAGTCTCAGGAAGTGAGGTCAGAAAGTCAACAAGATAATCTGATGCTTCAGACTTTGAGTTTATGAACGGGGGATGGCTTATTCTTATTCTATTTGTGAATGAGAATCTCCTTTCGTAGATCTCCAGCTCTAGGGAATATGTATTAGTTCCAGCCCCAATTTTCAGCACCCTGAAGGTATTTACCAAATAAGACTTTGACATATGGAGGGGGTTATCCAACCCTGTTTCCTGGTCTCCTGTCTTTCTGAAGCTGTTGAATGCATGGAATGCAATAACTCTCCCCAGCACTGATAGGAGACTCTGTTTGCCTCCTCCACATCCTCCTCCAAGATACTCTGCCTCCCAGAATGCAAAGCCTCCCTACCACCCTGTCAATTTCTTTCGTATTTTGAGGTCGGGAGGGTATGTAGGAGGAGGTTGCCATCTATATCTGTGTCTGTAAAGGGAAGTGACTGATGGGAGTTCAGGAGGAATAGTGCCCTCATGGCCTCAACAAACAGTCCCCTGGTTTCTGTACTCAGAGGCAGGTGCTGAGGGAAAGATGAAAATCTCTTTCCTCTTAGGTTTCTTCTTTTTAAATTTGCAAACCATGAATCATCACCAGGAGTATTAGGGTAGCAGAATTTCCTCTGAGAACCTGACAGTAGATTGCTTGTTAATCACAGGTCTTGGTTTTTGGCATCTTCACTTGAGATCTACATAGAAACTGCTATGGTATAGATAAAAGGCATGAATCTTAGACCTTGGCACTGTTGGGAGGTGGTGGAACCTTTAAGGGGTGGAATCTAGTGAAAGTTTCTTTAGTCATTTGGGGCGGGCTCTGGAGGGAATGTTGGAATCCTCGCTCCTTCCATCTCTCTTTTTGTTTCCCACCATCAGGAGGTGAGCAGCTTGCTCCATCACATACTCCCTGACATGATGTCCTGTCTCATCATAGGCCCAAAAGCAACAAGGCCAACCAATGGTGTACTGAAGCTGGTAACTGTGAGCAAGAATAAGCCTTTTCTTTTTATAATCCAATTATCTCAGGTGTTTGTTATAGTAATGGAAAACTAACACAGGCATTTTAGGGGAGGTTGTGAGATACTGCCTTGGTGGGTGCTGGCCACCTGGTAATTTAAAACTGTAGTCTTAGCCATAGTATGTAGGTAAATACATCTTTGAAGACATTTAAAATAATTTTTATGTTTGGAAATGAAAAGAATTCATCATTGCTGGTTTGACTAAATATCTGTTTTAATGACTTCACCCTGATTCAGTTACTTATCTTTCCGTTGGAGAAATTGATAAGAGAAAGCTAACACTTTCTCTTCAACTCTAAAAAAATTGCTACCTGGTTTCTGTATAAAATTATCTTGAGTGATCTGCCTATACCCATTCTCCTTATCAAAGCTTCCCTTGTATTGGTACTTATTTTACATATGCTAGGATTTCCTCTTAGCAAGTAAATATGAATTTGTATTGCTAATATTTTAAACGCACAAAAATTCATCTCATCTTCAACTCGATTCCTCAGACTAGAATTATATTTTATATATGGTATATATAAAATGTTTGCTTTTATTTTTATTTTCATATTAAATAATAAATATATTTGCTTTTACTTCTTCAAAAATATTGATTTCCTACTGCTTTTTTTTTTTTTTGTTGTCCCTACTGAAATCAGTAGGTTTTAGTTTAGTTTCTTTTTCCATGTACAATTGTAATCTGTCTCTGTGTCAGACTTGGTGGAGAACAAGTCTTATCTTTTTACTCTTTTGCACAAAAGTGGGTAAAAAAAAATTCCCCACATTTCATTAATAATAAAGTATAAAATCTTCAGCCAGATGTTTTTAAATACCGTAGGTCCAAAGGTGTAACTCTTATTTTATATTTTTTTGGCATTTTGAATTATTTGACTTGAACTTATTGAAACTATTTTTCTAACTTACTTTATTGAATAGCATTCTCCCTTGTGTTACTACTATCTGTTCACTACTCTTTCTCAGACTCTTTTACTGAATTTCAGTGTGTCCCCAGATGTTGACACTCTCAAACACACACTAGGCCTCTTCTGTTCTCCCTCCACACGACGGATCCTCTTTGGTTCCAAATTGCATTTTCACACATCTGGGGACCAAAGCATATATTTATGTTTTAAATGACTAAAAATAGTTTCATTATTAAATTTAGAGAAAAATGCCTTATTTTTGTATGTGAATGGTATTTCATCAATCTATTCAAACTTCCATAATGGATAAAAAAGAGAGGAAGATAGTGACAAATTGGTTTTACTTTTGGCTTTGGTATTTTTTGGCATGTAATTTTGAAACTTCCTCAGGTTGGTGTTTTTGAAATATGGGCTAATGTCCCTGAGGCAGCTGAGGAGGAGGGAGATGGTGTGGGTCTGAAGTTTTGTCTTGGTTCTATCCCATATGAACCAAGTGACATTGGCAATTCATTTCACCTCTCCAGTTCTTCCTCCTTTGTGAAATAAAGACATTGGATTTTTATTTAAATGAACTATCTGCACATCTTACCATAAGGTTCAGATGACTGTGCAAGAGCTTCTTAAACTATTAGGTTAATATATTTCTACTCTATTATTAGCAATATACTAGTCAAGTTGACATTAAAGGTGTTAAATAACCAATAATTGCTAGACTTTTGGGTTCTAATAGGATCTATAAGGATGAAATCTTTTGAGTTTGTGGATACTTTAAAAATAGAATCACTACTTTTAAAAATAGAATCACCAAGTTACTAATTCTGGATTAATAAAACTAATGATTTCTATTATTTATTTATTATTTGTAGTAATTTATTATTGATGGCATAATTACTGATAGTATACTCTGATTACCATATATTGTAGAATATACTATATGTTACTAAGAATATTGGTAGCAATATTGTTATTCTTACTTCTAACGGGTTGGTTCATAGCCCATGCCAATAAACTATTGTGCTTTAAACTAATGATTGAAGAGATTGTATACTTCAAATTGAACACAATCAGAAGGAACATTTCAAATAGGAAAGTACAAAATTCAGTACAAGATGTATTTGCGATTCCAGAAAGAGATTACTTTACCCCAAATACTCCAAAGTTGTATAGAAGAAAAGGAATTCTAGTCACTAACTCTTACCCTTTTGACCTTTCTCTCCACATTTTCTGTTGTATTCAGGCACCAACTGAATTGTCAGCCAAAGTTTCCATCTCTTATTGTAGAAGAGATTGAGCAGTTACTATAATCACCCACTTCATGTCTGACCCAGGGTGAAAATACACACACACACACACACACACACACAGAATATAAACCAGGTTAGGAATGAAATCTATCTATGAAGTTTTATCTCTTTGGGCAATTTATTTGATATTACACATGTCATGATTTTATGTAACTTGATAACTCTAACTCTATAATGCTAATGTTACAATAAAGCAAAATGGTTTTTGATGAGGAAACAGCAAATGATAATGTGTCTGTCCTTTAGACACACAGAGACAGAGTTCTTCATATCCAATGGTCCTTGTGTAACAAAACCATTTCAGAATGTTTAACTATGCTTCTATAAAACTTTCAAAGAATGAATAGTTTCCTTCACCCACTGGATTTTCTGTGTTCCCATTATCATTCTATATCAACCTAAATACTCATAATCTTTAAATGATTTTCATGAAAGCCAACCTCATTCACAAAGTTTTTTTATTTTTTTCTATCTACTTACTTTTTCTTAAAGAGAATTTCAAGAATCACTGCACAACTGGAGAAATTTGGGTCTTGTAGTGGCTGGGTTTATCATTATAATAGTAATTGTGATCAGATTCTGGTATGATAAAACAGGTTCTGAAAATTCTATAATTAAGCTAAGTTCCTATCTATAAACTCTAGTTTAAAAACTTCCTCAAACTAATTATTTGCCCTAAGCTGCTATATCATGTAGGCACAAATTATTTGAAAGTGTGGGTCAGAACCAGGCATGGTGGCTACTTAGGAGGCAGGCAGGAGGTTTTCATTTGAGGCCAGCCTCAGCAACTCAGTGAGAAGCTGTCTCAAAATAAAATAACAAGTTCTGGGAATGTAGATTAATAATAGAACACTTGCCTACCAAGTATTAGGCCCTGGGTTCAATCCCCAGCATCACAATGAATAAGTAAATAAAATAAAAGTGTACTGTGTATTAGCTAACTGGGTGTACTGAGGGGATCATTCATTATAACCCACCAGATAACAGCTGCAGAATTCACAGATACTTATGAGTTAGCTAGTTTATTTTCAAGACTTGAATCAAATCTACAAATAGGTACACTGTTGAGGAAATTATTGCCCTCTTCTAAAACTTATCAGTAATGTAGAAATTGATGAGGATATCTGCATACTTTTCTTAATCTTGAGGATTTTAATGACCTGTGAAAGTAGTTGGAGGAAATGGCAGCATGTTGCATACTTCAGTTAAAGACTAAATAGTATTTGGCTGGGCGCAGTGGTGCACACTTGTAATCCCAGCTGCTCAGGAAGCTGAGGCAGGAGGATTGCAAGTTCAGAGTCTGCCTCAGCAACTTTGTGAGAGTCTAGCAACTTAGCGAGACCACGTCTCAAAATTAAAAATTAAAATAAAGGGCTTGGGGACATGGCTCAGTGGTTAAGTGGCCTTGGGTTCAATCTTGGTATCCAAAAAAAAAAAAAGAAAAAAGAAAAAAATAACTAAATAGTATTCAGTCCATTTCCAAATCAGTTAACTTAGTAAATAGTATTTCTATGGGGAAATATATTGTCACAATCTATTCCTTGTTGCTTATGATTTGGCCTCAAGAAATTTCATTAATTTTAGAATAAAATGGTTGAAGAAATGACACATTAGCTCTTAGACACTATGCAATTATACAATAAAATCGCTTTCAAATTGGTAGTAATCTAAAGAGGCTCCCATGTAACAAGACCCTCAGTTTATAAGTTCAAGGTTGTGTCTTCTTTTACTGTCTGATGGCTTTCCCACTGTAGACAGCCGCTCCCAAAGTGTACTCTTTATACTGGGCACCTGTATTGAAGGTTGAAGAACCCAATGCTTGGCAGAATAAGGAAAGGCTCCCTTGGACCACACAGAAGCAAGTTTGATATTTTTCCCTCTCTAATGTTCCTTGCCTTCTCTACCTTCACTTGTTCTTCCTCTGACATCTTCTATCATTTTTTTCCCTACAATTCAATAATGGGAAATGAGGAAACAACTCGTTGTGATTTTGGATGTGCAAAGAAATCTGTGAACATAACTCTATTTTAATTTGTTTCTATACCACAACTTATATTACTTCTTATCACTCAAAGAGTGCATCGCATAAATTGAACATTATAAAAATTAGGTTTTAGGTCTTGACACCTCATGACAGGGGTGTTTTTCTTTGCTGCTTAAAACAAGAAAGAGGAAAAAAGAAAACAACTCTCATTTGAAGAGTTACCTTCCTTGGAGGTATTTTAGAGTAACCTGAGACCCAGATAGCTATATGATAATTGGCTAAATGGGATGAATTATTATCCTTAGAGATTCTTCCTCATGTTCAGAAGTACAGAAGTTAAAATGAAAGTCAAATCTGTGGTTAAGAATCACTGCCCCCCCCCCACCATTTCTGGTTCATACTGGCAAGAATCTTGAAACTTGTGGTGGTTGCTGTTTCCCTCTTCTTCTATCTACCAGGGCACTTTGTAGGGAGCATCCATGTTTCTATGTAATGACCAAAGAGATCAAATGTAAAACTTGATGCAATGCTAGCCTTTCCCCCAGTAATTCTTTAAATTATTTTTCTTGGAAACAGTCAACCCTAGTAGCTTGATTGACAGCACTGACTGGCTATCTTGAAAGAGAATAATTTTGAGACTTTAGGTTCTGGGCACACAGGCATAAAATAAATGAAGAAAGATGTGGTCATTGATATGAATGAATGGTCCTTTGTTACTTGACAATGTAGAACAGATGTGGTGCTTCCAGTTTGTGCTTAACTCAGAATCACTGTATCACCTCCTGTGTCCCCTGAGTGGTCCCCCTTCTTTCTTTGTTCAATCTGGGATCTGAATGTTCCAATAGTTTTTAGTATTACTGCCATTAAACTTTCCTACCTAGAATAAAAAGAGAAATTATTAGCTTCTTCTTACTTACAATACTAAGCTATGTAGAGAATATATAAAGTTGGAGGGAAAAGTTCAATTTTTTTTTTCTCAGACTCTGCTTCACATCTATCTTTTAAAGCTTTTTCACATGGTCTCTCATGTTTACATTGTGTATTTGTTTTGTCATTTTTTCATATTAGTTTGTTTTAGCTTCTTTACTTTTTTTTTTTTTTTTTTTTTTTTTACACTGTTATGTCCCTAGCATCTGGAATAGCCTCTGGCACACTGTTTGCATTTTATATGTGCATTTGTCAAATGAATTGTTCAAAAACCTTTATTTTTGTTACATGCTTTCCTTTGGCTTCCATGATTTTACCTTTAAAACACTGGTATTTCTGAGAACTTTGGTAATGCTGTTCCAACTTGCTCTAACACTATGTGTCTAGGCTTCTCTTTTTCTCACACTCTTGGGTTCTAATGCCTATTGGTCATGATCTTGATATGGAGTCTGCTGTTGCCTCCTAGCCATTCTTTCCTTAGCCAAAGCTTCATGGTTATGTTGACTGAACCCCTCTGCTTAGGTCGTTCTTCAATTCCAGAAGAACAGAGTTCAATTAACAGAGTTCAGTTTTCTCTCAAGTTAGTGATGACCTGTTCCTTTTCTGTTCTTCATAACCAAATCAAATAAGTTTAAATTTTCTAATTTCACATAATCCTCAAGACGTAGCCCTGGAATCTCATTTTGTGTTTTAACTTCTATAAAATGTACAATTTGTTCAAGAAAATTTATCAATACAACCCTATTTATGCTCACTTATGATCACAGTTCTTTCCCTCTTAAAAATCTCTAAGTACCTATTTTGGATAAAGGCTTTCATAATCTAGCTATCTCTGTATGTTTTTTCTCTTTTTATGTTCTTTACCTGAACAGAATCCTCAAAGTTACTTTTATTTCTGTATATAAACGTAGAAAACAACTCCAAGTGACATTTTTATTTCTTCCAGTATGAAGATTTTTTTTTTTGCTTACATAAAATTATTTAAGAAAATATTTGTTGAAGAGTGAGATAGCTCTTGATTCAAAACCCATAATCATCCTTTCCTTTTAATGTTACAAATTTTACATTAAAGTCACTGAGTAAGTCTTAAAAGAATGCAGTTTTTTTAAAAAGAATTTTAATTCTAATTTGTTCTATATGACAGTGGAATGCATATGTATAATATTAAGTCATATTATATATAGAGAGCACAATTTTTCATATCTCTGGTTGTATACAAAGTATATTCACACCATTTGTGTCTTCATATATGTACTTTGGATAATGATGACCATCACATTCTACCATCATTTCTAACCCCACTATGAATCAGCCTGCTTATATCAGAGAAAACATTTGGCATTTGGTTTTTTGGGGTTGACTAACTTTACTTAGCATTATCTTCTCCAACTCCATCCATTTACCTGCACATTATTCTCTTTTATGGCTGAGTAATATTCCAGTGTGTGTATATATATGTATGTGTGTGTGTGTGTGTGTGTGTGTGTGTGTGTATATACATCACATTTTTTATCCGTTTATCTACTGAAGGGATCTAGGTTGGTTCCACAGTTTAGCTATTGTGAATTATGCTGCTATAAACATTGATTGGACTGTGTCCCTGTAGTATTGCTGTTTTTAAGTCCTTTGTGTATAGACTGAGGAGAGGGATAGCTGGATCAAATGGTGGTTCCATTTCCAGTTTTCCAAGGAATCTCCAAACTGCTTTCCATATTGGCTGCACCAATTTGTGGTCCCACCAGCAATATATGAGTGTGCGTTTTCCCCCACATCCTCACCAACACTTATTGTTGTTTGTATTCTTGATAGCTGCCATTCTGACTGGAGTGAGATGAAATCTTAGAGTAGTTTTGATTTGCATTTCTCATTGCTAGAGATGATGAACATTTTTTCATTTATTTTTTGATTGATGGATTGTATATTCTGAGAAGTGTCTGTTCAGGTCCTTGGCCCACTTACTGATTAAAACTACCCCATTTACAATAGCCTCAAAAAAAAAAAAACCTAAAAACCTGGAAATCAATTTAACAGAAGAGGTGAAAGACCTCTACAATGAAAACTAAGAACCCCAAAGAAAGAAATCAAAGAAGACCTTAGAAGATGGAAAGATCTACCTTGTTCTTGGATAGGCAGAATTAATATTATCAAATGAACATACTACCAAAAGCACCATATAGATTTAATGCAATCCCAATCAAAATCTCAATGGCATTCCTCATAGAAATAGAAAAAGCAGTCATGAAATTCATCTGGAAAAATAAGAGAGCCAGAATAACTAAAGCAATCCTTAGCAAGAAGAGTGAATCAGGTAGCATCACTATACCAGACCTTAAACTATACTACAGAGCAATAGTAACAAAAACAACACAGTATTGGCACCAAAATAGACCTGTAGACCAATGGTATAGAATAGAGGACACAGAGACTAACCCACACAATTATAATTATCTTATATTAGAAAAAGGCACCAAAAACATACATTGAAGAAAAGATAGCCTCTTCAACAAATGTTGCTGGGAAAACTGGAAATCTATATGCAACAAAATGAAATTAAATCCCTATCTCAATTCAAAATGGATCAAGGACCTAGGAATTAAACCAGAGCCCTGCGTCTAATAGAAGAAAAAGTAGGCCTAATTCTCCATCATGTCAGATTAGGCCCCTACTTCCTTAATAAGACTACTATAGTGCAAGAATTAAAATTAAGAATCAATAAATGGGATGGATTCAAACTAAAAAGTTTTTTTTTTCAGCAAACAACAACAACAACAACAACAAAACAATCAGTGAGGTGACTAGAGGGCCTACATCTTGGGAGCAAATTTTTATCCCTCACACATCAGATAGAGCACTAATCTCTAGGATATATAAAGAACTCAAAAAGCTAAACACCAAAAAGAATGAGATTTTTATCACTATCCAAGGATCCCAGTTGCTCTCTAGATACCTGTTGAATTCCAAGCAACTTGAAATTTTGCTGAGTTTTAAGATGTAATGTCACCCAAATTACTAATTTGACTTTCAGTATAAATCTCAGCTTCCCTTGTATATTTTCGGTTGTGGTCAATGATGAGCTCAATGAAGTCCTCTAACAACCTTTAAAATACTTGTCAATTATAAGACAACTTCTACTCTAGGTGGTCCAGTTTGTCTGGTATTTGATGTGGCTGCTTAGTTGTCTTATGAGAGACATTACTGAAGTTTGTTGCTCAAAAATGAAATAAAACAAAAAGTAAAAATAAAAAAAAATCAATAAACTATGAACAGCAAAACAAAGATAGTAGTATGAAAAAATAGGTGTGCACATCCTTTAACCCACTTCAATCCTGAGGATTTATCCTAAGGATGTAAGAAACACGCACTGTTCATAATAGTGAGTGAACAGTGTCTTATATGTTCAATAACAAGATTTCTTTAAAAATTGTGGTACAGGGCTGGGAAGGTAGCTCAGAGGTAGTATGCATGAGACCCTGGGTTAAATTCCCAGTTCTGACAAAAAAGAAAAATTGTGGTACATCTGTATAACAAAATTCAATTGAAATTTATAAATGGTATTGAGAAAACTGTGGAGATGAAAAAGCCAAAGGGTGTATTATGTGGAAAAAGGTAAAAATTATGTGTGATATGATCCCATTTTGTTGGGGAAATAACTAAAATGTATAAATGCTTTTAAAATATTGAAGGTGTAGAAATTCTAAATTAACAGTGTTGAAATCACAGTAATTATTTTTCCTCTGTTTTCTTTCAAAAGTTTAAAAAATATATAGGTTACACATTTTATGAGACTTCCAAAAGTTACAAAAATTATATTTATTATTTATTTTAAAAACATTAGATTGGAGTCCCTGACAATATCTTCTTTTTCCTCCTCTTTAAACGTGCCTCTTATTTGATATTTTGGCTTTGCTCATGCTCAGGTATACTATCAGGAATACCTTTCTTTAGTTTAAGTTACTGATCTCAAATTGTAGTATTTGCTCTCTTTTCCCCAGAAAATCATGACTTGGTTCTAATCTTGACATGGAATAAAGTGTCATTTTATTTTTATTTTTTTGGTGCTGGGGATTGAACCCAGGGCCTTGCACATTTTAAGAAAGTGTTTTTCTACTGAGTTACACCTTCAATACTTTGGTGATATTTTAAAAGAAAGAAATCTTTACCTGGATATCAGTCAATTTTGTCAAGATTATAGCTTTCACTCTTTGACTGTTCTCTATAGTTGGAAGGTATTTTATCTATAAAAGAAAGAGACATGAGATAATCTGAGGATATACATCAAATACAGTGAAAACAAGTTAGACATGGCGATTTTGTTATATTAAAGTTACTTATGCTAAAATAAGGAATAGATAGCATTATAACATACTCAGTAAGCATGCTACCTCCTTACACCAAAGACTCTTTTTCATTCTGAGTTTGAATAAACACTAGTTAGCCATTGACAGTTTGTTCATTGCCTACCAAGGGAATTTGAGGCATAAAATGCTTCATAAATTAGTTCTCAAACTGGTTTGAAGAATCAAGGAAAAGCTTGTGGTCTCTAAAATAGCAGATAAACTTAACCCAGAATCTTCTAAGATTCTGATAATCTATAAGAATAAATGATTGTCTTCTATATCTACTTCTCTGGCAAGAACTGAGAATTCAAAGATATTTTGCAACAAATTAAAGCAAATCATTTTTGGGGCATAAATTAAAGCAAATCTATGCCTTCACAAAAGGGGCTTTTCAGCTGATCTCGGGTACAAGCTAAACCTCAAGGGCCACCACCTTCATAATACTGGACAACAGGATTAAATTCATGTCTGGAGGAAATTTCATGCCCCTAATTTTTTCTGAGTCATGTCCATTCATCATTCATGCCTTACTGGCTTGCAAGATTTTTTTTTTTTTTTGTGTGTGTGTGTAGTGGGGATTGAACCTAGGGTACTTAACCCCTGATCCATATCCCCAGCCTCTTTTTATATTTTATTTAGAGACAGGGCCTTGCTAAGTTACTAAGAGCCTCTCTAAGTTGCTGAGGATGACTTTGAGCTTGCAATCCTCCTGCCTTAGTTTCCCTAACAGCTAGGATTACAGGTGTGCACTAGGCTTGTAGGTTTTTGATAGTTTGATTTTAATAGATAGTCTGTGCTCTCAAATACTTTCCTTATTATGATTTCCAGTACAATAGAATCATTTGGTGTGCCTTTTGGCTCTAAATGTCTCCTAATGCTGAATCATTAAAAATATGGTAAACTTTGTGAATTAATTTATTAGAGATTAAATCATTGGATTTTTGGCTGGGTATGGTGGCATATATCTGTCATCTCAGTTACTTGGGAGGCAAAGGCAGAAGGATTGCTGGCTTTGGCAATTTAGCAAGACCCTATATTAAAATATATCTTAAAATATAAAAACTTGGGACATGGCTTAGTGGTAGAGCATCCTTGGGTTCAATCCCCAGTAACACACACACACACACACACACACACACACACACACACAAACAAACAACAAAAAACCCTTACCTAATGACAATTTTAATTAACAAAGTGGACTGATAGCATTACATAGATGGTATCATAATAAATACTAAACACTAGCTTTATAATCAGTATAGGTATTGATGTAAAATGGAATATTAAGTTCCCTTGAAATACTCTGTAGGTGGAATGTCAGGAGCAACATACCTTAAAAGCAAGCTATAAAACCTGAAACAATTAAGCAGCTGCCATAAAGTGTGCAGAAAAATCAAATATGGGATGTTAAAGTCCTTGGTCTGTTTTTTAATTGAAATGTGTATTTTCTTATTGTTAAGTTTTAAAAGTTGTTTGTATAAATAATTGTAATCTAGAACTTAAAACCAGTGGCATTTGCATTTGATGTGAGTTAGGACAATTCATCCTGTAATCATAATGCCCATGCGCCTTTAAGTTATAAAGGTAGTTGCTGATGTTAATTGTGAGTATTGGAGTTTTATTATAAAGGTGAAAACTTAAAATATTGACAAGATAACAAAAGTAATGAAACATAAAATAAGACTAATTTAAGAGGAGGAGAACATTTCTTCAAACCAAACCCTTGAATCTCTTTTCAAAGATTTTAGTAAATGCAACATGTTTACCAAATGAATAATTTTTGTAGCAGTTACAACAGTAATAATAATTGATTAAGGAGTTGATCAGTCAAATGTATTTTCCGTAACTATTTGCCATTCCCAATCCAGTAGTTTGGAAGTATTAAAAAAACAAAACAAAACAAAACATTTTTTAGTTGTAGATGGACATAATACCTTTATTTTATTTATTTATTTTTTATGTGGTGCTAAGGACTGAACCCAGCACCTCACACATGCTAGGCAAGTGCTCTACCACTTAGCTACAACTCCAGCTCTGGAAGTACTTTTTATTTGGTGGGGAGGAGTATACCAGGGATTGAACTCAGGGGCACTTGGCCACTGAGCCACATCCCCAGCTCAATTTCGTATTTAATTTAGACACAGGGTTTCACTGCATTGTTTAATGCCTCACTTTTGCTGTGGCTGGCTTTGAACTCACGATCCTCCTGCCTCAGCCTCCCAAGCTGCTGGGATTACAGGCTTGCGCCACTGTGCCTAGCTCTAGAAGTACTTTTTAAAGCCAGAAAACTGAAATCTAACTACTCAGTCTTCCTTACTGAGTTGGTAGAAAGAGATAAAAGTGGAAGCATATTGGCACAGATCCAATTCTTAAAATGACAATTATCAAAGACAAAATTGATCTCCTACTGCGTTTGAGCTTACACAAAAATCATTGGCAAGATAGTAGTAACATGCCAATACAGGTTTATCTGGACACACTGTCCGGATTAATGTAATCCCATGTTATAAAATAACCCTCTGCATCTGGGGTTAAACTAGAGTTTCATTCAAAAGTATAAAAGTTAATTAAATTATAGGAAAATATTTGGGAATGACAGGAAGTAAAGATCCACTTGTCTTACCTGGACCTTGTGCTGTGTATTACAGACACTGGGCAGACAACACAGGCCATGCCAGAGCAAACATCTCCCCTACTCTGCTCCCTTCCGGGAAACTTTTCAGGTCATCCATGGTCAAGTATCTTTTTGATGTCTTAAATTCACTATGCAGAATATGAAAATTAAAAGCAATACTTACCTTTTAATTTTACTTTTAGATTCAACTCAGATAACTTCATAATCATCCTTTGGGGTGAAGTTGGAAAGAACATACCATCTTATTGGTGAACACACTGAGTTCACACTTCAGTGGTGACCCACTGAAGTAGGTTTTTAACGTACTTCAAGTTCTAGCATTTATAAGTGGAATCATGAAAATATAAATTATAAGATTATCACTGTAAGATGTAAGTCATGTTTTAATATATGCCTGATTTTTTACTTTTATTGTCATCATGGTAAAGTCTCACAAGTTGATTTATTCCAAGTGAAACTTACTGCATGTTCCACATACTTTCTCATAAAGGCATTGCATTATACATTATTAATAATTATAGTTGCCATTTGTCATGTACCCATCACATGCCAAGTTCATAAAGTAGATATTATTATCTCTATTTCACTGATGAGAAAATAAAGTGCAGGCAGTCCGAGGGTTAGCCCCAAGGCCAAGTAGCTAGTAAATGGTAGAAACTTGATTTGAATCCAATTCTCATTTAATTGGCTCCAAATTTGGTCCTCTTTCTTCTGTGTATTTTATAGAGTAAAATCAGACTGAACTCAAATATCTGAAGATTTGTTTTTTTAAAAAATTGAATGTACATTTGTATTTTGCATTGTATATCATTTTTTTTTCTTCCTGATTTCATTGACAGGTGATTTCATAATTATCCTCTTCCTTCTCTTCTAGTGTCATACTAGGTTGAGTTTCATCATGGAGTAAATGGTGTAACTTCCTTAACTTCTGCTTGATTGTTTGAACATCTTATTTGCTCAAGGATAGGAAGTGGAAAAAATCAGATGCTTTTAAGCTGTTTAAGCTATTTGTACAATATTCACTCTTTTAATTCTTATTCTTTTATATTAGTGGTTACAGTTCAAAGTTTGACAACAGAATAGTCAAAATAAGAGCAACAAAAAATGGGTATGTTTTTAAAAAGCAAAAGGTATTTTTTTTTACAACCTATAAACTCATAATACATAAAAATGGAAATTAAATCCCTTGGAAAGATTCAAAATATTGGAAGAAGAATGCATCAGGTTGTAAGGAGCTTTGAAAAGACAGGAAAATACATCTCCAACAGAAATATGGCTCTTGCAAGTTTCAATTTCTCTCCATCTGCAATTGCAATTATGTTGTTCAAAGGCAACTAAATTATTAAGGGAACAAATTTCAGAAAATCAGCCAAATTTACTGAAAACAAGCTGAGTTCTGTGCTCTGGAAAAGAATAAAGAAAAGAAAACCACTTGTAAATAAACAGAATCATGTTTACTCTGTTTATGCTTTCTTACCTTTGGACAATTTCCCCCGTTTGGCAAGTAGTTGCAACCACAATATGCCTTGTCATTTTATATCTCACTAATCTCTAACAGTTTTTTTTTTTTTTTTTTTTTTTTTNTAACCCCAGATGCAGAGGGTTATTTTATAACATGGGATTACATTAATCCGGACAGTGTGTCCAGATAAACCTGTATTGGCATGTTACTACTATCTTGCCAATGATTTTTGTGTACCGGGGATTGAACTCAGGGGCACTCAACCACTGAGCCACATCCCAGCCCTATTTTGTATTTTATTTAGAGACAGGGTCTCAATGAGTTGCTTAGCATCTCGTTTTTGCTGAGTCTGGATTTGAACTTGCTATCCTCCTGTCTCAGACTCTCTAACTACTGGGATTACAGGTGTGCACCACCAATGCCCAGCTGTTGTTCTCTAACAATTTTTAAAACAAATAAGAGCTAAGGAGTAAGGGAAAACTTCCTCCATAATTATTTGTTTTTCATTTTAGCAAATCATTAGCATGGAAAAGCATTTCCATGTGCAACTTATTTTTATTTTATTTTTGTTTATCCTGGATTACTTCAAGTCAAAGAAACATAAAACATCTTCGTGGAAAGATAATATAATTCAGTAATATTTTATTTTATTTTATTTTATTTTTCAGAGTAGAAATTAGAAGTTTATTAAAGGACAGCAGAAAAGACTTCTCCCGGAGGAAGAAGGGGACCCAAGAGGTGGAATCCCAAGTAATATTTTAAATTTATCATTTATTTGAACTTAAATGGGAAAATTATAGACTATAGTACAAAATATGAATGTTTAGATAAAACATGAATATCTTTTTAAAAAAATTTGAGGTTTATGGTTATACAAAGTAGTTGGGTTCATCCTGACATACATGTAGAGAAATTAATACAGTTCATGATCCTCCCTTTTCCCTCCTGTCCTTCCTTGCCTGGCCCATCTTTTCCCTCTATTCTATTAGACTTCCTTTTGCTCATCTATTAATTTGTATTTGATTGGTTCTTTATGTAATATAATCCTTCCCTCCCCCTTTTCTTTATTTTATTCTTGCTTCTGTATATGAGAGAAAACATTTGACCTTTAAGTTTCTAAGTTTGGTTAATTTCACCTAGCATGATAATCTCCATTTTTTCCGTTTACCAGAAAATGCCATAATTTCATTCTTTTCAATGGCTGAGTAGAACTCTATTGTGTATGTATTTTATATACATATATCTATGTATATAAAATCACAATTTCTTAATCCATTCATCTATTGACAGGTGTCTGGGTTGATTCCATAATTTAGCTATTGTGAGTTGTGTTGCTATAAACATTGATATGGCGGTGTCGCTGTTGTATGCCAATTTTAGACCTTTGGGGAAAATACTCAGGAGTGGTATGGTTATATGGTAGTTTCATCCCTAGTTTTTTGAGGAATCTCCAAACTGCTTTCCAGAGTGATTGTACTAGTCTGCAGTCCCACCAACAATGTACAAGTGTTCCTTCCTCCCCACAACCTTACCAGCATTTATTTTTTCTTGATCATTGTCATTCTGACTGGAGTGAGATGAAATTTTAGTGTAGTTTTGATTTGCATTTCCCTGTTTGCTAGAGATTTCGAACATTTTTTCATGTATTTATTGGCCTTTGTGTTTCTTCTACTGAGAAGTTCTTGTTTAGTTCTTTTGCCCATTTATTTAATTGTTATTTGTTTTTTGGTGTTAAGTTTTTGAGTTCTCTATATATTCTGGATATTAATCCCCTCTTGGAGGAGTAGCTGGTCAAGATTATCTCCCATTCTCTAGGTTCTCTTTTTGTGCTCTTAATTGTTTCCTTAGCTATGCAGGAGCACAACAGTCTTTAAATAAATACGAAGCTCGTGTGTCTTCCTAGGCCCTTGGTTCTATAATTCACTTTTTAAAAATTTTTTTTATTTTAGAGGACATTAGCAAACAAGTTTGAGAAGAACAATTGTAAGACAATTGGGGTTGGGGATTAAACTCTGGAGCTATCCCTGTATTTTGAAGCCTCTAGAAATAAACAGAAATAAAAAAAATCCTTGGATTTGGAAGCCCTTAGAAATAAACAGAAATGAAAAAAAGTACCAGAAAGTGACAATGTAGTCATTGGTAAAATACTTGCTTAGACCTCCTAAATGTCCTATTTTATATCTAGGTGTTATGGTTTGTATCTGTGCCCCAAGGGTTCATGTGCTGGGAACTTGGTCTCCAATATAGTAGTGTTCAGAGGTGGGGCTTATGGGAAAGATTGGATCATGAGGGCTCTGACTTCATCAGTGTTTTAAATCCATTGATAGCAGAATTGACTATTGGGAGGTGGTGGAAGTTGTAGGAGACAGAACCTAGTTGAAGGAAGTAGGTTCTTAGGAGCCTTGCCTTGGAGACTATATCATGTCCCTAGCGTCTGGCCCCATTTTTTCTCTTTTTTCTTCTCAGCTGCCATGAGATGAATAGTTCTATTCTACCATTCCCTGTTCACCACGATGCCCTGCCTTACCCTAGGCCTATAGCAACGGAACCAGCTGACTATGGACAAAATCATGAGCCAAAATAAATCTTTCCTCCTCTAAGTTGTTTATGTCAGGTGTTTTGGTCACAGTGATAAAAAAACTACCTAACTCACTAGATAAGAGTGGAGCTACCTGGACTGGAAAAGAGAAATTTAAGACAACTATCTCAATGTATTGAAAGGAAATTAAAAAAAAATGTTAGTGTTTAATTGATTAACTTACACATTATTATGCTCTACAGATGGTGTTTTTTCCCATACACAATTTTTCCTCAAAATCTTCTCAGGTATTAACCATGTTATAAATGTCCATGGGGTAATTGGTACTTTGGGAATATATTTGGTTATCCTTCAATTTGCTTTTATTTATTTAATTTTGGTACTGGGGATTGAACCCAGCAGTGCTTAACCACTGAGCCACATCACCAGCACTTTTTTTTTTTTTTTTTTTGAGACAGGGTCTTGCAAAGTTGCTTTGGTTTTGCTGAAGCTGGCTTGGATCCTGCCTCAGGCTCTTGAGCCACTAGGATATCAGGTGCATGTCACCACATCAGGCTATGTGCTTTTTTTTTTAAAAAAAATATTTTTCTTTGGTTGTAGATGGACACAATGACTTTATTTTTATGTGGTACTGAGGGTCAAACCCAATGCCTCACACATGCTAGACTAGCACTGAGCCACAACCCCAGCCCTGGCTATGTGCTTTTAATATTTAGAAGAGAAACACATGTTCTTAGAAGGAAGAGAAAAATAATAAATTGGAAAAACTGCTTATGGAGAAAAATTTCAGTATAAATTTAAATAGAACAAGTATCTGGGAGATTAGAGATATTAAATGCATTTATCCAAGAGAGTAACTTTTATTGTCTGAAATCCAACTCATTTTCCTAAGATAGAGGTCCAGAGATGAAGAAGAAAATGAGGAAACTTTGTCATGTTAGCTATAGTTTTTTGGGAGGTTATTATCTGCCAGGCAGGATACTGAGTACTTAGCCACATCATTTCATTGAATCATGTTAATATAACTCTACCTTTATTGTAACTTTGAGGACTTGGAGGAAGAGAGGATTTTTATTGTACAAAATCACCTGCACAGTAAGTGTTAACTCCAAGTTCATACTTTTAATCACTTTGCTGAGAACTTTCCCTAAGTCAAACATGACCCTCAACATGGGAGATCATCTCACTAAATCTACACTAGTAAGATAGGTATGATTAACCCCATTATATAAATGAGGAAAATGAGACTTGGAGCAGTTAAGTAACATGCCCAAAGGCAATAAGGTATTTTTTCATTTTTAAATACTTTGATTTTTTTTAAGAGAAGTTTGAGGTTCAAAGCAAAATGGAGAGGAAGGTATAGAGATTGACCTACACTGATATAGGGTTCAACTCCACAGATTAGGGTTCAATCCTGGTGTTTTGCAATCTATGCCTTTGGAAAGATGGGTTTTAAAGCCAGGTCTTTCTGACTTCAACACTTTTAAGTGCAGAATGAGAGTATAAGAAAAAATTAAGAGGGATAATTGCATGTATGGGGGAGGGTGGAGTAGAGTGGGGAAGGGTAAAGAGACAGGGAGAAAGAAGCCTGACTCATTCTAAATTAAGAAACTGCCTGGGACTAAAGATGCTCCTGTGATAAATACACCTTCCTTAAAACTTAGTGCTTTTTTTTTTGGACCAGGGATTGAACCCAGGGACACTTACCCACTGAGCCACATCCCAGAATTTTTTGTATTTTATTTAGAACAGGGTCTTGCTAAATTGCTTAGGGCTTCACTAAATTGCTGAGGCTGGCTTTGAACTTAAGATCTTCCTGTCTCAGCCACTGGGATTATAGGCATGCATCACTGCGCCTGGCCAGCTCAGTGCTTCTTAAATTTTGCTGCACATTAAAAAAATTCTGAATCTGTACTCCAGACAGAATAAAGCAGAATGTCTAGAGGTAGGAACCTGGCACCTGTGTTTGACAAAGCTCCAAGCTGTTTCCTGTGTGCAAGAAAATGAGCCTGGGATGCTTGAGCTCTCCTTCATTTGTGTGCTACTGTATTACTGCTCTCAGAAAAAAAAAAAAAAAGACTAGTGTTATCTCCAAAGGTTTCAAAATAGTGAAATAATCTTAGAGTTAAGAAAAATAGCTGGGTGTGGTGGTACACACTCTAATCCAAGCTACGTGGGAGACTGAGGCAAGAAGATGGCAAGTTTGAGGCCAGCCTAGGAAAGTTAGTAAAACTCTGTCTTAAAATAAAATGACATCCGGGGGGTGAGGAGGGTGGAGAGAGGAAAAGGGCGGGGGGGATAAAAATAAAATAAAATAGAGAAAGGTTTGAGGATGTATCTCAGTGGTAGAACTCTAGCATGCTCAAGACCCTAGTAACATACACACACACTTCTCTTCCTTCCTTGGAGTCACTTAGGTAAAAAGCAGAAAGTCCCTTAAGCTTATGTGAATCAATAGACATTTAATAATACCAGCTGCCTACAGAGGTCCCAAGAAGTGGTTGGAGAGTAGTTGTTGACTTAATTAGACTGAAGGATGTTAGGTGCAGGACAGGCTGAGTAAGCTGTCTGCAGGGCATGCCAAACAAAGTTAGCTGCAGGATGACCCGGCCGCTCAAACCCTCTGTATGATTCTTTATCACCTGTTCGCTTCAAGCCCAAACTCCCAAGCCCCCGCTCAAGGCTGAGCGCGTCGCCCCCCTGCTCAAGGCTGAACACGTAGCCCACTGCTCAAGGCCGAGCACTTAACCCCCTTGTGTGCCAACAAGGCAACTTGCAAACCCAGAGACCCTGTTAGATTTAGGCAGCACAGCAGAAGGGCTATAAAAGCCTTCCCCAGCTGCCTCCCTCCCACTTCTTTCCTTCTTTCTTTTCTCTTTGTCGCACTGCTGCAATAAAGATCTCTTGGTTGCTCCGAGTGTTGCGGTCACTTTTCTTTCATTGGTGCCGAAAACCCGGGAGAGGGTTAAAACCCACTTTTGGGTCCCTCTTCCTTCCTTGGAGTCACTTAGGTAAAAAGCAGAAAGTCCCTTAAGCTTATGTGAATCAATAGACATTTAATAATACCAGCTGCCTACAGAGGTCCCAAGAAGTGGTTGGAGAGTAGTTGTTGACTTAATTAGACTGAAGGATGTTAGGTGCAGGACAGGCTGAGTAAGCTGTCTGCAGGGCATGCCAAACAAAGTTAGCTGCAGGATGACCCGGCCGCTCAAACCCTCTGTATGATTCTTTATCACCTGTTCGCTTCAAGCCCAAACTCCCAAGCCCCCGCTCAAGGCTGAGCGCGTCGCCCCCCTGCTCAAGGCTGAACACGTAGCCCACTGCTCAAGGCCGAGCACTTAACCCCCTTGTGTGCCAACAAGGCAACTTGCAAACCCAGAGACCCTGTTAGATTTAGGCAGCACAGCAGAAGGGCTATAAAAGCCTTCCCCAGCTGCCTCCCTCCCACTTCTTTCCTTCTTTCTTTTCTCTTTGTCGCACTGCTGCAATAAAGATCTCTTGGTTGCTCCGAGTGTTGCGGTCACTTTTCTTTCATTGGTGCCGAAAACCCGGGAGAGGGTTAAAACCCACTTTTGGGTCCCTCTTCCTTCGGAAGTGCCACTCTCTGGATGACCTGAACCCATTTTCTCGATCGCCAGTACTCCATCCACCACCGGCCTTCGATTGGTGAGTTTCCCCTTCCTGGAGTCCTAAACCCAATGGTGGTGTCAGGAGGATTTGACCGTTGATTGTCCGGCAAACCTCTTTGCCCACCTGCGGGGAGGAAAACACCCCACCACAGCCTTCAAGGCTACGGTGGCCCTCAGGGACTCCTTCTTGGGGCAGAATAGACTCCTGAGTTCAAAATTATTCCCTTCCCTTCCCAGCTGGTAGTTTCCCAGCATAGGCTTTGTAGGTCTCCCTCAGGACTGTGTAACCTCTGGGAACAACACATAACAGAGAACTGAACCTCACACCCCACCCAGACCTTCACGGTCTCGGTGGCTCTCCTAAAATCCTAGTCCTCACACCTTCAAGACTCGGCCGCTAGAGAGAACCTTACCTTCCCCTTCCTCCCTCTTCCCTGTCTCTCTCTTCCCCCTCTTTCCGGCCCTGGGAGTATCCGGCCTCTCCAGGAGGGGTCCCAAAAAGCCTTGGCCAAGGTCTCCCATGGCTCCATCTCCGTCCAGGACGAGAGCTTCAACTGTCAGGATTCGGTGATGACCAATCTCTGCAGCTCGAACCTGCCACTAAGGCACTCCTGATTTTTGGCTCTAGCGGGGACGCCCCTTTTGCCAGTAAATCAGTTTCCTCCTTCTCTCTTATACTATCTTTGCGTCTCCTGTCTCCTTCCTTCTCCCTTATACTACGTTTGTGTCCTCTTCCCCCCTCCTTATACTATGTTTGCGACATGGGTGATGTGTCCTCTCTGCCGGTCCACTCTCCCCTACAATGCCTCTTGGATAACCTCAAAACCCTCTCCTTGACACCAGACATCAAACCCAAAAAATTGATCAAATATAGCACCCAGGCCTGGCCCACTTATCTATCCCTTAGACAACCAAAGCAGATGGCCCCCTTTTGGGTCCCTGGATCCCTCTATTCTAAGGGATCTCTACAATTACTGTGAGCGTTCAAAAAAAATGGGTAAAGATTATTTATGTCCAGGCTTTCTTCTTGCTCCGTTCCAATCCTGCTCTCTGCACCTCTTGCAAACCTCTATAAATTCTTCTAGCCTACAAACCAACCCCCCCTACCACCGATCCCCAACTTTCTCCTTCTCCGGACTCATCCACTACTTTTGACCCTGCTGATGAACCTCCACCCTATCGCCCAGCTCCAATAGATTCTCACCCTCAACCTTCTGCCCCAGACTCTCTGCCGTCACCCTCACCTTAGCAACTTGACTTCTCCCCTCCATTCACTAGATCAAAAACCCAAACCAATGCCCTTCCTCAAATAATTGCCCCCTTGCGTGAAGTAGCAGGTGCTGAAGGCATTCTTGTCCCCTTTTCTATGGCTGACCTCTCCCAAATTGAAAAACGACTAGGCTCATGTACTACCAACCCAGCTGTATATACCAAAGAATTCCAATATTTAACACAGGCCTATAGCTTCACCTTCCATGATGTCTATATGATCCTCTCCAATACTTTACTTCCTGAGGAGAGAAGACGGGTTTGGGAACAAGCTCACACTCATGCAGACAAGATCCATCAGACCAATCCGGCACATCCATTGGGCCCCAAGCAGTCCCAGACCCAGATCCCCTCTGGGACTACAACACCAATAACGACATCACAAACCGAGATAATTTCACCACTTGTATTCTGGCAGGCCTAAAAAGGGCAGCCCAAAAAGCAGTTAATTTTGAAAAACTTCAGGAAATCATCCAAGATAAACATGAGAACCCATCAGCCTTTCTGGACCGCTTAACTAAGGCCCCCCTGCAATACACTAATTTGGACCCAGAAACCCCTGATGGCCGACAGTTACTAATGACTTATTTCTTTGCCCAAAGTTTTCCTGATATTCAGATCAAACTTAAAAAATTAGAACGAGGCCCCCTCACTCCCCAGACCGAGATTCTTGCTACTGCTTTTAAGGTCTATCATAACCGAGATGAAAAGGCTAAATGCCTAAAGTGCCAAATGCTGGTTCAGGCCCCCCGTGGCCCTCTCAAAACTCATCTCCCACGTGGCAAGACCATCCCCTAAAACCAGAACCCCCTGGGGCTTGCTTTAAGTGTGGACAAGAAGGACATTGGAGCAGAGCCTGCCCCAATCCAAGGCCACCTACCAGACCCTGCCCAAAATGTTCCATGATGGACCACTGGGCTTCGGACTGCCCTCGTACCCGAAGGGGTGCACCGCCAGGCCCTAGCCGCCCCCATAATCTCATGGGACTAGCCACTGACGATTGATGGGGCCTCAAGACTCCTGTCCCAACAAGTCCAATCACCATGCAGGAACCCAGGGTCCAAGTGACGGTTGATGGTAGCAAAATTCTCTTTTTAATAGACACTGGAGCAACATTCTTGGTCTTACAGGAGTTTTGGGGATCCTTACTTCCCTCTCAGTCCCCTATTGTTGGGGTAGGTGGACAAGCAATATATCCCCAAACCACCCCACCCCTACCCTGTTTATTTTCAGGCCACTCATTCTCACACTCCTTCTTGGTGATGCCCCAATGCCCCATTCCCCTTTTAGGCAGAGATGTTCTATCTAAATTTAAGGCCATGATTTCCTTTCTGCTGTTTCCACCATCCTCCCTCCCCTCAGTTATAGCCATGGCTACCCTACAGGCTACACCAGATCATCCCCTTCCACTTCCACAAGACCAAGTAAACCCATTAGTCTGGGACACAGAGACTCCATCCCTGGCTAAATGTCCCTCAGTTGAGGTTCACTTGAAAAATACCTACCACATTCCAAATAAGCTTCAATATCCCCTCCCGAGGTCCAGTCAAAAGGGACTACAACCTATCATTTCCAGCCTTCTTAAAAAGGGCTTCCTTAGGCCCACACATTCACCATATAATACTCCCATTCTTGCAGTCAAAAAACCCAGTGGGACTTACCGCCTGATCCAGAATCTTTGTCTTGTGAATGAAGCAATTAAACCTATCCACCCACTAGTTCCAAACCCATATACTCTCCTGTCCCTTATTCCGGCCTCAACTTCCTATTTTTCTGTTATAGATTTAAAGGATGCCTTTTTTACTATTCCCTTGGCTCCACCTTCCCAAGACCTCTTTGCCTTTACCTGGACAGATCCAGATACTCAACAATCTCAGCAATTAACATGGACTGTCCTCCCTTAAGGCTTTAGAGACAGCCCACACCTCTTTGGTCAGACATTGTCCGCCGATCTAAAGGGCCTCAACCTCCCTCTTTCAACTCTCTTCCAATATGTAGATGACCTACTCCTCTGCAGTCCCAATCTAAACCTTTCCAAAACGGACACCAACGCGCTTCTTAACTTTCTGGCTGACAAGGGTTACCGGGTGTCTCCTCAAAAAGTACAATTATCACAACCTCAGTTCACCTACATTGGAGTCCAACTCTCCCAAGATTCCAAGGCAATCACTCTAGATCGAAAAGCTCTGATTCGTGACTACCCTATCCCAAAAACTAAGGAAGAAGTTTTATCCTTCCTGGGTCTAGCAGGATATTTTAGGGCCTGGATTCCCAATTTCTCACTCCTGGCCAGACTACTATATGAAATGGCCAAGGGGGACAAACAGGAGCCCCTTCTCTCATCACCTAAATCTTATTTTCTCTCTATACAACAAGCCCTCCTCCGAGCACCAGCCCTACATCTCCCAGATATCCAACAAACCTTTCTTCTTTATGTCCATGAAAAAACAGGCTTAGCCCTTGGGGTGTTAGGTCAAAATAAAGGGCCCACATTTGCCCCTGTGCCTTACCTTTCCAAACAACTAGGTCCAACTGTTAGGGGGTGGGCCCCATGCCTGCGTGCTCTAGCTGCAGCACACGTTTTACTACAGGAAACAAAGAAACTGACTTTCGGAGCACAAAAATAAAAATGACTGGGATGAGATCAGAGGTAAAGCACCCCTAGGTTCAATCCCCAGTACCAAACCAAACCAAACCAAACCAAATAATCAAAACCCTTCATAAATCAAAACACTTCATAAAATTTATATGTATCTATGAAAAGCTTGCATAACACAAATCTTAAAAGGTTTTATCCTAGAATTTTTTTAAACTTACATGTTGGTAGGCCTATGATCCACTTTAAATCAACTTTTGCCTACGGTAAGATGTGCTGAGCAATGCTAATTTAGGGAAGAAAGAATATCCAATAGTTGCAGCACCATTTGTTGAAAAGTCTATACTTTTTAAGATGAATTGCTTTTTTCTGTATCAAAACATGGCTGTTTTTTAAAAAAAATCTTTATTTTTTAGTTGAAGGTGGGCACACAATATCTTTATTTCATTTTTATATGGTGCTGAGGAGCGAACCTATTACCTCATGCATGCTAAGTGAGCCCTCTACCACTGAGCCACAACCCCAGCCTCTCATGGCTGTTTTTTGATGGATGGGTTTATTTCTACACTATCTATCTTAATGCCAATAATTATCTGCATTTCCAGGGCTCGTTTGTCTATCTTCATGCCCACGGCATATTATCTTATTGACTGTTGCCTTCCTGTAACCCTTGAAATAACGTAGCTTTCCAACTTTGCTCTTCTTTCTGAGGCTGTACTGGCTGTTCTAGGTTCTCTGTAATGCCATAGAATTTAGAATATACTTGTCAATTTCCACAAAAATCCTGTCTGAAATTGAGATTGTACTGATTTGAGAGCTCAATTTGGGAGAATTGATATAATAACATTGAATCTTCCAACCAGTGGGTTCTTTCTCCATTTATCTAAGTCTCTTCTAATTTCTCTGAGCAGAAGTTTTCAGAAAATAGTTCTTCCAAATACTATTCCTAAGTATTTCATATTTTATGTTGCTATCTTATATTTATTTCAATTTCTCACTGTATGTTACTAATATGTGTAAGTAAAATTAAGTTGTATACATTGATGCTGTAGTCTGAAAACTTATTATACTGACTTTTTAATTCTAGTTTCTTGTGTGTATTCCTTGAGATTTTATTTATACAAGATCATATCAGATGCTTCCTTTCTAATCTGGATTCTTTTTATTTCTTTTTCTTGCCTGTGTTGACAGACTTGAACCTCCTCAGAAATGAAAATGGGCTTCCATGTCTGTTCCTGATCTCAGGGGAAGTTGTTCAGTCTTTAAGCATTAAGTATGTTGTTAGCTGTCACTTTTTTGAAAGTATGCATTATCTGGTTGGGTAACTTCCTTTTTATTCTAGTTGAGTCCTTTGATTATCAATGGGTATTGGATTTTATGGATACTTTGTGAAGATGATCACATGGATTTTCTATTTTTAATTTATTCACATGGGGAACTATATTGGCTGACTAAAAAGCTAAGTAAACCTTATATTACTGGGTCAAATCCAAATTGGTCAAGATGAATTAAATCTCTAACATGTTGATGGGTTTGATTGCTAAGATATTGTTTAGAAATGTTCCCTCTTTGATCAGTAGAGTAGAGGAAAGGGGAGGGAGGAGGAGAGGGAAAGGGGAAATACTAGGGAATAATATTGGTTAAATTATATCATTTCATTGTGTGCATGTATGAATAGGTAACAAGGAATCCCATCATTATGTACAATTATAATGCCCTAATTAAAAAATATGTAAAAATAAAGGAATGTTTCCTCTTCATGAATAAGATTTGTCTCTATTTTTTTTAAAAAATAGGATCTTTTTCTGGTTTGGTGTCAGAGTGCTGCTGGTATTATCTGTGTTTGAAAAATAAACTCTTTCAGATCTATTGGTATTATTTCTTCTAGGGATTTGATATAGTTTGGTAGTGGCCTATATGGACCTGTGCTTTTCTTCATGGAAATTATTTCACTTATGAATTCAATTTCTTAGATAGTGGATACAAAAGATTATCCCTTTCTTTTTACTGTGGTAATTTGTGACTTTGAAGAAATAAATGTATTTCATGTAAATTGTTGAAATTGGCATAGGGCCGTTCATGTTTCCTATCATTTTCACATCTATAGGCACTGTGATTATGTCTCAGCTTCATTTTGATGTAATTGGTGATTTTTTTCCCTTAAGCAGTTAACTTAAAGTCTTATCAAGTTTATTGATCTTCTCAAAGGAAATAGCTATTTGTTCCATTGAATTTTCTCTATTACTTTTCTGTTTTCTGCTTCATTGATTTCTCCTTTGATCTTTATTATTTCTTTTCTTATTTCAAGTCAAATTTTCCATTCTTTCTTAAAATGGAATCTGTGGTCATTGATTTCAGATTTTTCTTCTTTTACTTGTATATAAAGTGTGTTTCTTGTAGACAACATATACTTAGTTGGATCCTGTTTTTTTTAAATCTACCCTGACAATGAATTGGTATATTTAGAACATTTACATTTGAATGCTTAATGATATGATTCAATTCCTATTTTCACATTTATAATTATTTTATATTCAAGACACTTGTTATTTTGAAAGCTTTCCTTTTCTTTCTCTTTTCTGTGGGTTTCACTGAGAATTCTATAGGATTCTATTTCATCTCCCTCTTTAGCTTATCAATTATGTTCTTTTTGAAAATCTTTAAGTGGTTTCCCTCAAACTTGAGACATGCACTTACACAAATCTAAGCCTGTCCTCTAATAACACTGCCCCACTTACTTCATAGTATAGGAAACTTAAGAGTATTCCCAATTCTTCCTTTCTGTTCCTTATGATACTGTTGTCATTTCTTTTATTTATCTGTATGCTATAATCTCTCAATATGTTATTACTTTTATTATTACTTTAAACAAACAGCTATCATAACTGATCTAGGAGCAAGAACACTAAATAATATTACTTTATTTTCATGGATTCCTTCTGCTACAGTCTTCTTTCCTGAAATCTGAGCTTTCGACCTATATCATTGTCCATTTTTGTGAAGAACTTGTTTTAACATCCCATGTCCAGTAGGTCTGTTGGCAATAAATTCCCCCCATTGTTTTTATGTCTGAGAAGGCTTTTGTTTTGCTTTCATGTTTGAGGAAGAATTTTCCTGGATATTGAGATTGCTAAATGAGTGAATTAAAAAAATTTTTAACACTTTATCTTTCCTCTTGTTTGCATGGTTTCTGACCAAAAGTTTACACTAGTTCTTTATTTTTTTATATTTTTTTAAAGAGAGCGAGAGAGAGAGAGAGAGAGAGAGAATTTTTTAATTTTTTTTTTTTTTTTTAGTTTTCGGTGAACACAACATCTTTGTTTGTATGTGGTGCTGAGGATGGAACCCGGGCTGCACCCATGCCAGGCGAGCGCGCTACCGCTTGAGCCACATCCCCAGCCCCAATTCTTTATTTAAAAAAAATATTTATTTTTTAGTTTTAGGAGGACACAATAACTTTATTTTATTTTTATGTGGTACTGAGAATCGAACCCAGTGCCTCATGCATACTAGGCAAGCGCACTACCACTTGAGCCACATCCCTAGCTCCTTTATTCTAGTTCTTATCATAGCTTCTAGTACATTAAGGCATTTTTCTCCCTCTGGGTATTTTCTAGATTTCCTCCATTGTTAGCTTTTCAGAAGCCTGAAGCTGATATTCAGTTTTGCAGTATTTATTCTGCTTGGTGTTCCTTGAGCTTCTTGTATCAGGGTTTGTTTTCTTCTTTAATTTTGGAAAATTCTCCCCTTCTTCTCCCTCAAGTTTCTGCAAGCATATCCATAGGGGGAAAGTTTCCCAATGTGTGTGTGAGTGTGTTTAGGACTTAAAAATCAGAGACGCGCCGTCTGATAGAAGAAAAAGTTGGCTACGATCTACAGTCGGTGGGGTCGGGCTCCAAATTCCTCAATAGGACACCCATAGCACAAAAGTTAATAACTAGAATCAACAAATGGGACTTACTCAAACTAAAAAGTTTTTTCTCAGCAAAAGAAACAATAAGAGAGGTAAATAGGGAGCCTACACCCTGGGAACAAATCTTTACTCCTCACACTTCAGATAGAGCCCTAATATCCAGAGTATACAAAGAACTCAAAAAATTAGACAATAAGAGAACAAACAACCCAATCAACAAATGGGCCAAGGACCTGAACAGACACTTCTCAGAGGAGGACATACAGTCAATCAACAAGTACATGAAAAAATGCTCACCATCTCTAGCTGTCAGAGAAATGCAAATCAAAACCACCCTAAGATACCATCTCACTCCAGTAAGATTGGCAGCCATTAGGAAGTCAAACAACAACAAGTGCTGGCGAGGATGTGGGGAAAAGGGTACACTTGTACATTGCTGGTGGGACTGCAGATTGGTGCAGCCAATTTGGAAAGCAGTATGGAGATTTCTTGGAAAGCTGGGAATGGAGCCACCATTTGACCCAGCTATTCCCCTTCTTGGTCTATTCCCTAAAGACCTAAAAAGAGCATGCTACAGGGACACTGCTACATCGATGTTCATAGCAGCACAGTTCACAATAGCAAGACTGTGGAACCAACCTAGATGCCCTTCAATAGACGAATGGATAAAAAAAATGTGGCATTTATACACAATGGAGTATTACTCTGCATTAAAAAATGACAAAATCATAGAATTTACAGGGAAATGGATGGCATTAGAGCAGATTATGCTAAGTGAAGCTAGCCAATCCCTAAAAAACAAATGCCAAATGTCTTCTTTGATATAAGGAGAGTAACTAAGATCAGAGTAGGGACGAAGAGCAGGAGAAGAAGATTAACATTTAACAGGGATGAGAGGTGGGAGGGAAAGGGAGAGAGAAGGGAAATTGCATGGTAATGGAAGGAGACCCTCAGGGTTATACAGTGGAGGGGGTAGAGAGAGAGGAGGGGAGGGGAGGGGAGAGGTGGGGAGGGGGGAGGGGGGAGGATGGGAAAGGCAGCGGAGCACAACAGACACTAGTATGGCAATATGTAAATCAATGGATGTGTAACTGATGTGATTCTGCAATCTGTGTATGGGGTGAAGGTGGGCGTTCATAACCCACTTGAATCAAAGTGTGGAATATGATATGTCAAGAAATTTGTAATGTTTTGAACAACCCACAATAAAAAAATTAAAAAAAAAAAAAGAAAGGTGCAACTGAATAACTTATTTGTACAGTCACTAGGGAAAATGAGCACAATTTCTGGCATACCCAACAACTGCCTTTTCTTCTTGGACCTGGTATACATCAATCATTTCTCTCAATTCTTCACTTGACTCTAAGGACTATGCTTTTGGAGATTCTGACATTCAACACAGGTAGAGAATGGCCCTGCAGGAATGTTTTGGTCCAGGTCTTTTCCTTCAGTATTAAGGTGAACTGGTAGAATATTGCTTCATCAGCCCCTTGTGATAGGGACTGTAACTTGCTCAGGCTTGATATTTGAAAGAAGAGGCTGGTATTTTGTTGAGAAGGTATCACAGAAGGTTCCTCTGCGGTTCTTACACATTCTTTGTGCTAACATAACTGTGGCTTTTCAGAGAACAGTGACTGATACTGTTTATCTATAGGGAGAGGCTGCAGCCTCTTGTTTTCTTCCATTGGCTCTTTTTTAGTTTAACCTTTTCCTCTTGAATTTCGAACTGCCCATCCTTGGGTTTTGGCTCTGAGAACCCTTCCCTGGAATGCTCCTGTGGTTTTGTAAACCTCTCTCCTGTTTTAGATCTAATTGAAGCTGCTGCTGCTGCCCCATGATCATCTCTTGCTTCCAGCTGCAGACTGTTGATCTTGTCTGTGTGAAGAGTCCAAGAAGAGTTCAGCTTTCTGGCAGCCTTGATCAGCCTGGTGCAATCTTTGTTCCAGATGTTTAATGGTAGCAGCCTTCTGATTAGTCTTCTTTTCCAAGTGTCTGTTTAGTTCACTTTTCTGTTTTATTTTTAAGTCTGAACTCTGCAGCTTAAAAGGAAGTTCATGCTTGAGAGTCCTGAGACAATCCAGCTGCTGCCGCAGAGATGCCCGAGCATCCTGCTTCGCACAGACATCCTTCTCCAGTTCCTTCCCAGTCAATTACGTCTCCTGTCTCAGGCTGATGTGGGTATCCAATTCTTTTTCAACACCCATTCACAACTGTGTTTCCTCCTTTAAATGCTTTCTTGTTTTACTTGGTGCTTGCTCTCCTGCAGTTCTGTCTTGCTTAGGATTCTTCTGATTGGATTTCAACATGTAATAGCTCTTCTCTTTAACTCATTCCTTTTTTTTTTTTTCTTTTTCTGGAAAGGAATGATTTTTTTTTTTTTTGGTTTGTTTGCAACTGCAAGCACCAACTTGCAAAGTTGGATTTTTCTAACGCATCTACTTTTGCCAGAAGGTTGTTTATAGGAGCATTCAGATGTCTGTTGAGTTCTTCTCAGAGAAAGAGAGAAGGGAGTTGGAGTTGTCAAAAGGCATCTGAGTCAGACCTGGGGAAATCTCTGCGCATATCAAAACTCACCATTTACTAGTGGCAACACTCTCTCTAAAGTCAGGCTAATTCCTTTAGCTGCAATTTGGGGCTAACATAGAAAAACAAAGTTGCAAAGAGCAGAAGGCCTGGCACAGAGTAGGTGCCCTATAGACTCTGCTGTTGAAATGCACAATTCACTTTCATTCATGACTTATCTCCTGACAGAGAAATTTTGTTGTGGTTAATCAACAAAATATCTCTAGCAAAACTAGCAAAGACCTCTTTCCTGTGAAATTTTGGGTGATCACTTTAAGTAATTTCATTGAAACTCATTTATCACCTCCAGTGCTCAGATGACAGATAACATACAATTTTCTGTTATTTTTCCTGATGTGACTATATGAAATCACTATACTTAGACACATCCTTGGGCTTAAAATATATAAAACAGTGAAATATTATCAAAATGAAGAGACTGTGGATCCCAAGCATAAGAACTCTGAGAAACTGGAACATTAAGTAGTATTTGTAGAGACATGCGGTCTCTAATCTTAAATCTATTTCAGTTTGTTCCACACTGGAAGACATTAAAAAATACCACCTGAATAAAACCTGTACTTTCAGCAGCACTAAAAGTCAAAACTCTTGTTTTTTTGTTACTATAATTTGGCTTTTCCTTCTATTAAAGTCATAGAGAACATGCCCAGTAAGAAGTATTTATTTATTTTGCCAAAAGAAAAAGTTCTGCAGATATTTTTGGAACTTTGAGCCAGTGATGCTTTTAAAATCATATCCTTAAAGATTGGGTGCAGTACCATGTGCCTGTAGTACCAACAACTAAAGAAGCTAAGGCAGGAGGATCACTGGAGTTGGGGGTCAGCCTGGGCAACAGGGAGAGACCCCATCTTTTAAAAGCCAACCACCAAATCAGGTCCTAATTTCTCCTTAAATTCTTAGATATTTTGTTTCACCAACATTTGCTTAAAAGATCTTTTAATATTTACTCATTCACTTGAAAATTATTTATGTGCCCCCTATTGTATACCAGGCACTGAGCTAGGTGTTGGGATTTAGCTGTGAGCAGAAAAAAAGCACAGGGTTCTCAATTGTGGCATCCACAATCTAGTCAAAGACAGAATTTTCAAATAATCATACAAATTAATTAGAACTTATGACTCCATTAAGTGCTCTAAATGTAATCATGCTGAACATCTAAAAGAGGATCTGACCTAGGTAAGGAGGTCAGGGCAGGCTTCCTTGGGCAGTGGAAATTGCAAGGATAGTTGAGTGATGAATAGAAGCTAAAATTGTATCCTGTACAAAGGAACCATTAGGTGCAAAGGCCCTTTGAGCCCAGTGGGCCTGGCATCTTCAAGGGAATGAAAGTAGGCCAGTGAGGCTACTAGAAAGAGCTAGGGGACATGTGGCACAGCTGAGAATGGAAGGATTCAAGCCCTGCAGGTGTTAGGCCATATTAGGGATACTGCCTTTATCCTTATGTTTGGGAGGCTGGTCAAAGGTTTACAAGCAACAGAAGAAGAGCTCAGGGTTGTATCTTGGAAGGATCCCTAGAGTTAAAAAGCAGGGAACATATAAGATGGGGAGGATGAGCAGGGGGAGGTCAGTTGAGACAACTGCAGTCATCTAGTCATCAGATGACAGCATCTTTGATCAGGGTGGTAGCAGAGAATAAGCTGGACAGAGAGATGAGGTACAATAAATAGCACTTGGTGGCAAAGTATATTGACATGACTCCTAGGTTCCTCTGTTGGTCCAAATCTTTATAAGAATTATGCAGACCCATTTTATTTATTCTAAAAAAAATTAGCACTGTTTCCATGACCCTTCAGAATTCATTTATTCCACAAATGTTTATGAAGCATCTACTATGTGTCATTCTGGCTGCTGATGATAGAGGAGTGGACAGGGCCGTCTGTCATGGAGCCTGTGCAAGTTGTTGTCAGAAACTCTGGTTAAGGTGAAAATTAGTGCAGTCACAGTGGAAACAGTATTTAAACTACTGGAGGCCAATTTTCTTTTGGCAAATCAAAATAAATGCACTTTTTAGTGCTTTACAATTTCTAAACTCCCTTACTACTTCACAGATACCAGGGAAGTGTCATGTGGGGAGCCAGCAAAGGTGTTAGGATCTTAAGGTCACAAAGCTACAGGAAGTCAGTACTTTGGCTCAGATCTTCCAACTCCAAGATGAAGGCTGCCTCCCTCTCGTTTATTAAAACCATAACCAAGGAGAATGAAAAGCAGCCTGCTGAAGGGAAGGGTATTCTTTTTTTTACCTTAGCAGTTAGAAAAATAACAGATTCCTCAACTAGGAAAAAGCACATTCCTGGATTAAGGATAAGAAACAAAAGTGCCTTTCTTTTGCCTTCATCATTAACTAAAGTTACATAATCAGATTTTTTTTTTTAAGCAAATAAAGGAAAGAGACTCAGGAAAACTCTGATTGTGTATTGACCCATCAGGGAAAAACAGTTTCAAATATGAGTCTTGGAAACTTATGCTAGTACCTACAGGGGAGCTTAGAACCAAGGGAAAGAATAAAAAAAAAAGTAGGCTTACATTCATCTATTGGAAAAACAGTTATGTGACTAATTTTGGAGCTTGTTTTCATATTTTACTGCTCATTTTAGCTAGTCCTTTTTTAGGTGGTTTTGCTTGTATCTGCCATAATTCCAGTTACCAAAGTCAAATAAAATCAGATCACATCTGGACTCCAAGTGTTCAATAACATTATTTATCAAAATAAAATTTATTAAAAGTATTCAAAGACCACTTCAAAGTTTAGCTGCCTTCAAGACAGTTTTTGGCACTCGTAACGGACACTGAGTTTCCCACACAAAGCACGCATTCAATTTCACACACCGGTTAACAATTCAAACAGACCTTTTCAGTTTCAGCGATACATGAGACAACAGTACTGATGATCTGTAAGTCATAAGAACTTCAATACCCTTGCACATAGTAAACATTTTAATGTTACTTAGTACTTAAAAACTAAAACTAAAACTAAAACCACTATGTGGTAACATGGACTGATTTAGGGAAAGATGTACAGCCAGCTAGCTAAGGCCACATAATCCCAGACCTATTGATTTTCAATGGTTTTGGAACGATAGTATTACACGGTGTCTTTCATCTCACTCTGGCTTTTCCAGTGAGACACCCCCACGTTCTTCATGAAGGGAAGCCCTTCTGACACATGCTTCTCCTAGGTTACTGGCTTCCTGACTCACTACCCAACTTTGAATCAATAGTTCTGGGTGATGTTTCCTGAACACCCAGGCTGAATTCAAGGTCAGTCTTTTTAGTAGATCACAGCCTTTTCCCTTAGGAAAAAGAAAGAAATGTCCTCCATTCTGGGGCTCTTTTTTCCATCTCATGTAGTATGGGGATCTGTAGTGATCTGTGACCTTTTGCACAAGTCCTGGTAGAATTCTGACTCCAAGAAACGCGGGTAAGAGTTGTTCTCCATCAGGCTATGTACTCTTTTCTGGGCAGTAGTGAAGCAGCCACTTGTAGCCTCTTGTATATTTTGGGCGATTAGAGTTTTGGTTTGGAAGTCTATGTTTATCTGAAATAAAACAACAACAAAAAAATGGTTTATTTGGTATTCAGTCTTAGTGAATGAACTTTAATATTTGAAAACAAAAAAATGTAATGTGTGATTAGCTTCAGCCAAGACTGGAGAGACTTAACTGAAATTTAGGCTAGTGAGGAGGGAGGCCTTGATACTGCTCTTCCCACTTGCCTCTGATTTGATGCTTTCAATTCAATTTGTTTCACTTTGGTGCTAAGGACATCCAAATTATGCTGAAATAAAGAACCTTTTTCTTACCTCTTTTGGAGCTTCCTTTTCTATGAAATCAGTATATATTTTCCTTGCTTTTGAGGAAAGTTTTTGGGGTGATTTTGTTTTTTTGAAGTCTTCACAAGCCAACCAGAATTCAATATTTTCTTCACAGAACTCAGATTTTAAAAAAGCCCTGAATGCAGCAAGACCATCTGAAGAGGAGAGAAAGTAAGATTGCAGAGTGTAAAGAATTGAGTGACCAGATAATTCCTTATGCTTTTCTAGTATTAGATGTAGCAATTTTCTAGATTTCACTCAAGTCTGTAATCCTTAATTAAGCTTTTTAAAGACTAAGATACCAGTAGGTAAAATGCTTAAGTTGGTGCTCTGCTACAAAAATATATAGATTTGCTATAAATGCAAAATAAATATCTAGAGGAGATATATAAATTCTCTAGAACTCGGGCTCTTGAAAACATTGTATGCAATGGAAAAGCTGACTCAACCCTAACTATGAGCAATGTTCGTTTTAATATTTAGGCTAACTTTTCTTCCCCACCTGGAGTGCATACCACGTACATTTCCATGACTAAATACTGAAAAATAAAGGAGAGAAAAATACGCTTTATGCTAGTAATTGTAAAAGCTCTCCTACAAGCTGCTCATTTGTGGTATGGATATATCCTTCCTAGACTCTTGTGATTTTTGCAATGGATCAAATTCAAGAGTTTAACTTACATTTACTAGCTAGCAGTTCATCAAATGCCTCTGACCACAGCAGTGCTTCCTCAGGAGAAGGCCTGCAAGAGAAGTTCCACATATTAGCTTATGCATATCAGAGTTCCTCTTTCAAGTTTAATAACTTGCTATTCATGCTTGCAAGTACAGGATTCTGACTTACTTGATGAAAGTTTGCTGTTTGCTTTTCTTGCTGGTTTTGGGCTTCCCAGGAGTAGAAGAATTGTGCAAGAAATAGCTCAAACGGGTCTTCCAATCTTTTAAACTAAAAAAAAAAAAAAAATTAAATTCACTAAGAGGCAATTGATTCAATATGCTATTTCAATTGAAGTCATTTTTACCAAATAAAGTCACCCAGTAGCTACAGACACACCAAATAAGACAAAACAAGAACTCAAGTGACAATCTTATTCCCTTAACATTTAAACCCAGCACCTTATGTGATGAACACAATTTCATCCATTCATCTAACTAGTTTTACAACTAAGGGGAAAACTGCCTAAAATCACTAAGATATTTTGATAAATTTGGTTCCTACAGTTCAAAAGACAGATGCTGTTTCTGACCCACAAAAGGCAGTTTCTCTGTAAGGCTAATTACAATTCTGAGACATTTGGCACTTAATGCAAAGGACAGCAGTAAAACGACCTTGACTTGGCTGATGCTCCTTCTTCTACCCCTAGAGCAGGAGGTTCTGGACCTCACTAGAGGCTGTGTACAATGAGGTGTGTGTGTGTGTGTGTGTGTGTGTGTGTGAGAGAGAGAGATTGATCCCTCTGGCTCTCCTCCTTCCCCACCTACAATGCTCCTTTTAAGCAGATACTGCAGAACAATTATTTGTTCCACAGTCGTGACTGGGTACTATCTGCTTTATCATTAAAAAAACAAACAAACAAAAAAACTAAACTAAAACCATTGTACTCAGAACCAGTCAAAACATATCATCAAAAACGATGTAAGCTCATCAGAACTCAAAATGCAACCTTAAGAATGCTGGTGGGATCCTGTATACCCGCTTTAGCTGCAGTAGTCTGATGTCATTTTAAATGCAGAACAAAAGCCCATCTGCAGTATCTTAGCGCATCTACCACCGCTTATACATTTTTTCCTCAGTTCCTAAACTGTGTACTTGTTTTTGTGTCCTTGGCGCACAAAAACAAGTACATACAACACAGATTTTACAATTACTGTGCAAATTAACTTTTCCCCCATATATTTATTTATTTTTTCTGCAGCGGCTCAGGCTACAGTTTGCTAAAGTCGAGACCAAGGGTACCGCGTCTGCAGCAAACGCTTGTAGGAAGGAGCTGGACTGGAGGTCGCAGGAGAGACAAGAAAGCCATACTCACAGGGTCCGTTTCATCTTTTCCCGCTTCTCCTCGCTCTTGGGACCACTGCCTGCGTTCTTGTCCATGGGTACGCAGTCGTGCTGGACAGCCAAGAACATGGCACTTTGCATTATCTTTTTCCCGCAGGAACCGCAGCAGTTCTCTGTGAGGAGCGCAGCGCTGCATTTAAAAGAGGATGCGGCTCAGGGGCGGGGCCTCGCGGCGCCGGCCCCGCCTCCATTGATCGAGGATTGGCTAACGCAGGCGGGCTTGGGGCGGGGTCAACGCGGCCTGCGGCGGTCACGGACGCTGCGGAAGGGTCTCTGAGCGAGGGCGCTGCTGACGCAGGCGGCCCCCGCTTCGTGCGCACTCAGGCCGAGAAGCTGCGGCTAGAGGGACCCGTGTGGGGGCAGAAAGAGACCTTTCAGTGCGAGCCGTCGCCGTGACCTTTGCCAAGGCGCGGCGGCCGGGCGGGATTGGAGGGCTGCGCTGCGGCCGAGGTTGGCTGCCGGCCAGGCCTGGGCGCTCGCTCTCCCGTATCCCTCTTGCTTACTGCTGCCTGGGTGTGCCGATTCCCCAGCAGGGAAATCCGTTTGCTGCTAGCCAGAGTTCAGTGGCCTTATTTCAAATTAAGACTAGGCTTTTCCTTTTGTGTTTTCTTGAAGCGTGCTCTTTCTCTCTGCGCCTCCTTTCTGGTTTACAGTCATGCTTTAAAGATTCACCCGGGGCCACCTGGTCTGTAAACTGAGGCTGCAGAGAAACCCTTCCAGTCCCTCCCAGGTACTCCACTTAATTGGGGGAAGGAAACCTAACCGGAGAAACCTGAAAGGATGACTGCTCAGGACAGGTGCTGTGACCTGCTTTGCAACTTGCCTAGGCATCTTAGAACACTTTTGGGAATGAATGTTAGTTAGAGACGAAACAGGTGAAAGTGACTGTCGGAAGACAGGGCTTTAATTGGTTTTGCATTTTTGATCACCACTAGACACGTGGCTGAAACCTGTGAGGTTGCAGGGCTGCTGCTCTGGAGTCCTGACAGTGTCTCCTGCTAACACAAATCACAAATCTTTTATGGTGAGAGATAAAGAGGAAAACAAAGAATTTGATAACGCACCGGAATCTTTCTATTTTAAGAGTGCAAGGAATCAGGATTTCCTCATGAATCATTCTTGGTTGGCTTAGAATTTACCAGAACATTCAATGGACAAGTGTCTGTGGTGGGGGAGGGGAACGTGGGGAAGTGGGCAGGGAGGTAGGGTTTGATTGAAGAAGCTTCATTTTCAAAAACCATCTCTCTTTACTGCGGGCTTTAAGGACAAATAGATTGCCTCAACTACAAAATGATTCCATTTCAGATAATATTACCAGAACTATAAGATGGAATATTCAGGTGGGATTCCTATCAAGCCTCTAAATAGTAAGATTAACAGCAAAGCATTGATTAGGCTGAAGATATTCTCCCTACTTTGCAGTAGACCTGTTAAGAGAATATTGGAGACATATTTTTGAAAATTGGAACCAGCCAACATATTCATATATTGAGCTGCCAGTAGTTGGAGCTGCAAATTTGACTTAGCAAAATCTGCATTTATTAAAACAGTTATATACTTTATTGTGGAAAGGAAAATCATTTAGATTTCAGTAATAAATACCTGAAAGCATGTTTGTAAGACTCTAAGAAGGTAATTTTTCTTAAGCATATGGTCTTCATTCTAAATTTTAAATAATGTTCCTACATCTATTTTCACTTTCTGATGATTCAATATTTATTATATAAGTATCAAAATAATGTTGCAGATTTATAAAATATCAAGTTCATGATATATATTTATAAATGGTGTCTGGATAATAAATGATTAAGGAAAATAAGCAAAGATTAACAGTTAAATTCTTCAGAGATCTCCAAATTAGAGAAGTTCAGTCATCTCTCTATATTGACAAAGGTGCATATAGAGGTGTTCATGTAAACAAGTGATTTAAACGCTGACTATCCTTGATGGTTTTGTTTAATATCTAAGCGTTCCCCCAGCCCCAGTACTGGGGATTAAACCCAGGGGTGCTCTACCACTGAGCTTGGGATTTGAACCCAGGGCAATGCACATGCTAGGCAAATGCTCTACCACTGAATTGTAACCTCAGTCCACTTTTCGCCTTTAATTTAATACAGGGTCTCACTAAGTTGCCTAGGCTGACCTTGAACTTTTGATCCTCCTGCCTCATCTACCCCAGTATCTGGGATTATAGGAATGAACCAGAGCATTGACTAGTATTTACTTTTTCATAAACCTTTTCAGTCTGAAAACTCATATTAAAAGGCAGAAAGTATTTTTTTTTCTAAAAATTGTATGGTTGATTGATAAATCTGAACATAAATCAGTTTAAAATATTTATTGTAAAGGTAATTTTAAGAGTTAAGGCAATACCTGTTGTTAACAGAAGCCTTTTTCTTAAAAAGTTGCCATGTCTTTTTAAAGACAGGCTGACATTTTTAAAGTGAAAGCTATAATTTTGATGACTTCCCTTTGGATTTTTTTGATGCAGTTAGGTTTTAGGTAAATAGGATTGCTCCACATTAAGATGACACATATTTTCCATTATGTGGTGGAGGAAGAAACAAGGCAGTGGGTTGTAAAAGTTGCACAGCAAAACCACAATGGGAGAGTGTCTGATAAACTAATACTTTTTCCATGTTGAATCTACCATGCCCTCTACTGGAGAGACTGAACACATAAGTGGCAGAGGCTCTCAGGGTGGGTAGTAAATTTTTAAATTTTTTTTAGAAGTTTAAATTACAGAAGACAAATAAAAATACAAGTTTCTAACAAAACCAAAGAAATATTATGAAGAGTAAACATCTCCCATGCCATACTTCTTTCTTCTCTAGTAATTACTATGAACAAAATTATTTATATATACTCTCATATTTTCAGAAATTTAGGAACAAAAATATCTGCTTAAAAAAACACAAGAGGATCATTCTAAGTATTACTCTGTGCTTCACTTTTTTTCAGCCAATAAGATTAGCTTAGTTCTTAAATTTAAAAGAGCTGTAAACTTGTTGATTTCTTTTTTTGTGAATTTTAAATAGGTGGGTAGTTTTAAAAAAGGGAAAAAAAAAAAAAAAAAAAAGGAAATACCAGGGAGCAAAGTGTGTGATGAATAATTGGAAAAAATGAAAACTTTTAGTACCTTTTCTGTTGATCATATTTGAGGATATGTGTCTCACTCCTTCTTCCCTCCCTTCTTCTCTACTTACTGACTTCCTTCCCTTCCTTATTTAACTTTAGTTGGTGAAATATTATTTTTATCAGAATGAACATATGACTTCACAAGGTTCTGTACTCCACTTCTTATCTGTAATAACTTGAAAATTAAAATTAATTCATTGGAATATAATTTTCATACCTAGAAGCTAAAAGAAAATTAACATTTTTGTCAGGAATAAATTAGAGTTTAAAGCTAACCCTTAGCGTGTATTATAGAGGAATTAATAATTTTACCAGTCCTTGTATGGCAGTTGCAGTTAGATTACCTCATAGTTCTACCTTAATTTCATGCATGGTATTTAGTATGTTGTGCTTCAAGGGCAGGCAGAGCCTGCTTGAATTTAATAGTTCCTCTTCATGAAAACATCAGGATTTTCTTTGGAAACTAATAACCAAAATACAATGAAGTTTTTTTTTCTGAATAAAAACTGCTAACATATATTGAAATGTCTCTAGTAGGTTTCTGAAGTTATTACTAGTCCTGTATGTGAGAGAACTATAAATATGAGGTATAAATTAGAGAATTGTTTCCTTTGGCTGCTTTCTTTTTGTGCATGGAAAAGTAGGGGGAGTAGGTGACTATAAGTACTTTCTTATAAAAAATTTGCATAGATGGCAGTTTGTCTACAAAGTTTAGAGGTAAAGCTAGGAATTTTTTTTGAGGATATGTGTCTCACTCCTTCTTCCCTCCCTTCTTCTCTACTTACTGACCTCCTTCCCTTCCTTATTTAAATTTAGTTGGTGAAATATTATTTTTATCAGAATAAACATATGACTTCACAAGGTTCTTCTAAATGGGATCTTAATTTTATCTACAGAAATTGGACAAGTGTCCAATTTTTAAAAAAAATTTTGGGATATTAGGTTAATTATGTATAGGATTTAAAAAGGTCTATATGCTGTTAGTGACTCAGTCACTTAGAGTCTTTTTTGCCTAAAATGTTATTATTGGGGCTTCGGTTGTGGCTCAGTGGTAGCGCGCTCACCTAGCATGTGTGAGGTCCTGGGTTCAAATAAATGTATTGTGTACAAATAAAAAAAAGTTATTATTCTTTGGTACCAGGGATTGAACCTAGGGGCACTTAACCACTGAGCCACATCCCCAGCCCTTTTGATTTTTTTAATTTTGATATAGGTCTTGCTGAGTTGCTTAGGGCCTGGCTAGGTTGCTGAGGCTGTATTTGAACTTGAAATCCTCCTTTCCCAGTCTCTGAGACTACAGGTATGCACCACTACACCCTGCCTCCCTCCTTTTTAAAAATTTAAATATGAAGAAAGGCTATTTTTTGTTTAGATAATGAGGAATCCATTTGCACTTACCTTTTTTTTTTCTTCAGTATACTGGCAATTCCTGTGTAGAAAGCATTAATCCATTTTAGACACTGATTTTCACAGGTCTTTGATTCATCGACTACTTCATAATAACCTAAAACCTTGTATATATTTTCTGCCAAACACAGTTTTGAAACAAAATTTCCAAACTCTCAACAGAGATTTGGGAAAAGAGTAATGAATACTTTTGAGGAGATGCCAGTAGCCTTGACACAGTTATCATGTTATAAATATTGAAGTCTTGAATGCCAGGCTAATGGCACTAGTGTCCCCCAAACTTCTCAGCTTTTAAAGACAAAATAATTTTAGAATTCTTTTCAGAAGGTGCTCTTGAAAGAGCAGATTGGCTGGAGGGGTTGTCCATAATTGGGACACTTGTCATTTACTACTAGTTCTCGCTCTATTTTTAGTTACCACCTCTGGCAAGCTGTTTAGTCTTTTTATGCCCAGTTTTCTAATTTATAGGGTGCAAAGAGGTCAAAAGTGCTAGGAGCATGTTGTTTGATGGCAATACGTTGAGCACTGAATTGGTCTTTAGCAAAACTTTGATAGTAGAACTCATCTCTTCTAGGTGTTTCTTTTGCCTATTTTTCTGCTTTTTCTCCTAAAACCCACAATTGACTATCATTTCTGAGGTGGCATGTTCTTTTTTCAGTTGGAAAAGTTTAAAGACGGTCCTCAGTGTCTACTAGTTGAAGGAGTACCAGGACATTTTCTGCCTTGCTCCTGTAGAAGAACTGATATATTTAAGATGGAAGTAGTCTGATGGAATTTCTATTTCTATAAGTATACTGGGGAGATTGTGTCTCAAATACACTTGACACTGACTCCTGGACCCCATTCCATCTTAGATTGATTCCAGTTCTTTCTCAGGGACCTTTATCCTCCTGGGTTTCCTGGTCGTCCTCCTGGGTTTTTCCAAACGCCCTGTTCGGCACTTTAGTGCTATGCTACTTATGAAAATACTTTTTGTTCTTTTAAAGCGATTTAGGTTGACAATAAAAATGAGAGGAAGGTACAGAAATATGTCTTATGCTCCCTGCCCCTACAAATACCTAGCCTCTCTATTATTTATATCCTTAACCAAAGTGGTACATTTGTTACCATTGATGAACCTATACTGACACATTAATATCATCCAGAGTCCATATTAGGGTTCATTTTTGGTATTGTTCATTCTATAAGTTTAGACAAATGTATAATAATATGCATTCATCATTATAGCAACATGAAGAGTATTTTAAATACTCTAAAAATCCTCTCTGTTCTCCCTGTTTCTTTCTCTATCCCCAAAGACCCTTGGCAGCTCCTGATCTTTTAATGTCTCTATAGTTTTGTCTTTTTCAGAATATCATGTTATAGTTGAATTCATACAGTATATACCCTCTTCAGATTGGCTTCTTTCACTTAGTTATTACTAATTGCTTAAGTTGCCTTCATGTCTTTTCATGGCTTGATAGCTTTTTTCTTTTTAGCATTGAATAACATTCTATTGTCTGAAGGTACCATCCATCTACTGAAGGACATCTTGATTGCTTCCAAGTTTTGGAAATCACGAATAAGGCTGTTATAAAATTCTGTGCAAAAGTTTTGTGTATATGTTTTCAGCACCCGTGAGTAAATACCAAGGAGCATGAGTGCTCAATTACAAGCTAAGAATATACTTCATTTTTAAAGAAACCATCATTCTGGTTTGCAAAGTGGCTAACTATATTGCATTTCCACCAGCAATAAGTGAGAGTTCCTGTGGCTCCATGTCCTCTCCAGCATTTGGTGATGTCAGTGTTCTGAATTTTGGCCACTTTAGTAGGTGTGTAATGGTATGTCATTGTTTTCATTTCTCTGATAGCATATGATGTAAAAACATCTTTTTGTAAGATTATTTACCATCTGCTTAAGAGGTGTTAAAGTCCTTGGTCTGTTTTTTAATTGGAATGTGTATTTTCTTATCATTAAGTTCTAAAAGTTGTTTGTATATTTTAAATAACAGTCCTTTTAAGGATATCCTTTGTGTACTTTTTTTTTTCTTCTGGTCTGTGGCTTGTCTTTCGTGCTCTTGACATTGTCTTTCACAGAGAAGAAGTTTTTACTTTCAGCTAAATCCATGTTATTATTTTCATGGAGTGTGCCTTTGCTGTTATATGTAAAAAGTCATTGCCAAATCCAAAATTGCCGCGTCCGGCCAAGGGAGCCGAGTCCGGCGAGGGACGGCGAGGTTAAAAGACACACAGGACACCAAGGTTCTTCATCCAGGAGTCAATAATCTTTATTGCTAACACACCTTTTTTATACCCCAAGCAGCAGAAGTGGAAAACTACCCAAAAGCAGGAGGGAGGGGGGAGAAATTTAGTTTCAACATCTATTATTGTCAGGTACCGAAACCTCCCTTAACAATAAGTCCATCAGACCAGAAAAGGTCAAGGCATTCCCGTGGGATACATATGTCTCAGACGGACAAGCAGGAACAGAAAAACCGCAAGTTCGCCATGGCCTTGTGAGCTGGCCACACTGGCATGCAGAACAAACTAGTGGAGGTAGGGCTCCAGGGGCCAGGGTGGACCTGCTGCCAACACAAAATCACCTATGTTTTTCCTTTGTTATCTTTTAGGAGTATTATAGTTTTGTATTCTACATTTTGAGTTTTTTAAAAAAAATAATTAATTTGGAAATGTTTAAGTTCTTCCTGAAAAGTGTTTTACAAATGTCTACCTTTTCACATATCAATCTTTGCATCTGTTTTAGAGTAATTCTCCACAGTTTACAGGGTGAATTCTCTCTGGATGGTACCTTCTCTTGGCACAATTCATTATTTTTCTCAATGCAGTGTAGGAGGCACTGAAAACCCCTACTGGAGCTTTAGTGTCTCCTAACTGCATTTGTTGCCCTGTCAGATTGTAGTGAAGCTTTCTCATCTGGAGACCATGGTTTGTGCATCAACTATTTTGTCTCCTTCAATTAATTTTTTGTAGGGCACATTTGGTTTTATTTTCTTTGAGAGCTTAAAAATAACTTTAAAAATAAGCCCTCTGGACACAGTGGTATACATCTATAATCTAAGTGATTTGGGAAGCTGAAGCCAGGAGGATTGCAAGTTCAAGTCCAGCCTCAGCAACATAGCAAGACCTTGTCACAAAATAAAAAATAAAAGGAACTGAAGATGTAGCTCAGTGTCAAAGTGCCCCTGTGTCTCAGTACCAATAAACTAAACCAAACTCAGCTTCAGTCAACATAGTCACTTTGCCTACTCCAGTCTAGATGAGCTATATTTAACTTATCAACATCAGTCTGTTTCTCCAGAACTCTTTTGGATCCACCTTTTTAGAAGTACCCATTACTTGATGTGTTCATTATATTTGATATCAGGTTTCTACTATCCATGTCTTCTTCATGAACAGATTATCTCTCATCTTTAGCAAATGGTTACGTATAGACTTGATCTGATTTTCTCTAGCATTTAGAACTTATTCCATATGTAGTAGAGATTCTTCCAATTTTAGTATATGTGCTGCTGAAGCGAGCACAGTAGAGATTCTTTTAATAAAACTTTTACCTACTGATTAATAAGTTTTCTCACTCTATCTACTTTTTAGCTTCCTGTGAGAATTTTTTTTTCTCTGAAATGAAATGGAAATTCTCATTCTCTGAAGATGGGAATTTTCAAGTGAAGCATATTTTCAATGATTCTGAAGTTGTTCTTCATTCTTCTGACATATTTTGAAGGCTATTTTGCTCATAGCTACTTGAAATTGAATGTTTTGATGCACTTTCTAAAGACTGAAGATTTCTTGTAATATCAGTTTCAACTTGTTCTAAATGTTTGCTAAATCTTTCTAAAAGCATGTGTTTTAAATCCACTCAGAATTGGAAATTTTCTCCTATTTGTTCATGGCCTCCAATTTTTCTATGTCTGATAGGTTCTTCTTGGGCTTGGCTCCCATCTAAGTTGATTTAAGTCCTTCACATTCTTTCTGAATGAGGTTAAATGATGAAAAATTTTGAATGTATTTCCTCTAGAAGGGCAGAAATTTCATTGTCTAGTTCTTTGTCTTTACTTGCATAAGTTAGGCTTTTAATTATTAAAAAGTGGGCAGTTGTAACCTAATCAATGGATTAATTCATTGATAGAGATAACTGGGTGGTAACTATAGACAGATGTGGTATGGCTGGAGGACGTGGGTCCTTAGGGACATGCCTTTGGGGTTACATTTTGTCCCTAATAAGAAGTTCTCTCTCTGCTTCCTTGCTCCTCTGTTCTGAGCTGCTTTCCTCCATTATGACTTTTTTTTTTTTTCTCATTTTGGACCCAGAGCAATGGAGTCAGCCATCTATGGAGTGAGGCCTCTGGAACTGTGAGCCCTAAATAAACTTTTCCTCCTCTAATTGTTCTTGTCAGATCTTTTGTTAATAGCAATGAAAAAGCTGACTAAAACACTGACCTGATAACAGCATGTCCCACAGCAATCCATGGGAATCTATTTTAGTTCAAGGTCCTCTGGCAGGGCTGCCACTGAATGGCTGTGTCTCTAGGACCATCACCACACAGAACATCACAGCCATGAGTAGACCCTGCCTTATTCCCTGGACTTCAGGTTGATGGTCACATAAACTATCAGAGAACACCAATGAATGTTCTGCCCAGGACCAAACAAGTGTCTGGTATCTATGGTAGTAGAGCTCAGTGGAAGTTAGGGAGTAAATTATTGGCTAATATTTCTCTCTCTTTTAAATAAGCTTTTCATTGTGTCACCCTGAATCTTACTTTGCCCACTTTTCAGAGCCTCTCCATGTCTAGCTGGCTTTAAATATATGTAGGGAGGAAAGTTATTGAAAGGTTATGAAGGGTCATACAAAATTTTTAATTACTTCATCAATTTTACCTTTAAAAACAAAGGAAGAAATAAGTGAAGTTTAAAAAATGCTTTCACATGTTGAGAATGTTCAGTCCTCTGTGATCCAGAAAGACTTGATTTTCTCAACTATTTTGCATGTATTGAAAGGTTTGATTATAAGAAGCCCTTCTGGGTGCTTCTGTTCAGAATGAACATCTCTGGAGGTAGTAGATTTTGGATGTAACTTCTCTCACAGAGGCTGATCCCTAGGTGAGGGGGTCCCAAACTTTGTCCAGCTCTGTTAACAAGTTAATCTTGTTGACAGTGAGTTTCTGAGTTAGCTGGGGGATCCCGGTTTTGTGTGGACTGGGATCACTGATGTATCTTGGGACAGACTGGGGATTGGCCAATATGGGCTGAGTGGAGCTGGCTCTGCAGGCCTTGGCTGGGCTTTCCCATGTGTGTTGAGATCAGCTGATATGGGCTGGTGCATCTCCATGCCTTGCTCTGCCCCACATAGTTCTCATCCTTATCCTACAATCTGTGGGAAAACTGGTCTTCCTTTCCATGTAATGGCAGAGGTATAAGAAAGCCATTGAAGAACAGTTATCTGATTATTTGATTTTCAAAAGTTCACACTTATGACATGTCAATATCTTATTTGGTTGTCTTTTCATTAAGTCATGTTCTTCAGAGGGACTCTAGATTTCATGGAATTGGAATGAAGAGTAAGAGTTGTGATAGAAGCACTCATTTCTTCTGTATGTAGCTCACTTCATCAGCCACGGTGAAAAAAAGTTGAGACATATGAGCTGAGAGAGGTGAAATCCTAGTGAACATCAACCCAGACATGACTAAATGTATATTCCCAAATTACTGAACTCCACTGACCGGGTGAGGAGAAATTCTCCATAGCCCATGATATTCAGTGGGAATAGGGATAGTGCTGAGTGACTGCAGGATTTCAGGGGAGCTCTTCATAGCCAAAGGCCTCCATTTCCCCCTGTGAAGAAGAGGAAATGTGTAAATAGAATCCATATACTGAATCTGGTGAGGCTCAAATTGGTATGAATACTTCAAGTTTGGCAGGACTATGATACTGTTTTAGTCAGCTTTTGAGTTGCTGTGGAAAGAAAACTTAGAGAAGAAAAGTTTATTTGGGGATCACAGTTTCAGACATTTCAGTCCATAGATGGCTAATTTAGTTGCTCTGGCCCAAGTTGAGGCAGATTATGAGGGAAGGGCCCACTGGAGGAAATCTTTCAGTTTATGGCAGGGTCAGGAAGGAGGTAAGGGCAAGGGAGGAGAGAGAGAAAAAGGGAGGGTGTAAAGATCTCAGGAAGAGCAACCCTTCCAGGGAATGCCCCCAGTGACGCACCTTCTCTAGCCCTGCCCCACCTGCCTACAGTTACAATCCAGTCAGTCCATTCAAACTGTCCATGAACTGATTAGGTTATAGCTTTCATAATCTAATGATGTTATCTCTGAATGTTCCTGCATTAACAGAAACTTTTGGGAGATATCTTATATTTAAACCATAACATATGCTTTTTTCCAATTACTTTTGGTGACTATAAAGTTTTATTGAACAAATACATCAACACTGATATCCAGGAAGCAAGGAAAAACATACCAAGTCATTCCTCCTACTACATTCCCAAAAGGTGATAAGTCTTTGATTCTTATTCTGAAATACCAGCAGCAATTGAGTGCTCCAGAATTTCAGTCAACTTGACATTTTCTTTAATCTTTTCTTTTATACCTGTTGGGTGAATAAGTGCTGGCTGTTGAAGAACACCATGATCCCTTCTTGGCCTGGCAGATGACTGTGGTAAGACCTGGGGAGCATCTGGAGGAAGCTTTCTGTGCTTTGTAAAGCAGTTACTAAAGTCAAATATATCCCTTCCTTCTAACTATTAAATTCTTAAGGTTTCTTTTTGCCATATAGCACATAAAAGACCTTGTTTGCAGACTGCTGTTTTTTCTGCTGTTTAAGTTTTGAACTAATTTTTAATTTTTAAATTTCTTCTTCTAATTTTTTTTTTTTTTTTTGTAATTGGGATTGAACCCAAGGGTGCCTAAAACACTAAGTAACATCCCAGTCCTTTTTATTTTTCTTTTCTTTTAATTTAATTTTTTAAATTGTCAATGGACCTTTATTTTACTTATTTATTTATGGTGCTAAGAATCGAACCCAGTGCCTCACACATGCTAGGCAAGCACTCTACCACTGAGCTAAAACCCCATCCCTTATTTTTTACTTTGAGACAAGGTCTTGCTAAATTGCTTAGAGCCTCCCTAAATTGCTTAAGATGACCTTGAACTTATGATCCTCCTGCTTCAGTTGGGATTACAGGCATGTGCTGCCATGCCTGGCCTACTAAACTGCTTTTGAGTCATCTTATGGAATCAAGCTGGGATGATTAGTTATAGGGGTCTGAATGAGCAGCAAGATCAGCACAGTTTGAACTGCACCTCCAGTTTGCAAACTGCTTTTAGATTTGAAAAAGAGAAGTGTTCAAGAACACTGTTCTTGTAAAGGAGGAAGTATGTTTGTGAGTGTGTGTGTGTGTGTGTGTGTGTGTGTTGGAGGAGGGTAGGGAGAAGTGCAAGTGATGATGACACTGAGAAGTTAAAAGTTTAGCAGAACTGAGTGCAACATGGTCAGAATTTTCTCCATAAATCTCTTGGATCCAAGCCAAGGAATATTTGTGGGATTAATCACATTTGCTTTCTGTTACAAGAGACTCTCCTTATATAGTATACTCTTATGTAGTATACACTCATTAGTCCCATAAATTTTCATGTTGCTTAGATGTCTTCTTTTTGCTCTGTATGTTCATTCTGTGCATCCACAACCATATATTCAGTTTTGATTTGTATACTGATTAATCCCCGGGCTGAACTCTCTGCTTATCTCAGACCATTATAGCTAATTGACCTAACTTGATTCAATCAGATGACTCAAAAGCAGCCTAGATTCACTTGTTAAAGCACAGGATTTTCTATCTAGACTCCTAAGCCTATTTCTTTCCCTTTGTTCTTTATATTGGTGAGTGGCACCACTATCCATTCACTTGCCCAAGTCAGAACACAGGAGGTAGGGAGTGGTCACCTTCCCATCCAATGTTGAATCTGTCCTGCTTACTAATTTGACTTCTTTAATATAAACTTCTCCTTCTCTCCCCTCCCAATTCCACTTTCCTAATCCTCTCTCTGCTTTTTTAATGAATTGAAGCAAGACTCCTATCGTGTCATCTTCTGTATTGTTTTCTAGACAATTACCTATTTTTTAGCCAGCATGATTTTTTAAATACAATTCTCTAGTCATTGTTGCTTTCCTGCTTAAAATCACTAAAGCTTTGTATTACCCTTAAGTTCCAAATTCCTTAGTTTGAATTTTGGCCCTCAAGTGCCTTCCCAGCCTTATCTTTGATCATTCCCTCCTTGCTACCTCTTATCCTACTAAAATTTTCTATTTCCTTCCACAGGCCATGATACCTTTTCCTTCGGGCCCTTTGCTTATGCTGTTTCCTCTATTTGAACCTTTTCCCCATTTTCCCCACTCTTCATCTCACCATCATCTGTTATTCATTCGTCTTTGGGTATTGTTGAAATGAACTTTTTAAACACTGCCTATACACTTTTTCTCTCTCCACTACAAATCTGGTTGAGATGGTCCTCTTAAATGCTGTTACAATACCTATCAATTCTCATAATTCCTATCAGTCACCACAAGGAATTGTAATTGCTTGGTTGCTTATCAATATCCCTGACTAGACTGTTGAATTTATAATTATTCTGGCCCATGGAGGATAATTGTAGAGGGTCTGGATGAATGGAAGTATGAATGAATGAATGAATGACCAGTTTCCAGGAACTCTGTCATCTGGATCAGTGTGACTTGAAGCAAAGGTTCAGTGTTCATGTCTATAATTAAAATCTGATTGTTACTTTAAGAGGATTTCATTTTAGCCCTGAATTTTGCATTTTTTACAAATTAATATTCTGTTCTTTTAGTTGCTATTTTCTATTTGTAGTTTAGGAGAGAGAATCTACTTTTTGTTTTTAAAAGATCTAGTTCTTCCCTCTTGTAAATAAATCATTGCTTTTTTTTTTTTTTTAATAAAACTAGTTAATACAGATCCAAATCAAGGGGGAAATTGACAAAGTGGTGACATACAGGATATCCACTTAAATATTATGAACACTTGGATGGATAATCTTATATTTCATGTAGTAAAAATGTTAACAATAGTAATAACAAAAAATCACATGGTATCATCATTTGCTCTCATTTTGCTATTTTGATATAGATTGGTTGAAGCTATATATCTCAGTTGGACAAAAAAATGGCTTATTTCTGAGACTTTTAAGGAGTTTCTATTTTGGACCATAATAAATAGGCTGCCTTTTTGTTGTTCCTGTCAGGACTAAGGCCTGATGCATTACAGATTTTAGAGGACAGGACAGTCCCTAATGATTTTAAGTCTTTTGTAATTATGGCAAATAATTTCCTTCATAGTTTCACTACTTTTAAGCTGTGGATTCCTGTTCCAATGAAAGTATTGTTGCATTATTTAGATTAAAGAATTCAAATTTATTGTAATAATCCTAAAACATAAAATTATTAGTTTCGATAACAAGCTGGGGTTCAAGAAAAGGAAAGCAAATTGGGAAATTTTGTTAAGAATATGGTCACTTGGAGCCCAGCCTAGTGGTGCATTCCTGTGGCTTGGGAGGCTGAGGAAGGAGGACTGCAAGTTCAAGGGCAGCCTCAGCAACTGTGTATGGCCCTAAGCAATTTAGTGAGACCCTGTCTCAAAATAAAAAAGGGTTAGAGGTGTGGCTCAGTGGTTCAGTGGCCCTGCGTTCAATCCCCAGTGCCCCCCCCAAATTATTTTTTCTGGATTCTCATTTAAGGTCATGTCTTGAGCCTATGTACTTCTCTTTTCCTGCTTCCCTCTCCTAGAGTCCACCTAAAGAAACAAACATGTTTTAAAAAAAAGAAGAAAGAAAAAGGAAAAAATGGGAGTAATGTTGTGAAACTACTGGAAAAGAGGGAAAAAGTATCCTCGATATGTGAGAAATGTGAAGATTCCCTGATGTGAAACAGGGAGCTGAACTGAAGCAAAAACTATTCAGGCTGGAATAAATAAAAATGAGGTAAACACGGAGGGAGGCTCTCCTGAAGTAAGTGGTTGATTTCTTCAACTTCTCCTAAAAAAGTTTCCATTTTGGAACAAAAGTGGTTTAAATAAGGATGTGCTCTTAGAGGGCAGTAAGTGAGGGTTAAATATTATTTTAGAAACTATAGTAGCAACCCCCATAGTATGTTTCCCTAGATCTTACTTTATTTATGGATAGTGTACTAAGTGGACTTAAAATCAAAGAGGAAATGAAAATAAAACCAAAGCCCATTTAGAAATTATTAAAAGTCAGATATCATGTGTGAAGATCTATGGAATATGATCCAAACCATATTCAGAAAAGAATTCCAGACACATGAAAATTTTAATATAGAGACAAGATTGAAAATAAGTTGGTGAATGTATACTTGTTATTTAATGGTTGGGATGTAATGTGTTTAAGAATTCTGAAGGTGAGCCTGTACTGACCAGGGAAGCATAGCTATTAAGTGAGTAGTGACATCAGGGTTCAATGAATCTTTTAGAAGAGTTACATAAAGTCATTAAGAGCCTTATAATTCTATATTGCTCCAAAGCACAGAATGACAGGAAGTTTTCTTCTTTTCTTTTTTTGAGGCAAGCATAATTCTGATCTCAAAATCTGAAAACAAAAGCACTCAAAAGAATTAAAGATAAATTTCAAGCATAGAGACATAAACACCTTACGTAAAATAGTTTCAGATAGTAAATATTTGAAAAGTAAGCAAACACATTGCTTATAGTGAAAATAAATTTTTGTCATCTACAAATGATGAAGCTCCTTTTAATTTCTGTTAAACAGAAATTATTTGTAATGTAATTTACAGATAAGATGGTGAATAATATCTACCTAACTATACCTACAATGGCATCATATGGGGTAGAATTCAACTTGTGGCAGTGTGGTTGACCTCTTATCCCATGGAATGTAATAGTAACTTCCACAGGGAAAGTCTGATAAATAAGTAAATATTAGCCTAACACCTGATTTTTCATATTGAATTCTCTTTTGCCTCTTAAGATTTTGAATTGGTTATTTGTGTACTTGTCTTATTTCCCTTTGCTTTCATGAAATAAGAACTATAATTATTCACCTTTTTTTTCAGCCTAGAACATGCATTTTTATCAAGCAGGGGATAAGAAAATGCTTGTTGACTAAATCTAATCGAAGAGGCTGAGATAATAGAGAGAAGTTCACTGGTCTTGGAGGTAAGGGTTTGGTTTCAAGGCCAGCCTGCCTTTCTTCCTCCTTCCCTACTCAGCTAGCACTTCCCCTCTGGGGAAACTCTGATGCCTACTCTATCCTGCATTCTGAATGAGCTCACTCACCTGTGTTTTCCCACAAACCTGTGCTTCCCTCTCTGGGGGTATGTAGCACTCTCCTGTGTGTCCTCTGTAAAGACAGTGGATACCTAAGTTAAGACTCTTTTTTCTGTGTTTGTAGAGACTAGCCCTGATCCAGTATGTAGCAAGTGTAAACAATTTGTTACAGGAATGGATGGTTTAACTTCCTTGAGATTAAGTTTATTCCATCTGAAAAACAGGAATGCGAATAATACATGATACTTAGAATGGAGAAAATTTTCACAGGCAAATGCTGTTCCATAACTATGCTAATATAATGAATATACTAATGCACAAGAATAGAATCTTAGTAAATTCTTCATTAATATTTTAACCTCTAGAAGTTGAAGCTTTTAATATTTTTCTCAAAAGTTGTCCAAACTTGACACCTGTAGGAAAAGTTTCAATTCTTTTGCATCTTATTTGAGGTGTTTTACCAAGAACAGATTTTCCCTTAAATTTTAAGACTATTTATGATTTGGAGACCTCTGACTTGACTGTAGATTTTTTTTTTTTTTTAAAATAGAGCCAGCCCTATCATCAAATTTCCCAAGAGATGACCATGTGTGTGATTGGAGAGTTTTTCAACACCCACAGCTTAGTTCAGATGATGTGTCATTATTCATTCCTAGGCAGGTAAAATGGGAATTTGATTTTCATTTTGTAAGTGATAAAATGAGAACTTATTAAAAATGAAAGTTCCTGCATGCCATTTCCAGAATTTGTTGTTTTTAAACCCTCCTCTTGTGGACGTGACATAAAATGCTTTGTAAAAAAGAAATTAAAAATGTTTTGTGAACTGTGGAGAGCTAGTAATATACTATAATATTATAGTATATCATGAAGGAATTATGTCTTGATTTTATGTAAAGATGGAGAAAGTGTTCTTTGGAATTTATTAAAAACCAAGGAAGAGAATAGTTTAGAGACTCAGTAAAATCTTGCAGTGAAAGAACTGTTTCTTTTGTCACTGTCTTCTCAGCACCAAATCTGGTTCACTTCTCTTAACATATTTGCCTGTGTGCCTGGTTATTCTAGGGTCCAGACATGTCAGGTTACCTCAGGAGACAGTGGTGTAGTGTCATGATCACACAAAGTCTGAGAGGAGAGCCAGGAAACTCTGAGCAAGCCTGTGGGGCTGAGATCAACATCAGCTGGGGGCCTGGGGATTTTAGTCATCTGTCTTGCTTGTGACTCAGCACCTCTCTCTGCCTCCCTAGGTTGATTTCTTGCTATTCCTCTCTTTGGTTTTTTCTTTCTCCTCTCCTGGTTTCTGCCTAATGACTTCTGCTTATTCCCTTTTATCTTTAAAAATACAAATGAATAACAATTATTTAGATTTATTGCCAAGCAAAATCTCATTTTTATTCTCACAACAATCTGGTAGGGCGTCTTTTTCATCTAACTGTTGATTATCTGAGTTCCCACATTGATGCACAAGGACTCCCAAACTTATCTCCATAGGAAAATACTACTGAACTGAAAACCAATGCCATTTCACTTAAAGCCTCCTCCCCATTTAATATTAGTTTTGGTAATTAACAATCATCAATATACCGTGTAAATGAAATGCAAAGCATAATAGTAAAATTTGCAAAAGATGCAGAATTTCATAAAGTATATGTCAACAGGAAAACCATTGATAAATGAAGGCCTGGGAGTGTGGGTGGTTAACAATTAGAGAGGAGAAAATAAACATGGATAAACAAAGAAAGATTTGAGTAGTAAAGTCTTGGGAGAAGTTTTAAAGGTTTGGAATATAGTTTTCGAAAATGTAAAATTTAACATGAACTATGTTATTATAGCATTTTGTTTTGACTCTCCTAACTCAATGACTTGACACTTTGCTTATTCGAATACCTGACATTTATTTAAAATTGTAATTTAAGTATTGGTAATACTTTAAAAAATACATATCTGTTTAAAATTCTAATTTTATTTTTTAAGATAAAGTTATGGTCAAATATCTTTCCATCATTTGCTTAGAAATTTTGGATGTTCTGTAATGAATTTTTTAAAAGTGACTTCTCTGTTATCCATTATTCTTTTTAAAATAATGACTACCTCCTATGCTATTACTTTTCTGATTTTGAAATGAGGAAAATGAAGTCCACAGAGGTTCACTTGTTTGTTTTAAGATTTTGTTATTGGGCTGGGGATGTGGCTCAAGCCGTAGCACGCTTGCCTGGCATGCGTGCGGCCCGGGGTTCGATTCTCAGCACCACATACAAACAAAGATGTTGTGTCCGTCAAATACTAAAAAATAAATATTAAAATATTTTTAATATTAAAATATTAATATTTTTAATATTTTAATAAAGTATTTTAGTCAAATACTAAAAAATAAATATTAAAATTCTCTCTCTCCCTCTCTCTCACTCTCTCTTTAAAAGAAAAAAAAGATTTTGTTATTGGTAAGTGAACTGGGATTAGAATACAGACATACATACGATTTCACGTATTTTCTTAAATATTAAGTTAAACTATTTCTATGCCCTATTAATTTCCTTTTTATGTCTCAAAGGTTCCCAGAGAGATTCTTTTAGGCAGGTCTGTCACCAGATGGTTTAGAGTGCCCCTAGTGGACAGACCTCTGCTTCCAGAACATTCTTAGACTTCTGGTTGTCCTGGAGTCAGACACAGATCCTATTCAATCAGTTAACATTAGCTTCATGGCAAGGTCATATAATGCATAACTTAGTTACTTACTGTCAAGGAATTGTTTTTAATTCTTTGCAAAGATGCTTCCAGTGTGACTCTCATTTTATGTCTTCTCATAAAAGGAGCAAATAGTGCAGTGACTCCTGGCATGGCCTATTTAATTTCTACATTTTTCAAATGCACTATCTAAATAAAAGATTTGTCTATAGTTTCACCTTATTTACAAAGAAATGAGTGAAAACACAAGATTTCATTATCTTATTCACTATTCTACCAGTCTCTGTCTTACTGTCACAAAGCTATCTGAGGTAGAAAAGGGAAATAATATTACTGTATATTTTAAGGGTGAAGATACTGAGGTTGGTTTAGTGTCTAATGGTTAGTGAGAGTTCAGGACTAGAATAATTCTGCTTCTTGGCTCAGTGCTTTCCCCAGTTTCGATGATAAAGAGGAAGAAAAAGGCAGGAATGAAGGACAGGAGAAAGGTATTTTACAATTATTAAGTGCAAATAATGTGCTTAATTTTCACACTATTTAAAGGAAATTTTAATTTTCAATTGTTTTGCATATTATGGTTGCAGAGAACTATTTTATATTCATCCTTTCTCTGTGTCCAGAAGATTAATATTACATTTATTTTGTGTGTGAAGAAGTTATAGAAAAGTCAAACAATGTAGACACATTAGGAAAATTAGTTGGCAAATTCAATAGAATAGTCATCTGTTCATAATCTTAGTATCTGGCAATTATTAAGATAATTGACAAAAGAGAAATTACCTGGATTAATTACCCCTTTTACTCAGGGCACCTTTAACAATCTCATCTGATTTTTTCATCTTGATTCAGCAACATATTTTATTTATTTATTTTTCTTTTTTAAAATCGTTTTTCTAATGACTGTAGATCACATAGGTGTTTATGGGATTTAAGAATTTGATTTATTTTTAGTTTTTGGTTAGAATAGTTTTTATATTTTTCTATGTGGGAAAATAATACTCAGTTCTTCTTTTTTCTTTTTTGGTAGTTTGGAACTGAACTACTGAGCCATATCCCCAGTCCTTTTTTATTTTTCATTTTGCAATGGGGTCTCACTAAGTTGCTTCCCTCAGACACCCCAGTCACTGGGATTACAGGTGTACAGCCACCATACCTGGTTCCTTAATTCCTTCTTATGCTCAAAATCAGTGATATGTTTTACTTATCATTATAGGTTAGGCTCAAGGATTTGTGTGTGTGTCGGGGGGAAGGGGACAATGATAAAAATCCTGTGTCTTTACATTTTTAACTGATACCCTGTCTTATTGTTGCATTTGTGTACTCAGGAATATGTGCTTTCTGCAGAAGGAATGTTTATAGGTAGAACTTTTAACTCTGTTGTAGGCAATTATCTGAAATGGAAATTCCCTGAAACTTTCTGATTTTATCTTATTACCCATTTCATATTTAAACCACATTTACCAAATGAAAAATTTAGCTTATGAACCTCTTTTGGAAAGCTCCTGAAATAAATAAAAGTTATTTTTAGACACATGTCCTTGATGTGAATGCTTATCAGCATGGTATTTTTGTGACTCTTGGCACATTAAACTTCCTGATTTTCCTGACTGGTCATGTGAGGGCAAATTAAGATTCAATATGAAGAAAAATATTTCTCTGATGGCAATTGTGTTTAATGCTAAGGTATAATAAATATCTGTGGAATATCACATCTGACTTTGAAACAGAAAAATACTGGTAACTTTCTAAGACTAATTGACAGGTAGACAGGGAGTATTTCCTGGGGATTGAAGTTCACATATTATTGAGAGCCTTGCAGTTAGCCAAGCACTGCATTCCACCAAACAGGACTGAACATGACTCGAGTGCATTCAGAATATTATGCATAGCAGTGTATCATTTATCTTACCAAATATTTATTGGGTTTTGGTCGTATATTTTATTTAATAATCTTTGTTTGGCTGAATCACTCTAAAATAAGATTGAACAGAATTTCTGGCTAGATTTTCAATTTTCATCACTTTTGTACATTATCTTTTCTCTTTGAGACCATTAAAATATTACATTTAGCAAAGTTTAACCAAATAAAAAATATTAAGGATGTTTATCTCTATCATTTGTATGGCATCTTAAAATACAGGAATAAAGTATCTTTGTTAGTTACTACCTTTGACAGTTCAAACAATAATAATTTAATTAGTCTGGGTCCATATTCCTTCAATTATAAAATAACTTTTACCCCATATGGTACTTGGAATGATTAGGTGTTCTATAAATACTAATTTATGTCTTTCATGTTCTTAATATATGTTTTATTATTTCATACTTGTAAATGCAATTATTTAAATTCTAAAAAATGATATGTTGTTTATTATGTTTCATGAAGGCATTTTTTTTTTAGAATCTACAAGTCAAGAATCCTGTGTTTTCAAAATTCTTTGCTGTTTTTCACTCTTCCTGGTTAAATTTGTATTCTCTACTAAACAGATGATATTCTGTATTAGCAGTGCTCATTAGCCATGTATCCTGATAAAGTCCATGTGTATACATGCCAGGCATTCCGCATACCAGGTACAGGGAGTGGAACATCCTGAATGGGCAGGCTAAGTCTGCATGATGAGACTAGTTAAAGACATGAGGCTTCTGAATTTCAGTGAAGGCTCTACCCTGAAAGATTTGCAAGATCAGATACAAGTTTCTAAGTACTTCCACAGATATAGAGCAGCTGATGGTGAAATAGAACCAATCCTATAAGATGCCTGAAGTGCAATTCTAACATGCACCTTTGCAATGCATAACTCTATTTTGTTTTAATGTTTTGGCAGAGTTTATTGCCAAAAACCCAAATTAAAAGAGGAATGACTTGGAGTGGGTTTGGGGTAAGGTGAAAGGAAGGTTTTTTTTTTTTTTTTTTTAAGGAAGAATAGGAAAATAAGGGAAGCACAATGGCTTTTAAATAAAACCCATTAATTACATCAATTTTTGTTAAGAAGTAATGGTACTTATGACTACTTCTTTCTGAAATTCAAATTCTTCTTTTTTACTTTTGGGTTTTTTTCAGCTTGTACACTGGAGGAAAGCTGACCAGGTGTGTTAAGACACATCTCACAAGATGACTATCTACTTTTACTGCACCTCTAAGGCCCCTTGGATTCTTTGGGTGGGGTGGAGTAGAAGAGAGGAATTTACTTTGTTTCCTAATTATTCCTGTTTCCTTCCCCCTTGAAATTAATTCTGCTAATAGTACATTTATATAAGGTTTGAGTGATGTGGGAAATACCTGAGGGTTCAGGTGGTATTTAGGAGAGACAATAGTAGTGACTAAGAACTCATAATAGGCTGAGCCCAGTGGTACACAACTGTAATCTCAGAGACTTGGAGGCTGAGGCAGGAGGATTGCAAGTTCAAGGCCAGCCTCAGCAATTTAGTGAGACCCTCAGCAACTTAATGAAATCCTGTCTCAAAATAAAAAACAATTAGGAATGTAGCTCAGTGATAAAGTACCCCTGAGGACAATCCCCAATACCAAAACCAAACCAAAATAACAAAAAAAAAAAAAAAAAAAAAAAACCCTCAAAGTAACTTTGTCTCTTACACATTATACTTTAAAATTAGTACTTAGTAAATCAGAGCAGAGATATCATTTTAAAGAAGTCATTCTCAACTGAGATTACTTTTGCCCCAAAGGATATTTGGCAATGCCTAAAGATATCTTTCCTTGGATTAACTGTTCTTACCTGTTCTTCTAAACCTTTCTTTCCACCTTACTCCACCCTGCCCAACTCCAAGCCAATTCTTTTTTTCATTAGTCTTATTGCAGTGAACTATGTCAAAACCATGAAATGAAATGAGACCACATATTTCAGAGGTAAATGTTAACAGGAAATGCGGGAGGGTGTGTGCCTGTGTTATTGGCATTGGAAGGTAGAAGCCAACGGTGCTGCTAAACATCCTACAGTGCAGAGGACAGCTCCTCCACAGTTATCTAGGATGAATGTCAATAAGGCTGAGACTGAGAAACCCTGTTGTAGAAGAACAACTTGCTTTCAAGAGAGTGAATCTCAACTATGAAGAAATTAAGGTATCACTACATAATTTTTAAAAGTATTGATTGTAATGATGAAACTTAGTTTTTTTTTAAGACAATTTTTTGGCAATACCTATCTAAGCACTGTTCAGGAGAATCTTCATTCATTCATTCAAAAAACACAGAATGCCTCCTGTGAGGCAGATCCTGTTCTAGGTGTTCAGTGTGAATTATGGGGATTTTTTTAATATTAATTTTTTGGTTGTAGTTGGACACAATACTTTTATCTTATTTATTTTTATGTGATGCTGAGGATTGAACCCAGGGCCTCACATGTTCTAGCTGAGCCACAACCCCAGCTCATACGGGGCTTTTTAATATCTCTTTCCTTTTCAAGAAGATGGGCCCTTGAGGCCATTAGACTTGTTGTCATCAAACATTCAAATAAAAAGTAACTGTTTCCATTCCCTGTTCTGAGCCTATGCTTACCAAGTTCTTCTTAAAGCTTTGTTTTTGCAAATCATGTGTCCAAAGGAGAATGTGCTATTGAGGCCAGTGTCCCTCTGTAACTGACAATTACATTACTTTGTGTGTAGTCCATTAGAATTGGTTTCTGATACCCACATGTGCTCCCTATCTCTTGCCATGTGATGCACTGTCCTCCCATGATACTCTGCCAGCAAGAAGGTCACCATCAGATGAGATGCCTACAACTTGTGCCTCCAGAATCCCTTGTAGTGTGAGAATTTCTTTGGATGATCTACAGGTGTACTTAGCCTAGAAGAAAGCAGGACTTTCTGTGAAACCCTAGAAGAGATTAATTACTGTGTACAGAGCAAATGCCATTTCATTGCCATTGTTTCCAGCTCACATGGTGGCTCTTCAGAGGACTGCCTCGGTGGAAAGCCATCAGCCAGAGTCTGTGATTAGAATCAAATCTCCTAGTACTTTCCCATGAACTGGTATACAACTGAACACCCAAAAGGGATGGTAATGAGACTCCAGATCACAGACAAGGAAAGTCCAGTAGTCCACAGCACATTACACAAGATCTTTGGATTAATTTGGGGTATGGGAAAAAATTTTAAAATTGAGAAGGAAAAGATGAGTATTAGGTTTCTGGCTTGAGTAAGTGGGTGACTGTACTGTCATTTATTGAAAAGAGGATGATGGTAGAAGAATGTATATGGGGGAAATTTGAGAGTTCTGTTTTGGACATGTTAAATAGAAATGAATGCCATTTAGACAGTTCCAGAGAGATGCCATAGCTGGTAATATAGATTTTTGAAAATGAAGCAGGTTGTATCTAAAGATGTAAATGAACTCAGAATGAGCAATTCATTTGACAAGAAGATCCTTAAGACAATGTAGTTCCAGGAGAGAAGAAAATGTCTCAAGGAGCAGTGATAGTAAAACAGCTGATACTGTTAAGAGTCAAAAAAAAGGACAGAGAAGTGAAATTGGTTTGGATGTGATGGAGGTTGTTGGTGATCTTGCTTAGAACAGTTTCTGTGGAATCATGGGGACAAAGTCAGGCTAGAAGAGTGTCTTAGTTTTTTTAAGACACTGCTGTGACCAAAGGACCTGACACAAACAATTTTAATGGAGGAAATTTCAGAAGTCTCAGTTTATAGATGGCCAACTTCATTGCTTTGGGCTGATGAAGGAAGAACATTATGGCAGAAGAGTGAGGTGGACGAAAGCAGTTCAGGACGTGGCACCAGGAAGCAGAGAGAGCTCTGTTCACCAGGGACAAAATAACTACCACTCAGTTAATCCCTAATCCCTATCAGGGGGTTTAATGCAGTGATTAAGTTAAGACTCTCAAAACCCAATCATTTCATCTTTACATGTTGTCTCATACATGTGCTTTTGGGTGGATACCTCAGACTTTTTTCCTGTTCTTTTTTTGTTGTTGTTATTGTTGTTGTTGTTACTAGGAATTGAACCCAGGGACACTTAACCATTGAACAACATCCCCAGTCGGTTTTATTTTTTTATTTTGAGATAAGGTCTTGCTAAGTTGCCTAGGGCTTTGCTAAATTGCTGAGGCTGGCTTTGAACTTTCAGTACTCCTGCTTCAGCCTCCTGAGCTGCTGGGATTATAGGTATGCGTCACTGTACCCAGTTTACACCATACCAATCATATTGATGAGGAAAGGAAGTTTGGAGATGAAAAGGATGACTTCAGATATCATTTTAGGTATTTTGTTGAGCATACAAGCAGAGAAATGTGTTTGTAGCTTGCAAAGGAGGTGTGAATGAGAGAACAGCTCTTCCTCTTTCCATTTATCCTTCTATACATCTACCCACCCATTCTTTTATTATGTATAGTTATCACACTGAGAATTTGGAGGTTATTATATGCTACAGTCCTTGAAACTTCACAAGTGTGAAGTACATAGGAGCAGGAACACCTCATCTATTGGAAGAAGAGGAGAAAAGGTAGCATTTACACTTAGGAAGACTTTATTTGATGGGAAAATGAGGGAGTTCTCATCCAATTCCTTTTACTTGTGCAATGAAATAAGTCAGGTCATCAGCAGATAGTCGGAGGGATAGTCAGGAGTGTTGGAGATTTGAGAAGAAGAATTTTAAGTATTAGAGAGAGAGGAAAATTCAAGAGAGCAGCGGCATGCCAAAAAGGTGGACAATGGGATGAGCTGTCACATCAGAGGAGAATGTTATAGCACTAACGTTATTGAGGATCGTTAGTCTGTGGTAATAATACATAGCAGATGAACTTTTAGTTGGCTTCTTCATTGTTTTTAAATTCTCTTTAGGCAATGCACCTCTTATTGTCTGTACTTGGCAAGGACAACTTCCACTGCTGATCCCTATTTGGGCTACTGCAAGGGAATTAAGGACATTTACAGGGAAGAAAAGACCATGGACTCCAAAGAGAAGAACAGATCTATCTCAAAAGCTATTTGTGAATTGAAAAATCTAAATCCTCTCTCCACCAGGTGCTCCCTGTACTTACAGTTCTAAATAGTATCATTACCTCCATTTTACAAGTAAGGAATGTAGGAAGTTCACAGAGGTGTAAGCCACGCAGGCCCAGCAGTGAGCTGGTGGATAATAGGCATGGCTGAAAGCCAAATCCAGATTCTCCATCCAAGGCGTTTGTGCTTCTTCTTCTTCTTCTTTTTTTTTCTGTTGAGCTATACATCATCTCTAAAGTCCTTTCATTTTTTGACCCTTAAAGGCCAAAGACTATAGCACAAGCAGTTATAATTAGTGTATTATTGTTTAAACATAATAATGTGAGACTGGTAAATATAGTTTGTTTATATAAATATACAATAAGAGATTTTATCTTGATATGTGATCCAAGAAAGAGAATTGTGAAAGGCTAAAGATGAGTGTCTGATATCTATTCAGACTTATAAGATAATGAGTGAGTTCCATGGGGTCCTTTTTTTTAATCCATATGCTTGACAAGTTCATTTTTTTCTTTTTCATTTTTCGCAGTACTAGGGATTGAACCCAGGGGTGTTCTACCACTGAGCTATACCCCCAATCCTTTTTAAATATTTATTTTGAGACAGGGTCTTACTAAATTTCTCAGGCTGGCCTATAATTTGGGATCCTCCTGCCTCAGCCTCTCAAGTCACTGGGATTACAGGTGTACCACTGCACTTGGCACTTATTATTCTTTTTTAAGTGTCTCATTTTAATATATTATGAAGTAATTCAGGTGTTGAAATGTATGTAAAGAACAATAAAGACACACATGTAAATACCATCCAGCTCCACAAGTAAAAAATTGCACTTATGATTTTGCTCTGTGGGTTACTCTTGTCTCATGCCACCTCTTTTCCTCTAAGAAATAACTACTCTATGGAATATGGTGTTTAGCAATATGTATATCATATAGCATCTGTAAAACTTCACTGTACACTTGTGAAAGAATGTATATGGAAAAGCAAATAATATCTTAGTAGTAGCATTGGGAAACTAGTTTTGATCTCATAGACCCCTGAAAGAAGGGCCTTAGAGAGCCTCCAGGGTTCCCTAGGCCACACATATTCTAGAATTCCTGCTCTCAATTATATACTTAGCAGTGGAATTTTGTGGTTGTGTGGTAAGTACATCTTTCGCATGTTTGCAAACCGTCTTCCAAAGTGTGTACATTAACTTAAAGTCACCAACATAGTTCATAGTTTTCTACATTTTGACAGGCATTTGATGTTACCAGTCTTTTTAATATTCCCCTCCAATTTTATTTGTTTTAAGTGGTACCTTATTGTAATTTTAATTTCCTTCCTTCCTTCCTTCCTTCCTTCCTTCCTTCCTTCCCTCCCTCCCTCTTTCCTTTCTTCCTTCCTTCCTTCCCTCCCTACCTCCTTCCTTCCTTCCTTCCCTCCCTCCCTCCCTCCCT
>NW_026000019.1:3272629-3287302 GCF_001458135.2 Marmota marmota marmota
CCTTCCTTCCTTCCTTCCCTCCCTCCTCCCTCCTCCTCCTCCTCCTTCCTTCCTTCCTTCCTTCCTTCCTTCCTTCCTTCCTTCCTTCCAGGATTGAACTCAGTGCACTGAACCATTGAGCCACATCCCCAGTCCTATTTTGTATTTTATTTAGAGACAGGATCTCACTGAGTTGCTTAGTGCTTCACTTTTGCTGAGGCTGGCTTTGAACTCTTGATCCTCCTACCTCAGCCTCCCTAGCTGATGGGATTACAGGCCTGTGCCACCAAGCCCCGGTATGTAGTTTTAATTTTCATTGCCATTGTTATTAGCAAAGTCCAACAACTTTTCATACATTTAATATCAATTTCAGTTTCTGTTTCTGTGAATGATCTGGTCCTTGTCTTCTTTTCCGTTTAGTTTTGTCTTTTCATTTTTCTTTTTTATTAAAGCTTTACTGAGATGTAATTGATAATTTATAAATTTAATATATATAAATTGACATACTAATATATTTTTAAATGATCACTACAGTCAAGCTAATAAATGCAACTTTATGTAGTTACTAATTTTGTGGCATGGAAAAGCACTTAAAATCTACTCTATTAGCGAAATTTGAAGTAGACAATACAGTATTGTTATAGTTGCCAGATGTTTATTATATTAATGAGTTTGCTGTGTGCCAGTCATTTTTGTTAAGAGTTAGGTATACAATCAGAGGTGATATTCAAAATACCTAAAAAATTCAAAAAACTCTCATTAATATGTTCTGAAAACAGCCTTTTTCAGTTATATAAATTGAAAATTATCTCTCCCATTTTGATCCTTTTCATATATTTTAATATTATCTTTTAATGTTTTAAGTAGCTGAATTTATAGTTTTTTTCTTTATAGTTATAGATTTGGGGGTTTTATTTTAAAAATATTTTCTATCTTGAAGCTATAAAGGTATTTTTCAATATTTTCTTCTAATGCTTACAAAGTTTATTTTTTAAATTTAGTTTGTTCATATATCTGGAATTGACTTTTGCATATAGTATCAGGTAGGAATAATTTGTGTGTGTATGTCTGCATTATTTAATGAGTGCTTTACTTTGCTCCTCTGATCTAACACTCTGGCATTGTTTATTTTTTAAATAGGTGTTTATGTATGTGTATGTGTGCATGTCCATGTATTTCTAGGTTTTAAAACTAAAATTCTTTTAATCTGTTTCTTAATTCTTATAGTAATATCATATACCCCTCCTCTTTGTTGGTTCTGGGGATTGAATCCAGGGGTTCCCTACCACTGAGCTGTGTTTCCACCACTTGTTATGTTTTTACTTTGAGACAGAGTCTTACTAATTGCCCAGGTTCGTCTCAAACTTGCAATCCTTTTGCCTCAGCCTCTGAGTCACTGGGATTATGGGTCTGTGCCACTGCATTTGACATTGCTAGGTATTTTGAATATCACCTCTGATTGTATACCTCTTAACAAAAGTGACTGGCACACAGCAAACTCTCATTAATCAGTGTCATCTAACTAAGAGATAGAGCCTTGATGGGCGTGGGTGATAATGGAGATCACTTCAGAGGCCAGACTGGGGAGAGCTTTCTGTATCAGGATAAGGAATTTGGCCTTTATCCTGATATTCACCAGAGCTTTAAATAGGGAAGGAATTTTATGAGGTCTGAATTGAGAGCATATGAAAATTAAACTGAATTATCCTTAGGTATTGTAGATCTCTAGTGAACCTGTGAAGTGGAGGTTCAGAGGGATGGAATGAAATAAACCCCTCCCCTTTTGTTGTTGCTGAGGTAGAAGCACGCTAATAAACTATAGAACCAAACATTGTGTCTCCAGAAGCACTGGGGTCATTGTGTGTGACTCTGTGTGCATGTAATATGTGTATGTTCACATGCACATGGGTTTGACTGGAGATTTTGAATTAGGTATATTGATTTGGCTTTTTTTTTTTTTTTTTGGCGTTACTGGGGATTGAACCCAGGGACACTCTAGTGTTGAGCCACATCCCTGGTCCTTTTTATTCTTATTTAGAGATAGGGTCTCCCCAAATTGCCCAAGCTGGCCTCAAATCTGTAGTCCTTCTGCCTCAGCTTCCTGAGCTACTGGGATTATAAGTATGTGCTACCATGCTCAGCTGACCAAATATCTTGAAGAAGATTGGTTGAGATTACATTTGTTGCTAATACTGGAAACTGACTCTGGATAATTTAAGAGAAATAAAAATATTAGTATTCCTTGGATTGACACTGGGATTGACACTATCCTAATGTCTAGAGAGTAAGTTTATCAACTAAATATGGAAAGGTCAAGAACTGGAGTAACTCTAAAGCTTAGTCTCAAGAGCTCATAGATGTTTTCTATCAAACATGGCCATTATTGTGACTTGATACAAGCCATCTTAATCTTCGGGTCTCCCAATTCCAAATTTCACAGTGCTTTAGGCTGAGGTTTCTCTTAAATATGCTTCTATCTGATCTTTGTCTTTTAGTGAGAACAGAGGCTGTTGATATTTCCCAATATATATATACTTCCTTTCCTTTTATAGTAGTAATACACCTTTTTTTAAAATTTATTTTTTAGTTTTAGGTGGACACAATATCTTTATTTTACATTTATGTGGTGTTGAGGATTGAACCCAGTGCCTCGTGAATGCAAGGCGAATACTCTACCACTGAGCCACAACCCCAGCCCCAGTAGTAAGACATCTTTTATATTTTAAGAAAGTTAGTTTTTGTCTATCATATGTATTACTAACATTTCCCTGTTTTCTCTGTTGTATATTTTATTTTTTATTTGAATACTTTTTTCTGCCACATAGATGCTTTATCGTTAGCCATATTTATCAATTTCTTTCCCTTTATGACTTTGGGGTTTTGTGTCATTCTTAAAAAGGACTTTTATACTCCAAGATGATAAAAAAAAGTTAGTTCATAAATTGACTCTTGAAGAAACAATAGGGGAATTTATTTCATTTTTTAGTAAAGAAATTGGAGAAGGAATTGTAAGCATCACATATAGAATATGTAAAATCACAAACATTTCTGATTTATTCAGGAATAATTTTCAAAACTGAGTTTAATGAGATCAGAGAAAACTGCATTCATCTGGGAGTACATGCCTTGAGATTGTAACTGTGCAAGTTCTGTTTGCAAAGCTAAGAAGTTTAGATGTTTGTCTTAAAACCCATGCAGAAATAATAGGTTTTAACCAGGGTATAATACCATGAGATTTGAGTTGGAAAAATCTTGGGTGATAGTCTGAACAAGTGGGTGATAAAGAAACTGACAATTGATCTCATATGAGAGATAACAGAGGTAGAGAGAGGTGGGAGGTATAATTCAATGTATTTTTGAGGTTAAATCTACAATGAAGGCTGAGAGTCAAATCATACAACTGATTCAAATTAAATTAAATATTTCTGACAAGTGTTGATATTATGCAGTGTACAATAGGCATGTGTTAATTTATTTTAATGAGTGAGCAAAATTATGTGAAGAAAAGAAAGTTTGTAGGTGGAATATAGAGTATTATATTTAGACAATAGTCTTAAATTCTATGTAGCTTCAGTCCTCATCAAGCCATCAGCAACAGGCTTTCAGCACAGTTCCTTTAGCACCAGTCAGTTTTGGAGACACTCTGCTACCTGGACTGTGAGAGTCAAGTGAGAAAGTTAGAACAACTTGTTCTGTTCTGAGGTAACAAAGGTGTGAGGGAGAATGATCAAGAGACATTTGGTTCCATCTCAGGAACACTGAAACTGCTCTGCTGAATATTTTGTTTGTACTTGTTCTGTCAGGAGTCTGCCTTCTTTAAAAAAAAAAAGTGTTTTTCTTCCTTTTAGAAGTTCCAAATGGGAAAAGATGTGGGGTGGAGCAGGATGACAGAGGCCCCTACCACCTGTACTCTCCTCGCCACACCCCACTGGGTCTCAAGTCTCCAAGGTGCATAGCAGACTCCTCAAGTGAAGGTGAGGATGTGAGATAGTTTGAAATTTTCCCTTGGTGATTCTAATATGAGTTTCTCCCCTTCTACTCTTATTCCCCCCATCAATCCTGAAATATCACTGTTTCAATGCCAACAGTTAAGGACACAAACACAACTCCTGGGTGGTGAGAAAGGCATTCGATTATATTCTTAGAATGTATGCAGTGCCAAGCTGGAAAATGTAGTCTTATATATATATCTGAATATGTGTGTCATAGATTTTTATTGACCTAGGAGCTGTTTTAAATAGGGTTCACATATCTTTAGGAATACATCAAAACCAAGGGCAAATACAAATGGTTTTATTCACCTGGGAAACCTAAGTATGTGCTTTCTCTATACTCCAGTTTCACTGAGGCAGCACAGAGATGAATAATTTGGATTCCAAACATACTGGCTTATTCAGCTTAGTGAGATATATTAGCAATTAACTTACATGTTTGCATTGATAGACTTAGCCCAGTAGTTTAAGATGCCAGCTGGAGTTATGCTAACATTTTTCCTTGTTCTATTAATTGTAGTTATTAAGATTCTGCATAATACGCAATCTTTCTTGGCACCGAGTGCTGTTGCTTTTAATATGCAAATCTAGGATATTTAACTTGTGTGCATGGGCGTGGTCATGAGCATGAATACACGTGAACACACATGCACACACAAGGCAAAGAAGCTGATTTCTGATAATTCTTGGATGTATTTCCCTCAGATGAATAAATGACATTTAGACCTCTTTAATGTAGTTGACAGAGAAAAAGAAGGTACATAAATAAGTTATCTTGTTTTTATCATTTTTCATGAATTTAAATATTGGTCTGTGACATGAAAGATTTTATTTTAGGGCTTACTAGAAGGCACTAAGGAAGTTTGAAGGTGTTGTATTAGTCAGGCTAGGATAGACTGTGCTTCACAAACAAACCAACTCAGAAATATCAGTGTTAATAATATATAGCCACCTTCTCCATACCTCACAGGTTTTCAGGCAGCTTGCTTTGAACCATGATTCAAGGATACATCTTGACTCTATCATCTCAATGGTAGTTTTCCACATTCTTTGAGGCAAGAGATGAAAGTTGGTGCAGTGTTCCTCTGGGGTTTCGACTGGCTCAGCCTAGAAGTTACATACATTGATTGTATTACACATTCTTTGCATCGGAGCTAGTGATATGGGCCACCTATATCCAGTAGAACTAGAATTGTGAAGTGCGTACTTATTGATGAGAATTGCAGATTTATGCTACACTTGTGCCATAATGGCTGAGATAAGGGAATAAAATAGTGAATTTGTAGGGTTAAAAGCTAATTTTATTCAAAAGATTTTGCTCTTGTTTTGTTTGTGTGCTTTACAGAAAAGCACAACTAATGAGTGCTACCTGGTTAAAAGCTTCTGTGTTTTGTAATTTTTCTGAGATTCACATCTGCTGGGATCTTTATATCCTTTTGATTTATGGTTGTCATGCATCTAGGTGATCAATATATAAAAAATGACATGTGCATCTGAGCTGTGATACTGTGTTTGTGATACTGTGTCCAAGATGTGGCAGAGAACTTATTAGCATTTTTAGATAATTTTACCTGAAAGAGGAAAAATACTTTTTTTTAGATCCTGTGGATTGAACCCAGGGCCTCACACATGCTAGATGAGTACTTTTATCATTGAGCTACAACCCCAGACCTTTTAAATTTTATTCTGAGATGGGCATCTTTCTAAGCTTCTCGGGTTAGCCTCAAAATTGCAATCCTCCTCCTGCCTCAGCCTTCCAAGTAGCTGGGATTGCAGATTTGCACTACTGCAACCTGGTGATGAGAAAACATTTTTAAAGAAGATGTTTGGAAATTGGTAAATTTTATAGTCATAAAAAGTAAGAGAGAGATTATTGATATTGAGAGATTAAATCATTGGCCTACTTTTCCTCCCATAATAATTACTTTCCTTATTTTTCAAAATGAAAAAAAATATTGTTTTCATGTAAAAATACAAATATAAAAGGAAAATATACAAATATAAAATGGAAAAGGTAAAACACATTATAACTCTATCATCCCTAGATAATCATACTGCAGTCTAGCAAACAGCTCCCAAGTCTCAGTAGTCTGTTTTATTTATTTTTAAAATATATATATATTTTAGTTGTTGATGGACCTTTATTTTATTTATTTGTTTATATGCAGTGCTGAGACTCAAACACAGTGCCTCACACATGCTAGGTAAGCGCTCTATCACTGAGCCACAATGTCAGCCTTCAATAGTCTATTTTAGTAAATGTTTATTTCTTGCTTATACAGACTCTGTAGATCCTCTTTATCAGATGCCTCTGGGCAGCTGTCTTCTAAACCTCAGGCATCTAGGCCACCTGCAGTTTGTGATGTTATAACAGAGGCCTTCAAGGTCTCTACAAAAGTAAAGAGAGTATGGAGAAAACACATCACTGTATTTTTATGTAAGCTCTCCAGCCTGGAAGAGACATACCACGTCGTATTTGTTCATGTCATATGGCCCAAACTAATCACATAGTTCCATTTACAGGAAAGGCAGCTTGGAAATTAGTCACTTCCCAGCAGGAACTTTGGAGTCCACAGAGAGAACATGGATCTTTGGAGGTCAGCTGCTGTCTCTGCCATACCACTGTGGATATGGGTCTTCTTAGATCACTCTCCCTAGACTCAAATACACTCAATTTCAAAAAAAATGGTGTCATGCTATCATAGAAAACATACTAAACATTCAGTTTGAAAGCTAGACTAATAGTTCTTAGTAGTAAAATGTACCTCATTGAATTTGATGCTCTATTAAAAATGTCTATATGGAGAGCTTAGTACTGTGGTGTATGCCTAAAATCCCAGCTACTTGAGTGATTGAGGCAGGAAAAGCACCAGTTTAAAGCCAATTTGGTCAACATAGTAAGACTCAGTAAAATAAATAAATAAAAATAAAAATAAAAAATTATATAAGGAAAGGAAATATTGGTTTTACTAGGAGAAAGTAACTAAAGATAACCATTGTTTTCTTTATGTAAAGTATGCTGAAGGATTAAGAATCTAGGCAGACAACTGTGGTTCTCAAAAAATTTGAAATTTGAAATTTTATTTTACCCGAACTTTTATGCTTAGTTTTAGTCCAGTTATAAAACTTAAAGTTATACTGCTGGAATTTTGGTGGGTTCACTAAATTACATACAACTATCTTCAAGGAAGAAAGAAACAATGTGAGTCTTTTCTACCAAATTGGCAACATCTTCTTCCATGAATCTTAGGAAATAACAATTCTGTTTCTTGGTCTGTAGCTGGCATTTTAATTACATTTTAATAGTATTTTTGAAGAATGTTTTTATTTTGGAATAGTTTTATATTTGCTGAAAGTTTACAAAGATAGAAGAATGGGTTTCTGAATACCCATCATCCAGCATTGCCTAATTTTTAATCTTACATAAGCTCAGTATACTTGCCTAAGAAATAATTAACATTGGTACAGTATTGCTAATCAAACTTCAGAGTATATTTGTATTTTACCAATTTTTCCACTAAAGTCTTCTTTCTGTCCATGGCTGGCTCAGGATATCCTGTTTACGTTTAATTGTCATATCTTCTTATTCTTTTCCAATCTGTAACAGTTACTTGATCTTTCCTTGCCTTTCATGACCTTGAGATTTTAAAGAGTTCTGGTCAGTCATTTTGCAGAATGTCTCTCATTTTGGATTTATCTGATATTTTCTTATGATAACACTGGGGTTAAGGACTTTTGCAAAGAATGCCACAAGGTGAGGCTTTCTTCCAGTTGCATCATTTGAGGGATCACATGGCATTAATGTGACTTATCTCTGGTGATCTTAACCTTGGATAACCTTAACCTTGGTTAAGGTTGTGTCTGCCAGACTTCACTGGTATGTTATTTCCATATTAAATAATAATTGTTATGCTTCACTATGCTGGGTGTTGATTCTTGGGTATATTCTGTTCAGTGGTTTACATTCAGCTCTCATGGGTATACAGCTTTAGTGGGCACCCGTCTTCTCCTCAGAGCTACATACATAGCTTTGTTACCTCATATATGTTACTCCACATTCCAGTCACGGGAAATAAAAAGTGATTCTTTTTGCCCATCTTACATGAATTGGTGTCAGTGTTTGACACAGATGCCTGTTTAGGAACCTTAAGCAAGAAAGCCAGTGAAAAGGAGGGAGCAAGTAGCACAATTGGTAGTACTTTGTGTTGGCAACTTGCACTGATGCTGTGGAATCCTAACTTAAGATCTGGCCCAATGGTCCAGTACTGTCCCCAAGTAAATTCCAAAGTGAACAGCTACTGCATATTAGTTGATTGAGCACTTAGATCATCCCAGATTAGGAAACTTTATGACATTTCCCACAGTTAGTACTTAATTGGGTGGTGATGCCCAGTATTATAAAGGATCCTGTGACCGGACCGAAGTGAAAAGTAGAAAGTGCTTCTGTGCCAAAACAAGATAAGGCCTCCAGTTTGGTGGAGCTCTCTAAGAAACAAATATAGTTATATATATAAGTTAATAAATTTCATGCTTAATGCATAGATTTGAAAATAAGTAATGCCTTAGAAGTTACTCTGTTATTCTGTCTATCCTATGCAGTGAAGAAAATCATATAGACTCTTAGCATTTTTTCCACATAGGGAAGTTGATTTATGATTTGGCTTTTTGTTGCTTTTTTATTTTTGGAGGGTGTTGGTGGGGATTGATCCCAGGGATGCTTTACTACTGAGTTACACACTCAGCCCTTTTTATTTTTTATTTTGAGACAGGATATTGCTAGGTTGCCCAAGCTGGCTTTGAACTTACAGTCCTCCTGCCTCAACCTCCCAAGTCACCAGGATTACAGGTATGTGCCACTGCACCTGGCTATGATTTGGCTTTTATAGAGATCGGTAAGTTACCATGAAATCATGAGAATGGGAACTAAAAGTTTTATTTGTAGATAAGATAACATTTATCCTTTTATTTGATATTCATTTAGGAATTTTTATCCTGTTATTATAAACATAAATAATAGTTTAATTTATAAGAAAAAATTATTTTAAGGCATTTTGTGTTTATGGGGAAATTATGACATATTCTTTTGGAATTGAAGATTCAAACTGCAGCATGGTTTCACTAGATTTTCAATGATTATTATGTCAGCACAGAAATGATATTGTTTCAACTGGTTTAGTTTTTTTTTCTCGAAGAATGTGTTGTTCCTGCCATATGGTGTTGCTTGTGAAAACAGATTAGATGCTGACCTTATTCAGTGCTGCAGCGATGTCTCTTCTGATGAGAAAGATTCTCAGTGTGTGTAGGGGGCGAGTGAAGTTTCTATGCTCAGGGTTAGTGCCAGCTAGGTTTGCCCCAAGCCACTGGCTCTGGTCTCCTCATGTTACAGCACTTGCTTCACACTTGAAGTCTCAGTAGTAATCCCAAAGCATGTGCCAATGTCATAGTGGCTGCAGCAGACACATATAGTGCCTTCAGCTAGCCCTCCTGTGGGAGGCTAGGACTTCCATTGAGTTTCAGTCACCAGTGCTGACTGCAATTCCTCATGAAGAGTACTTTAGAGATGAGAGAAGTTCTTAGAAGTTGAACATCAAAATAAGTAGTTGGGATCTTGGGCTCTGTGAAGACTTGAACTGAGCTTTTCCCAGTAGATTTTGTGTCATACATCTGGAGGAATATGGTGCTTGAGTGACATTTTCTTAAGTTCTAAACTTGATCTATTACCCCATGATATTAATTCAGATTTTTTATTCTATTTCTTCTATTTCATGAATTACTTATCATAGGAATTCTCTTCATTTTTCTCTGTTATAAAAATAGGATTTTCATAGTTATCTGATTATTTAGCACGAATAAAACCTTCTCCCATTTTCTTTACTACCCTCAGACATTGTATTTACTATGTCCAATTTAAAACACTAGAAACAAAAAGTCTGTGTATATGATGAAGTACAAATATATATTGCGGAGAAGCTTTCAAGGACAGTCTCAAAACTTGATCTAAGAAAAATAGAAAAGGAAATTGCAGGGCCATTAGAGGTGGAGGGAGAGGAACTGGCCTCTCTCTGATCAGATTTTCGAGAGTTTAAAGACACAGAGCTAGGGAGATGACAGGCAGGTAATGACCTCTCTATGGCCTATCACCTCCAGCAGGGCCACAGAAAAACATCGGTTCTCTGTGAAGTTGTTTGGAGGGGGTTCTCCTTCTGGCTCCAGGTTTCAGTGAGCAGCAGGCTAAAGCAAGCCCAGGGAGAGAGAGATGAGCAAACGACAGAGATACTTCTAATAAAGCCACTGTGGGGATGGAAGCAAAGGGAATGAAGATGCTAGGAGACTTGAAATAGACTATAACCCTCCATGGTTTTGAGGGTGGGTCTGTGGAGGGACAGAGACAATTAATTCAGTTGCAGTCATTTGATGGTCACAGATTTTTTTTTTTTTTAGGAGTTCTGTTTGCCTCTATGCTTGCTGTTTAATAAACACATCCTAACATATTTGGGCTAATTTATGTTCTTAATCTGTTTGTGGTGAAAGTTTATAGTGCATTTTAGAAATCTTCCCTGAGAACAACAACCATGACAAGGGTATTCTTTGAGGCAACTAAAGACAGGGAAATTAAAGAAGAGAGTGGAAGAGAGAGGTTTTTTTTTTCATTTTATTATAGCAATAGCTTGAAGAAATTGTTGAATCCAAATTCTTTGTCATGTGGGAAAGTAAGGGACAGCAGCTAGCCTGCTGTGACTTTAACAGAAAGGCATCCTTTCCGGGGTAAGAAAGAAATAGAGATGACAAATTCTTTCACAGGAGCAATGAAGAAATTTTTAGGTTTATTTCAAAAATTGTAAGAAACCTATATTGCCAATCTTCGCAGTACATCATACGGGAAGAATTCTGAGTCATGAAAATGAGTTCTCTAAACTTATTCTCCTAATAGCTCATAGCCAATCATAAAAGATGTAGGCAACTGTGTTCTAAAAGCCTAAATAGTCACAAAGGTAAACACTGGGATTTAAGAACAAAATGCACTTAAATATGAGGGAAAAAAACCCAAATAAAACAAAATGCTGCAAAAACTTTAGAGAGGCCACTAAATACTCTGGAATTAATCTTTTTAGAGGAACTGGCCCATTGTAATGCTTGTAAGCAGTGTTTATACTCAGTGAACTTAGTGGCTTTCTCAAGCCTACTTTTTTTCTTGAAAATGGTAGGTCCTGACATCATGTAGAGGGTGTAACAAAAACACTAGGGCAAAGAATCAAAACAGTTTAGACAGATAACATCTTTGAGATGGTCTGTTCATCCTTACACTGGAGAACTACAGAGGGAAGAAAGAATCCAAGGGGGTCCTCAGCGTCTTCCTGAAACTTTATGAATCTGTTGATAGTTGCCAAACTTAGAAAGCCACATGAAAAGAGATGGGTCAGAGATGGAAGATCACAGAATATCTTTGACACTCACTTCTGGAAAGAGCTTTGGGAAATCTGCATCTGAATTCTAGGTAATGTGATAAGAAGGTTTTGCATCTGGTAATTTTATATAAAAATAGAGAAAAATAATCCCCCATGAAATCTTGGACAAATTGTCCTTATGTCAGTGTGCTGACGAAATTGTAGAACATAATTCTTTTGCCATCCATGAAAACAATATAGTAGACAATATGTGAGTTCAGAGTTGTAGCTCAACTCCTGGAAGAATCTGTGGAACATTTGAAAGCACTACACATATTTCTTCTTTAGTTTTTTGGTTGTCTGGGTGATTCATTTTTAGGCAGGTATCCAAGCTAGACTAAAGGTAAGTTGTCCGCTATTTGGCACAGGCTTTAGTCCTGGATTTGAATCTTGGCAGTCACTCACTAGCTGAGGACACATGGGCAAGTTGCTTAGCTTCTCTAGGCCTCAGATGTAGGTAACAATAGTTTAAGTGTGGAGAGTAAGTGACAAAGAGGCACCAAGAATGATGCCCGGTTGGGGGTGAAGCAGGGAAGGATGTAGTTGACATCAATAGAGATAAGAATTTGGGGGAGGAAAGGCAAGGGTTTTAAGGCTGGTGTTCAGTGTTGGCCATATAAGATGGAAGATGTCATTCAGATATACAAATGAAGATGATAAATGGGCAGTTGGATCAACAAGTCTGCAAAGAGGTTTGGGAAGGAGATAAATATTTGGGAGTTGGCAGTGTATGGATAGTATTCAAAGCCATCACCAAGACTTCCAGTGTATTTAGAAAAGAGGCATTCTGATGCAAAGAGGTTAGAGATTGGAGAGGGAATTTATAAGGAAACCTGCAACAATATGACCACAAAGGAGAAAGAAACCAAGAGAGTGGATGTGAGCTGGGTGTGGTGGCACATACCTTTAATCTCAGCAGCTTGGGAAGCTGAGACAGGAGGATCCTTAGTTCAAAGCCAGCCCCAGGAAAAAGTGAGGTGCTAAGCAACTCAGTGAGACCCTATCTCTAAATAAAATACAAAAAAATACAAAATGGGCTGGGGATATGGCTTAGTGGCCAAGTGCCCTGAGTTCCTTACGGAAAAAAAAAAAAGAGAAAGAGAGAGAGAGAGGGTGGGAAATGTTTTAAGAAGGAGAGAGAACAACCCATGCCATATGGTGTAGTTTGGTCAAGTAACATGAAGATTGAGAAATTACAGTGGATTTTGCTACTTGATTATTGGCAGTGTTGAGTGGACCAAATTTAAGAGTGGTAAGGATAACATTTGGAGTAGATTTAAAACAAAGTGAGCTAGGTGCACACCTGTAATCCCAGCTACTTGGAAGGCTGGGGCAAGAGGACCACACATTCAAGGCTAGCCTGGGTAACTTAGTGAGGCCCTGTCTCAAAAAATAAAAAGGGCTGAGAGTGTAGCTCAGTGAAAGACCACTCCTGCATTCTATCCCCAATACTGCATAAACAAAACAAGCAACACATAAGAAGTGAGAAGTAAGAGGAGAGAAGTTGGAGACAGTGACTATAACTTTGAAAAATTTGCTACAGAAAAAGGAAAGAAATTGGGCTGTTGCTGACAGAAAAAGTGGAGAATAAAATGCTTTTTTTCCCCTGGCAGTGAAAAACAACAGTAATAGTATATGGATATGAAAAATTTAGAGATTCAGTATAAAATGAAGAATTGGTAGTAGAGTAGACAGAGAAGAAAAATGCTTAGAAAAGTCTGGGCAGCCACAGAGGAAGGTAATCAAGTTACTTCTGCTAGGAAAACAGACATTTCTAGATATCTAGAGGTACAAATAAACAATGGAACACTATTCAGCCACGAGAAAGAAGCAAATCCTTCCATTTGTGAACATGTGGACGGAAGTGGAAATCACTATGTTAAGTGAAGTAGCCAGGCATGGAAGCCAAGTACCACATGATCTCACTCATATGTGGAGTCTGGAAGAGTTTTATCTCACAGAAGTTGAAAGCAGAATGATGGTTACCACTGGGGAAGGGGTGGGGGCAATATGGGGAGAGGATGGTCAAGAGGTGACAGTCTCTTCTAAGCGAAATAGGAAGTAAGGGCATCAGTTAAGAGTGAAGGTGAGAAAGAGCCCTTAAAAGTTTGAGTCAGGAGAAGCAGTTAGGGCAGCAGGAAAATGAATAATAAAGGAATGATAGCATCTTTGCTGGCAGTTTAAAGGCCTGCTCCAGGTAGTGATTAGAACATACAGGAGGTGAGATCTTTTATTTTATGTAAGCGTTTCAGCCTTCCAGCTCATCAGAAGAGGTTTCAAGTAATTGATATAAGTCTTGAAACAGTTGTGTTCTACTGAGACTGAATTTCTACTGACTTTAACTATCACAAGTTGAAGTGCAGGCTTTATCTGTCCTCTGACTGGAAATGTATTTTTCACTTAAACATTATATATATTACAGTGGGCACTGGGCCCTCGCTCCAGAAACAAAGACTGAAGAAATAATTTAAATTTTATGTAAACGATCTCTCTTTGGATATGAATTAAACATTTCAAACTCAACATCCCAAACAGAATTCTTGAGTGTGGCCTCCCTGTCCCCCCGGCCTCCCACACTGCTCTCCTCCTGCTCCTTTCTGGGCCTCCTCAGTCTCAGCAAATGCCACCACCAGCCATCCAGTTGCTTTAGCCAAAAGACCTGTCAGTGCACATCCAAGAGTTTTCCCCAAAACTGTTTATTCCTTTCCTTCTCCTGACGTCGTCATAACTCAGCCTCTCTTATTTCTCACTGAGATGATCATTCAACTAATATTATCACAGTAACCTCCTAACTGATGTCCTTGCTTCTAGCTGTGTCTCTGCAGCACGACACAGAAAAGCTGGTCCCTGGCAGGCCGTTCAGGGCCTTCCAGTGATTTCCCACTGTGCTTAGAATCAGATCTGTGCTTAGCCTGCACCGCAGGCATGTCTGACCTGCCTAACTTCTACTTGTCCCACTGTCACCTCTGCTTCCTAGATTTTGACATAGGGGGTCACCTTTCCTTTCCTTTCAGTGATGTGTAGAAGTTAAGCGCTTTCCTGTCTCAAGGATCTTTGTAACTCTCTGTTTCCTTTGCCTGGATCCTCATTTGTCAGCTCTTTGTACAGCTAGTTTTTTCTAAAGACTTTTTTCTTTTTTTTTTTTTAAGTTTAAATGCCATCTCCTCAGAGAAGCCTTTCCTAAATTTTCTATGTAAGGTACCTCATCTTATCTTGAAGCTTTTATTACATAATTTGCTTTTTTTTTTTTTTTTTTA
>NW_026000019.1:3287323-3372134 GCF_001458135.2 Marmota marmota marmota
TCTTCTTTTTTTTTTTTTTTTTGAACCCAGAGGTGCCTTACTACTGAGCTATATTCCCAGCCCTTTTAACTTTTTATTTTGAGACAGGGTCTTGCTAAGTTGCTTAGGGTCTTGCTAAATTGCTGAGGCTGTCCTCAAACTTGTGATCATCCTGACTCAGCCTTCAGAGTTGCTGGGATTATAGGTGTGTTGCCCCCATGCCCAGCTATAATTTACTTTTTCTTCATAGAACTTAATGAATTCTGAATTTGTTTTGTTTATGATTTTATTTTCTACCTCTTCCTACTAGAAATAAGGTCCTTCAGTACAAGGATCTTGTCTGTCTGATTCTGTTTGTGCAGGTGCTAAAATAGTGACTGGCTCATGGGGTTATCCAGGAAATGATATGAAGTGTTGATTAAAAAAAATGGAACCCAAAACATGGATATTTTTGTGCTTTCAAATTTGTTATTTATTGTCAGGAAGCTACCTTGCTGAATTGTATATAAATGGTGAATAATTGTGTTTAACTGTATGTAAAAGTATCCTCTCTGGAAACATATTGCCTGGATACAAATGTCTGGCTGTGTAACCTTGGGAAAGTTATGTAACTTCTCTAAGCTTCAGTTTCCTTTTTTGTAGAACAGTATTTTCTAAGGATTAAATGAGTTAATTAAATATAGTGCATGGTATAATAAGGACTCAATAAGTATTATCTAATATTAATTTTTAATTCTTACATGTCATACTATTTCTTATCCATAGAATATATAACTAGGAAAGATAAAAATGATTCAAATAGCTTTTAAAGATATTTTGAATGTGCCATTTGCTAGAAAATTATTTTGAAAGTTCCCCTTTGATGAAACTATTTATGCAAAAACTCTATTGGATCAACAAAATATTAGCAAGTCAAATGCATCAATGTATTAACAAAATTATATACCTTAAACCAGTGGAATTTTTCCTAAGTATGAAAGGCTGGTTCAACATTTGAGATTCAATTAATCTATCACACCATCAAGTTAAAGAAGAAAAATCACATGATGTAGAAACAGTATTTGACAAAACTCAACATCCATTAATGATAAAAACTCTCAGTTAAGCTTGGCACAGAGGGGGAATTCTTCAGTTCAATATATAGAGATGAACCAATAGCTAATGTCATTCTTGTTAATGAGAACTGGATGCTTTCCCACTAAGATGGGTAACATGTCAAGGATTTCCTCTATCATCACTCCTTTCAATGTCATTCTAGAAATCCTAGCTAATGAAAGAAGAAAAAGAAACAAAACTTAACACTGATTGGGATGGAAGAGATATAACTGTTTTTGTTCAAAGATGACATGATTTTCTGCATAGAAAATCCAAAAAATCAATAACAATCCAAACTCCTAGAACTGATAAGCAATATGGCAAGGTTACAATTCATTATTAATACATAAAAATGTTAATACATAAAAGTCAACTACCTTATCTCAATTTTGCTGTGAACTTTAAGCTGCTCTCAAAAAAAAAAAAAATGAGTCTCTTCAAAGAAAAAAGATTGTTAGGTCTTTGGCTTGAACTGTAAGAGTAGCTCAGAGTAATTTGGTGTCTGGCCATATTCTGTAAATGCCCAGTTCACAGATTTAACAAATTACTGGAAAAAAAAATTTTGAAAATACTGTTAAAGCATCTAGTAGAGAAGTGGCTCTATAAAGACTTGCTGCAATGTGGGGACACACTTATCTTGCTCAAAGGAAAGTGCTTGAGAATAGTTCATATATATGCTTTCTATGAAGAAATCACCGCATGATTCTCCTTAAAACTTATGCTATCATATGTAATTTTTGTTTAATTTATGCAGAGGGAAATGGGACTTATTTTCTAAGGAACAAAAATAATGATAATTATCAGAATGTAATTATAAATTTCCATATTTTTTTTTCATTTTTTAAAAAGTCTGCTTTATTTGTAGGTAAATCTCTTTTCCTTTTGCTAATAGGTATGCTTGTGTAATAGTGACTTACAATAGAAGCTTATAAACAGCATTACAAAAGAAATATCTTTAACAGCAACTATCAAATTTCTATAATATAGGTAGCTATACATTTTTATAATATCCCATTCACTCATCCATGCTAAGTTGAATTTTCATGCCTGTTGAATTTTTCCCAAAAGAAAATCAAATAAAAACTGTTTGCTTATAAATTATACATTGTCCTGTAACTAATTAAAAACCATTTTACAATATATCCTAGAATATTAGTTCTTTCTACCCGTTTATTTTTAACACATCAGGAGATGATTTCAGTTAAACACTAATGTGTTTTTTTGTTGTTATAAATGTCCATATTAAAGAGTAAAATGTACTGGAGAGAGGCCCACCCATGCCCGCCCCGTGCTAGGGTTCCTTATTCACCAAAGCGTGGCTCCACAGCCCAACATCAGGGTACATATAGGCTTGAGGCTGCCATGCCACAAAATTGGGATATCGCTACTTCTATCAAGAAACAACAATAAGGACTTGGTAAAATATCACCAAGGTCCCTGTGGGCCTGGCTTCGCTAGTAGTATCTCTACTAGGCGTGTTGACAGTTATCCTGTTGCTGAGGTAACGGAGTCTTGCATGGGTTGCCTCTTTCTTGTTTCTCCTAACAGCCAACTTTTTATGATTACCTTTTTATTAGTCTATAATCTAATACCTCTATATTCTCACATCCTACCTCATAAATAACTCAGCCAACCCCCCAGCCTCCCGTTCTACCATTAGAAACTGTAAACCATTATGCAAACCTATTGACTATATGGTAGAAGATAACCAAACTCATTATTTCTGATTATAGCAACACAACTGTAAATGTAAAATTAGAAGCTAACTGACCTATGGCTGCATGTTTGGTACGTTGAGTGCTATAATATTGATCTCCCCCTTAAAGGTGAGTATTGGTAACCTGCAGGGACACTATAAGACAATAGGGTGGAAGCTGTAGTACCTCGGAGCTACACTGCAAGAGAGGAAGACACATAGACATCATGAAAAAACAAAGGAGAAAAGTGCCCCAAAGAAACCAAGATACTACAACATTAGAATCCATAGATAGCCCAGTAGATGAAATGTCCGAGAATGAGTCCAAATATACATAACTAAAATGATCTGAGAATTAAAGAACAACCTAAGTGAGCAGACACAGGCAAAAATTGATCACTCCAACAAAGATAAGAGAACAAATACAGGTAGCAAGAAATTACTTCAAGAAAGTGATAGAGATGCTAAAACACAACAACAACAACAACAACAAACAAACAAACAAACAAAAACCCAAAGAGAAATCCTTCAAATGAAAGAAAAAATAAACCAAATAAAAAATTCCATAGAAAGTATCACCAACAGACTAGATCACTTGGAAGTCAGGACCTCAGACAATGAAGACAAAATATAAAATCTTGAAAATAAAGTTGACCTCACAGCAGATGATGGTAAGAAACCATGAACAGAACATCCAAGAATTTATGGGATAACATCAAAAGACCAAATTTAAGATTTATTGGGATAGAGGAAGGTTCGGAGATTCAAACCAAAGGAATACACAATCTCTTCAATGAAATAATATCAGAAAATTTCCCAAGCATGAAGAATGAATTGGAAAATCAAATATAAGAGGCCTATAGGACACCAAATGTGCAAAATTACAACATATCTACACTAAGACACATTATAATGAAAAAGCCTAGCATACAGAATAAGGATAGAATTTTAAAGGCCATAGAGAGAAAAATCCCAATGACATTCCTCATAGAAATAGAAAAAACAATCATGAAATTTATCTGGAAAAATAAGAGACCCAGAATGGCAAAAGCAATCGTTAGCAAGAAGAGTGAAGCTGGTGGCATCACTGTACCAGACCTTAAACTATACTACAGAGCAATGGTAACAAAAACAGCATGGTATTGGCACCAAAATAGACCTGTAGACCAATGGTATAGAATAGAGGACACAGAGACAAACCTACATAATTACAGTTATCTCTTATTAGACAGAGGCACCAAACACATACATCGGAGAAAAGATAGCTTCTTCAACAAATGGTACTGGGAAAACTAGAAATCCACATGTAACAAAATGAAATTAAACCTCTATTTCTTGCCATGCACAAAACTCAAAGTGGATCAAGGACCCAGGAATTAAACCAGAGAGCTTGCGCCTAAATTACATAAAAGAAAGGCAAAAGAAAAAGTAGGCCCAAATCTCCATAATGTTGGATTAGGCCTCAACTTCCTTAATAAACTCCTATAGCACAAGAATTAAAAGCAAGAATCAATAAATGGGATGGACTCAAACTAAAAAGCTTCTTATCAGCAAAAGAAACAATCAGTGAGGTGAATAGGGAGCCTACAGAATGGGACCAAATCTGTACCACAAGCACATTAGATAGAGCACTAATCTCCAGGATATATAAAGCACTCAAAAATCTTAACACCAAAACAAACAAACAAACAAACAAAAAACAAAACAAAACAACTCAAATAACCCAATCAATAAATGGGCCAAGGAACCGAACAGACACTTCTCAGAAGCCGATATACAATCAATCAACAAATTTATGAGAAAATGTTCAACATCTCTAGCAATTAGAGAAATGCAGATCAAAACTACTCTAAGATTTCATCTCACTCCAGTCAGAATGGCAGCTATTAAGAATACAAACAACAATAAGTGTTGGTGAGGATGTGGGGAAAAAGGCACTCTCATACATTGCTGGTGGGACTGCAAATTGGAGCAGCCAATCTGGAAAGCAGTATGGAGATTCCTTGGAAAACTTGGAATGGAGTCACCATTTGGCCCAGCTATCCCACTCCTTGATTTATACCCAAAAGACTTAAAAACAGCATACTACAAGGACCTAGCCACATCAATGTTTATAGCAACACAATTCACATTAACTAAATTGTGGAACCTACCCAGATGCCCTTCAGTAAATGAATGGATAGGGAAACTTTGGTATATTTGGTATATATAAAACTTTGGTATATATACACAATGGAATATACTTTGGTATATATAAAACTTTGGTATATATACACAATGGAATATTACTCAGCATTCAAAGCGAATAAAATCATGGCATTTGCAGGTAAATGGATGGAGTTTGAGAATATGATGTTAAGTTAAGCAAGCCACACCCCCAAAACCAAGGGCCAAATGTTTTCTTTGATATGAGCATGCTGACTCATAATGGCAATGAGGGGCATGGGAGGCATGGAGGAACTTCAGATAGGACAAAGGGGAGAGAGGGGAAGGGAGGAGGCATGGAGGTAGGAAAGACGGTGGAATGAGTTAGACATCATTACCCTAAGCACATATATGAAGACACGAATGGTGTGAAAATACTTTATGTACAACCAGAGACTGGAAAAATTGTGCTCTACATGTGTAATATGAAATGAATTGCATTCTGCCATTATATATAACAAATTAGAATAAATAACTAATTTAATAATAAAAAAGGTCCAAAATGTCTGATGGTATTTAAAATCCAGGCCAATTTCTTCACATTTGCCTTCTCTTTCACTCCATAGGGATTGTAAAGTGCTTAGGGAAGAGACTATCTAATGTTTGTTGAATGAAAGATTAACCTGTAAATTATGTTTCATATCATCTGAGGGAATAGATCAGTGTGTCAACCTGTATGTCCCCTTTTCCTTTTCTCTCTCAGGTATTTATGAAACACCTGTGATGTACCAGACATTGAGATAAAATGACTAAGAAGCTTCTTCTGCCCTCAGGAAGTTCACTGTCTACTTTGGGAGGGATGCGTGGATGAGTGTCTGGATAATTTCAGTGGAAGCTGATAGATTCTATGACAGTTGTGTGAATAATTTGCTCAAGTAAAATTTATATACAATCTCCTAATTGTATCTCAAATGTAAAGTTTCTACTGGTGATGCTATTGTTCAAAGAATATCTACTTATACTCAAGCTGCTTTTGGCTTGGTCTCAAAATATTCATTTTGTTTTAAGAACTAAAGACCTCTCCTTCTGGTAACAAAAAAGAGTAAAATGTAGTCATTAGCATTTGTGTAAAATTACATTCATGGTATTTCACAATTTCCAAATAAAAGGGAGAAGATAAGCCTAAAGCTTTGTCACCTCGGTAACCTTCCAGCTTAGTTCTCATTCTTTATTTTCTTTTGGATAAAGGAATGAGAATATAAGAAAAAAGACCCCAAAACCATTTGAGAAACAAACTTTGGTATGAAAGGAGTTTTCTATTACAAGTCTGCATTGAAGTTTAAAGTAGGCTCAGGAAATCAGTGCCTGCTTTCTGAAAAAACAGACAAAAAGGTTCCTGGTATCCTGCCTGACATTCAGAACTGGCATTAGCACTGAAGCAAGTGGCCTTCTTTCAAGAGTACCCAGGTGCCAGGCCCGCTGTTCTCTGAATAGGCATTGAAGTAGCTTTGAGCAACATTCATTATCAAGCAAGGACAAAGAAGGTGGGGAGGGAATGATAACTAAGAAGTGACTTCCAAGCAACTGAAAATAATCAAAATATATATAAGCTTTTTTTCTGAAGTTCAGTGGTACCTACTATTAGCAGAATTTTTATTGTACAAAGATTAACTCATATAGTTTTATATATCATATTTTAAAACATGATATGAAGGTAATTTACTTTCACTATTTTTATATATATGAAAAATGAGACCCAGGTTAATTTTAATCTGGCTGCTCTATTATTTGAACATATACTTTTTAATGCTAAGGTTTAATTAATACACAGTGAAAAATTCAAATATTATATAGATATTATATAGATAGCTCTGTAACATTTTATGAATGTGCCTTTTGACTTTGTAATTACCCACCAAGATCAAGATATAAAAATTTCCAATCACCTGAGAAACAATAAATATTAAATTCATTTGCCAAAGACAGAGCCTCCACAATGAATAAATACTTTAATCACTAATTAAGTCTCAAGTCAATTATTTTTGTGCATAACTTCCATTGCATAATACATTGACAGAATTTGTGCAGTAAATTTTGCAGGTTGATAGCATACATGGAGGTAGTGATCAAGTTTGAAGCTCTTTGCTTTTAGCTTCTTCTCCCTTAAATAGTTTATGGCATACCCCAAAAATTGAATGTCTAAAGGGTGAGGGTTTATTGGAAATATTCCTTAAGTTGACTTTTTAGATCAAGACTTTTTCCTTCCCTCCCCTTCACTCCTCTCCTCTCCTCTGTCTCCTCTCCTCTCCTCTCCTCTCCTGTCCTTTCTCCTCCCCTTCTTTCCTTTTTGTCAAAGGGATTTTGAGAGAGCCAATTTGGTGAACGTAAGTGATTCTTAAGTTGTGTCTTATATTAATGTAACCAAAATCTGAGTATGCTGAATTTTAAACAGAGAAAAATGAACATGACTCATTCATTCAACAAAATTTTGATATTTAGGCTGAAATTAGGTGTGTGGACTGACTAGGTGCTAGTAGAAAGCCGAATGTCTTTCCATTGTTTGAATGTTCTGCCTCCAATGGAACAATAGATTTTAGAGAAATTCAGAGATTTCTAGTGAAAATAAAGCCAGTTTCAAAGATGAGTCACAGTTTGAGTATCAATCATCTTCAAGGTTTTGTAGGTTTATTTCTCTTCTTACTTTAGAAGTTGTTTGAATTACCAAGTACTCAACCTTCAAGTGAAGAGGGAAAGTGAATGTTTGAATTCCTAGAATTTTGATTTTTGAAATAAGTGTATCAATCCTAGAGTATCCTTATGCTTTTGGAACATGACCAAACCACGGGTGTGAGTCCACATGGATTATATGCTCTTACATGAAATCACGGACGTTGAAGTTAAAGCTATGAACTGGGGGCCTTGAAGATATGCCTCATTGGTAAAGCATATATTGTAGCATACACAAGTTTATTCCCAGAGGAATAAAAAGGCAAAAGCTAAAATGATTGACAAAAACCTTCAGCAAATGATACAAATAAAATATTCTTTAACAGAGCTTGCTTCCCCCCCCCGCCCATTTTCCCAACTTTTTACTAGGCTTCAAAATACTTTGTTAATATTTTCATTTAACTTAAATCAAAGTTAAACTATGAATGATATTGACCTTAAAACAGAGCACTTTTGTATGTAGAAATGCAGTTGAACTATTGGAACACTTTATTTCTAAAACTCTATTATCCAATTAACGAAAAAAAAAAAAAAAGAACAAACTCCACTGACAAGGGGATTGAGGTTGTGTAATTCACCATAGAAGACATTTTTCTGTCTCAGTGAAGAACTGCATTTCCTCAGGTAAGTTTGATTTATAAGCTCAATATAATTTTAGCCAGCAAATTTTACAAACTCCTTATCCTCAACAACCAATATAGGTTTTTACAATTAAAAAATACCACTAAAGAGTTTTGGGAAGGTTCTCCATTGGAGCAACCTTCAAACAAGTGTATTCACATGTAAGTGAAACATGAGCATCATGTTCTGAGTTGGGGAAAACATCCTGTAACTGATAACCTGAGGATTAGTTTTGAGTAGCACAAGGGCAATGTGAAATTGAAACAAAGCTGGATTAGGAACTTGAGGAAAGAATCAATCCTGTTCCAGGCAGAACAGGGCTACCTTCTGTAGCTGATGACCAAAGGATGAAAACTCCCTAAAAGACTAATAAATAATTCAGAGTTCAATCTCAAGCCAATGATGACTATGAATGACTTTGTAGGCAAACTTCAGATTTTCAGTCTCTATTCAAACACAATGGAATAGGAGTCATTTGTGTATTTATTTTCTGTACCTCAAGACTCACAACTCAATGAGTATTTACTATGGTAGAGTAAAATGTGACCAAAAGTTGTTTTTACATGAATCCTAGGAGAAATGAATTGTTCATTGTTTCATTTGTTCTACAAAAGTTTACTGAGCACTTACATGTGCTAAGATTGTAATGACAAACCAAGTAAATTTTATTCTTGCTATAGAATTTAGACAAATGTGGCTGTGTTTAGACTGGGCTGTGAGAAACACTGAAGATTCCAGGGTATCCCTCCAGGAGCCACTGGTATAGGTAAATGAGGTGGGAGCAGATGGGCCTGAAGTTCCTGACCCATCTTTTCTCCAATCAGTTGCTCTTTCTATTGTCCCCATTGAGCTACCTTAGAAGATTTTAGTTGCATTAAATATCCTGATGCTAAAGAAGTTTAATATTCAAAACTAGGTGGTGTAAACTGCTCCCAAACATCCTCCTTTTCCTAGTCTCTTCTGTTCATTTTTTCACTTATATGCTCAATAAATGGTAGACAACAGGGATTGTACTGATTGTACTGAATGGATTATAAAGCAACTCATTGCATTCGAGAAGTATTTTAATCTAGCAGTCTTTTACAGTCATTTTTACTACCGCACAATTAAGACTATTGGGATTACTCCTATAGGTTACAACTATGCTCTGCAGCCTCTTCCATAATTCATGTGCTACTGAATTGAAGAGCATGCTCCTGGACCAGGGAGAAGCCTTGGGAGCCAGAGCTGCTGTTCATGCAGGAGAGTTGTAGACTACTTTCTACCTCTCCAATCTGTGGTACTGAACCTTTGTCACACAGCATCCCCCCTTCACATGCAAGACATGCCAGGGACATAGTGAGATTTTGGCCATCAAGATGAAGAAGAACTCAAATAAGTTATTAGGGATGAGCAGTTCCTTTCATATTAGTCATAACTCCACCTCTCTCCCACAGTTGATTGCAGCAGATCCTGTGTCATGACAACGAGGAGGCTGAGACCTGCTGCCCACATTAGAGGACCTCCCATAGTGCTTCATTTAGGCTCCTCAGTGCTGAGTAAATGTTCCTGGAACTGAGCTGAACAGGAACAGAACTCCCTCCTACATGCATCTCTAAGCTGCTTACAGAGGTGCCTGCTGTTGAGGTGACTGGCAGTTCCTCCTTACTCAATGCTTGATGGAAGGTTAGGAATAGGGTTCTTTTATCCCTAGGCAGGGATGACCTCATGGGGTAAAATGATGGGGCCCTGTGAACAATTTGATTTGAGAGAACTTTGCTAGAAGCATCGCTCCTCAAATACTCTTTTGGTTTTTGAGTCAGCAATGTTCTTTTCTAATGATTACAGCAGTTTGTCTGCAAATATCCCTATTAAAATGGGGATCCTTCAGTTCCTGTGCCCCAACAGCCTTGTGATGTTTTTTTATCACATATTTCAATCTCAATAGTATTATTTAATTCTTCTGATTGAATTCAGTTAATTAACAGGAACTTGACAACTAGGGATGACTGAATCAAAAACAGAAAAATGGGTGTTAAGCACAAAGCTCTCTGTGTGAAGATGAGGGTACTGAAGAAGGCAGCCCTGTTCTGCCAGGAAGTGGACATGTGAGTGACATTAGAGGTATCAAAAATATACATTTATATATTTCCTCTTAGGCATTATAATTTCCATTGCAAGAGATTAGGCACTGAAGTTCAAAGCTACTTTCATCAGTAAAAGATGATAAATGCTTTTATATTTCTATCCTTAGATATATTTTGTATCAATTTTTAGGTATGGTCCTGAACTCTTATCTATTCTGATAACTGCATCTTTTATCCTGAAGGAAAAATAATAATAAATATTAAGTCAGAGATGGGCTATGAGAAATTTTCACATTTACTAATAAATTTTTATTATAGGTTTTTGCCAAGACTAAAAATTACTCACTTGCCTCTGCACACTGTCTCTAGGAAATATGTGCCATGCATTAATGTTTTTCAGTCAATCTTAGACAAAAATATTTTAAAATTTCAATTAAAGCACATGGAAGACGATATTGAATTTGAAGTTATTAAAAATTCCATAATTTTCAAACTAAAAACTTCCATCTACTTTTTTTTTAATGTCTCAAAAGACACAAAATGTATAGGAATCTTTGCTATGTTCTAAAAATTACTCAGAGTTAAGTATTATGAAACTTAATTTGGCATGCTTATCTAATTAATGAGATCTGACAAATGGTTGGTTCATAATTGGAGTGAGGTCATATTAAAGACATTTTCAAGACTAGACACACAATTGACTCATTAAATAATTTCTGTTTGCTATTGTTATCTTCTTCTACTTAAAGACCTCAGTAGGTCAAACATGTTTAGTATGTGAGGTGAAAATAGACTAACTCTTTCATTTTGCACTGAAAGTCAAAGAGTTCTGTACATCTCCTTGAAAATGGAATATGATGGGCCAGGCACATATCTGCGATGCATGCCTTAACTCTAAGCATGGTTCTAAAGTGGTTAGTTACTCTTATTAAAGATCAGTTTTATTCTTTAAGTTTCATAAATTTGTGTGAATATTTTTTTTCAATATGCAAAATTAGCAACCTCCTATTACTCCATGTTACTAGGAAGTGAAGATTGTTTAGCCTTGTACTCAAAGTTCCTCAATTTGACTTCTAATCTTTTTATAATATTACCTCATGCTAAACCATAGCCTACACCTTCTACTCTATTTGAATTTGTCCAGCAAACTTGGCACATGGGTCTTTCCTCTATTATTCCATCCCAATGGACTGTAATACTGTCTCATTCATCCTTACTCATTCAGACTCTAACCATCTTTCACATTCCTATTGAAGTTGTCCCTCATGGTTGAGGTTTCCGTTGACTGTGTTGTTCCATGGTACCTCTACTTCATGTCCAAGTTCTGATATCCTGTTTGTATTAATCACTGAGCATTTAATACCAATAAACATTTCCTGAGTGTTTACTGAGTCCAAGCATTGTCCTAAGTGCATTTTCTTGTTTAATCTTTAAGTCTCATGAGAAATATACTGTTTTTCTTTATTTTATAGATGAGGAAACATCTCAGGGAATTTAAATGAATACCACCAATTAGAACTGATAAAACCTATATTCAAAAGTATATTCTTACCTACTAAATAATATTGCCTTAAATTAATATCAAATCTTTCATCCATTTTAATCTTCCTGACCTCTAGTTTGGAATTTACATTCTCCAACCTCCCCAAGACTGCCCCTCTTATAAGTGGTTTCTAGAGTAACGCTGTACATTTAGTTGAATCTCAGTAAATGCTCATTGAAGAATAGAAAGCATATGTCAATGTGCTTTTTACCAGAACATCCATTTTCTTTTCTTGCCTTTGATTGAAACTTATATTTTTTCTTTGTTCACTAAGACACATGATTGATATGAGCTATTCAGTGTATGAGATATTGTCTATGAGTGCCATAGAAATCTTACCAGATTTTCTGGAATGAGAATGTAACTTAGTGGTACAGTGCTTGCCTAGCATATGCAAGACCCTGGGTTCAATCTCCAGCACTGCAAAAACAAAACAAAACAAAACAAATTAAAAAACTTATCAGATTTCTTACTTCAGAAATATTGAGATAGTCTCAATTCTGGGGCAATGAAAAATGTAGTGTTAAGGTAGACTTTGAACATATAGGGCAAATCTTAAACCAAATCCTACATAGGAGCAGAATGTTGTGACATCATCTGATTCTTTAACATTGATATGTCAATGTTGAAACCTTGAGTTAAACATCACCTGGCTTGCTGTGAGTTAAACTGGGAAACTCATGGTGGTAAAGGAAATCATTTAGTGTGGGAATGCAGACCGAGGCCTTGTTTCATTCACTAGAGGTGGTTAAACTCAGATCTTCATCTCTCGTTTACATCCTCAGTCTCTCCATTTTTCACTACCAGGTAGGAAATCTTGTTAGTTCTGTTGGGATTACTAGAAACATACTCAATGAGGACACTAAGGGAAATCCTTAGTTGACTGTGAGAAAGCCACGGGACTTCCCTTGGGTAGACATTGGGATCAAGAAAACAAGCAGGAATTCACAAATAAAATGAAATCTGACACATGCTCTTGTTCAAATACTTTCCTTTTTCAAACAATATTTTAAAACAAGGTATCCTTAGATGCCTACTCTAAATGATGTTTAAAAAAGAGAATGCACAGAACTCAATGATTTCTTTTCCCTGAACATGCCTACTGGGAATATAAATTGTGTTTGTTCCTATTCTCTGTCTTCCTTTCTTCCTCTCTTTCCTTTCTCTGAGCTACTGTCCCACCTGTTTTTTTATTTTTACTTTTTTGCTGCTGATGCTGGCCTTGAAATTATGAACTTCCTGCCTCAGCCTTCCAAATTACTAGGAATGCAGGCACATGTATGAATAGCTATTTCTTAATTCATGAAGAAGAAAAACTTTTCAGATTATCAATGTATTTTTTACTTTGTGACCTTGATATACCTAAGAATTACGCTTATAATTTTTCTGTAGTTACTCTTGTTCTAGCCAAGTATTACAAGTGTTTTTTGCTAGATGTATTTATCCCAGTTGAAATTTGCCTGATCTTTGCCTTTGAAATTCCATCTCACAGTAATTCAACAAAAGTGTATGTATGTATGACTGTTACAGAACTGTGATGGATGGGGAGATTTTTACTTTGCAGTTTAGTATGAGTGACTTTGCCTGATTGGTAAGAAATAAAGTAAAAAGAACCTTAAGTTCACCCCTCATTTGATACAAAAGACAAATGAAGAGCTTAAAAAGAAACAATTAAAAAAAAAAAGAAGGAAGGAAGGAAGGAAGGAAGAAACTAGCCCAGTATCATGGTGCATGCCTGTAATCCCAGTGCCTAGAAGACTGAGGCAGGAGGATACCAAGTTCAAGTCCAGCCTTAGCAATTTAGCCAGACCAGACTCTTGTCTCCAAAATGAAAAATAAAAAAGGCTGGGGATATAGCTTGTAAAATGCCCCTGTGTTCAATCACCAGCACCGCCACCTCATACCAAACCAAACCAAACCAAACAAAAACAATAACAGACGTGTGACTATCTCCATTCATCTTCAGATATCGCAAGTGTAGACATATCCTACTCACTTAAAAGCTGATGAAAATCAAGTGACCCTGTAAGTTAGCTGACCAGAAAGGAGTTGTTTTTAGATCCCATCTGGTACTTTTTTGGCAGGGTGGATGTGATGGTTATTAGGGGTTTAAACCAGGGCAATTTGCTACTGAACCACATCCAAGCCCTTTGTATTTTTTCGAGACAGGGTCTCACAAAGTTGCTTAGGGCTTTGCTTGGTTGCTGAGTCTGGTCTGGAACTGGCAATACTCCTGACTCAGCCTCCCAAGCTGCTGGGATTATAGACATGCACTACAGAGTCTGGCTTTTTGTACTTTATTCTATGGCTTTATTGCCATTTTTTAAAAAACCTATGAATTATATAAATAAAATCTCATACATGTGTTATACTCTGAATTTCTAAATTTCTTTCAATTGAAGGAATCTTTGAGCAAAAGGTATTAATCAAAGTGAGATTAGAGTTTACAAAGAATGAAAATGAAAGTATTGGTGGTATATAACAGAGATGGTAATGACTATGTTGGAGAATAGATTTTTTCTGCAGAATTATTTATAAAATATATTTCTATGAAGCAATCCTATATTTTTCTAGGATGGCAAGCAGTAGGATCACCCTACTGACTTCTATCTTTAAAGAAGAGAAATATTTTCACTTACCCCCTGAAAAGTGATAGGAAAGAAGTTGAGCATCTGGTAACATGTTAGTGACATAGTGTTTAGTGTTTCTTTTTCTTACTGAGCACCAGAGAAAGCTCATCTGTGGCATACATAATCCCAATTTAGCAATTTTCTCTGATTTGCTGTATATATCAGTATTACATTCAGTTTTGGAGTAGAAATAGTCAACTGCTTCTCTGTTCCTGCATTTCCTCTCCCTTTATCTTTTATGTCAGAAATTGTTAAATCTTTCAAGCTTTCCCTCAAGGAAGAGTCAAATGGCAAATATGTCCAGAGAAAACTCAGACTTTACCAGTAGATCCCGTGCTGGCCATGTAAATGAACTGATATGATTGAGGAAGGTTCTGAGAAATAAATACACTCTGCTCAGAAGAGGTAACTCACTCATTGTTCTATAGTAGTATGATATAATTTTTTTCATTGAATTAAGAAGAACTTGCAACTTTGTCACTGATATTCAATTATTCCTGAAAGGTTATACTGTTATTTTGCCAATACCAATGCATATGACTGGTGAAGCTGAGCTGAGAATTTTCTGAGAATTAACATACCCCAACAGGGGTGGTAATTGGCTTGAGGGACTGTTTTTCTATTTCTTTGCAAATATTGTAATTGGGGATTTTTAATTATATATTTTTTCCAGTGGCTGAGAAAAATGCTCTGATAAACTTGAAGTTTTTAAAATAATATTGCTTGATTATTTTAAAGGAATTACTTTTGTGCTGGGGTAGGTGCCACACATCTATAATCCCAGTGATTGGGAAGCTGAGGCAGGAGGATTGCAAGTTCTAGGCTAGCCTCAGCCATTTGGTAAGAATTCAACAACTTAGCAAGACCCTATCTCAAAATAAATAAATAAATAGATAGATAGGGTTGGGGAGGTACCTCAGTGCTAAAGCTTCCCTGGGTTCAATCCAAAATTAAAAAAAGAAAAACGAAAGAAAAAAGAAGGAATTATTTTGTAAGAACGTAAGGCATGGTATGTGGCAGGAAGTGGAGTAGAAATAGTCAAAGCATATTCAGGACTATATACAATTTAAGGAGGTCTAATCCATTGTATTGCCTTGTAAATGTCATGTCACAAAATGTTAAAACTACTTTTAAAAAGTGCTGCTCTTCTTATTAACTTGATTTTTGATTTGCTTAAGCAAAGGGTCACTAGAGTTGAGTTTTTCAGAAGATTGCTTGCTTTAATTTTTTTTTTTGTTGTTGTTGTTGAAGCCTGCCAGGGCAAGAAGTGTCACTGATACTTTCTCAGCATATAATAGTTCTTTGTATTTCTTTCACTGGTTTCCTCTGTCATTTCCTTATTGGAAATAAAAAAGCATTTTCTTATAATAGGAATGACTTACCTGATCACAGTCTCTCTCATGGGTTTAAGTCGAATAAAGAAAAAGGTGAAATCCATAGAAGGAAACTGTTGCTATGTGTACATTAGGGAAATAGTTACCTGAAACAGACTCACCTCAGGGAGTTTATGGCTCACGTGAAGAATCTATTCCAGGAAATCTAGATTTAGCAATTGCCTTAAGATGGTTATCATTTGCCTATTCTTGATGTGTATAGATCACATCCTCTGAAATCTTTATTTCATGTCAATTTATTGCCTAAAATTGGCCTTCTCAAAAGTGACTACAGTTTATTTTTAAGTTACAAGACAAAAATCATTCTTTCAATTTTATTTTTACTTGTAGAATGACTCATGACTAATAGTAGAATTTAAGTATCCAATTGAAAAGTCAATGTGTGATTATGTTAAGCAAAATAAGCCAGGCTTGGGTGGGGAGTGTCTTATAAAAATTGAGAGAAGATCAGTAGAGCGGATGAAAGAGACCAAAGGGAGAAAAGAGGGAAAGGGGAAATACTGGGGAATGATGTTGGCCAAACTGTTGTTATATCATGTGCCTATACGAATGTGTAATAACAAATCCCACCATGATGTAGAACCATATTGCACCAATAGAAATATGGAAAAAATTCAATGGGTGAAATGCTGATTAAAAAGCAAGTTTCAAAAAGGAATAACAAAGCTGAAATGATGATGGTGTTTGGAAGGACTATATACAAAAGAAACGTTTACATTATTGGTATTTTTGGTATATATTTTGTTAAGGAAAACATTTTTGGTATTTATGAAAGCATATCACATGGATTTAAAACAAAAATTGTTTACTAAAATGTTATTCTGTTATAGATTTAAAAGTACATCATAAGTTAGTCAATGTTTTAATGTATATTTTATGTCTGAATGAATTATGGAACTTTGGAAAGACTGTTAATTGATAGTAAGAGCAATTTATTCACAACTCTAGACAGTCTATTGCTTAAAATGCTCATGATTTTAACACCAGCTTTTGGGTGATGTAAGACAGAGGTCATTTTTATGATAAGTCACAGTTTAGGAAAATATAGTCCACTATCATGATGTGTGTGTGTGTGTGTATTATATCTTATTTTAATTCTAGAAAGTTCCATGTTTAATTTGTGTTATACCAAGAGTGGGATCACCTATATCTGAAATTTGGCTATGACACTTAACTCAGTGTGACTTTGGTCAAACTAAACTGTGGTTAGTGTTCTTACTTATACAATGGGTTGATGATAGTATGCATTTCATAGGCTTGTTGTGAAGACTAAGTGTATTAATTAAAATTGATGAATTAATTCTAAGTTCCTAAGTATCATACCATCATTATTATTTGATTTCAAATAATGCATTACCAAATAATGCTGAAATCAGAAAGATCTTGGTTTAATTACTAAGCCTGGAATAATAGCTACGTGACATTGAACAAATTAACTTGTTTGAATTTTAATGTTGTTCTCTACTGGATAAGTCAGTTATTTTATGTAACTTACTAGTACCTGTTTGGGCATGATTAGATGTGTAAGAAATGTTATTAATAGCAGAGGAATAAAATAGTTGTAGAAACAAAATCTATGTGAAGAATTAAAAAACAAAGAGCTTGCAAGGGGAATGATTTTGAATTGAGAGTTTGTAGATTATAGCTCGAGGGTGAAACCCAACCCTTGAAATTATGACTATGACTATGAAAAATGGTGATGGAAAGACACTGAAGCTTTTGCTAAGATCACAGGGTTTTGGGTGGTGGATGGGTGGGAGAGTGGCTATAAATTTAAAGGAAAATTCTCGTAGCACAATATCCTCAGAAGTAACTCTGAATTTGTATTCAGAGTATAAACTGTCCACAGCCATGGTTGACTGCTGAACTACATAGGTACAGACAGGGGGTATATTAGTTAATGTTTTTTAGTCACTGTGAGTACCTAACAGGAACAATTTAGAGGAGGAAAGATTTATTTTGGCTCATGGTTTCAGAGGTTCAATCTGTGGTCAGCAGGCTCCAAGGGTATGGCAGAGGAATACTACTCAGCTCCTGGTAGCCAGGAAGCAGAGAGAGAGCAGCCAGGAACAAGGGCACACCCCCAGTGGCCTACTTCCTTCAGTCATGCCCTGCTTCCTATAGTTACCGCCCAGTAGTTCATTCAAGTTATTAAGGCATCAAATGGATGAATCCTTTGATGAGGTTCCAATCCTCTTGATCTAATCCATGCCTTAAAGCCCCACCTCTGAACTGGCAACCCTGGGGGCCATGCTTTCAACACCTGAGGTTTTTGGGAACATTCCAGATTCAAACCATACCAATGGAGTTTAATGAAAAAGCAAGCAGACATTAGAAAGAAATCTAATTTTGAAAAATGTAGGTATGTAGATTGGAATATGCGAGTGGAATGCCATCTTAACTGAGTCAATTTATTAACTCTCCACAGTATAGGTGTCAGAAAGCTAAAACTGGTTGAATTTATAATATCATGGTACAGAGTCCAAAGTTAGTAGAGATAATAAGAATTACTGAGGAATCCTCAGAAGCAAAAACCACAGAGAGGCTGAGCTGTCTGCCCACGTCCTTGACTTAGCCACAGAATTTTGTAGGAACAGGGAGACATGCAAGGATCAAGTGAAAAAAGCAGCATAACAAGCCATTGACTGTATGCCACAGGGGGCTGCAATGTCTTTCTCAAATCCAGGCAAGTTAACTGCTTGCTAGAATAGCACTCTAATGATTTTTAGAAAGACAAAACAGAATTATGAGTATGTATAACATGCTATCTACTCTATCCAATTTTCTACGACAGATTTATAAGACATGAAAAAAGAAACTTGTGACCTATACTTGGGGGGGGGAGCAGTTAATAGAAACTGACTCTGAGTTGGTCCAGATGTTAGATTTATAAAGCAGCCATTACAGATTTAAAATATTGAAAGAAGACATGTTCAAATATTTAAAGAAAACTATTTCTTAGAGAAATGGTAGATGTATAAAAATGCAAATTTTAGAACTGAAAAGTACAATAAGTGAAAAATTTAAAATTGTAGACTGTCTTAACAGAAAGTTAAAACAAAAGGAGAAAACTATTAGTGCACTTAAAAAAAATCAATAAAAATGACATGATCTAAGAACCAAGAAAAAAGATTTAAGAAAAATAAACAGACCCTCAACAACCTCTGGGAAATTATGAAATAGTCTAATATATGTATAATTGGAATTCCAGCTGAGGAAAAAGAGAAATTAGGAAAACTAAAGAAATAATGGCCCTGAACTTCCAAATTTAATGCAAAATGCTACTTTACAGTTTCAGGAAACTCAGCGAACCCCAAGAAGGATAAAGATAGAGAATGTTACTCTAGATTACAACATAGTCAGAATGATGAAAGGTAAAATATTGAAGGCAGCCAGCCTAGAAGAAAATGTGGAATACATTTAGGAAAATTACTGATAATGGCTGACTTCTCAGCGTAAACTGTAGAAGGCAGAAGACAATAGGCACCAGGTACTGAAGAAAGACCCCAAACTTCCAAATGAGAGTTATTTGCAAAAGCAAAGCAAAAACACCTTCAACTAAACAAAAATTCAGATAATTTGTCTGCAGATCAGCTCTACAATAAATGCTAAAATGAAATTCTTTTAGTTTGAAGTGAAGTCATACCAGATGTCAACTTGGGTCAAAATGGGAAGAATGAAGAATAGATTTCCTGGATATAATCATGCCAATAAAATGAGTACCAGTACTCAAATCATATGCGTACCAGAAATATTATAGGATTATTGACTATTGATTATATTAATTTGTGTGTGTGTTGAATAAAAGACTATAAGCAATGTGCCCATGGTGTAATGTGAACTGCAGAACTTAGATTTACGTTAGTGATGTAAGAGTTTACACCTGGGGCGGACACCCAAGACCTCACCCAGTTATCAGCTGCAAGCACAACTGAACTAGGACTTAAAAACCCAGACTTCTTGGGGCGAAGGAACTAACAGGACCTGGACAGAGAGACCGAGGCCTCCATCGCTGTTGTACCCCCTGCACCAGACTCCTCTGGCCCAGATCGAGTTCGAGTGACCTGGATTTAAGACTTGTCACAGGTGAGTGTCTGAGACCCTTGGGTGTAGAGTCAGTTAGGACTTTGAATTAGGATGTGTGTCTGAAGTGTGATGAGCATCAATAAAATAGGTTTGATTGAATCTAGCTGCGCCTCAGACTGAGTCAATAATAATTGCTCGTGACGAATCCCAGTCTCTTAAAGTGTGGTTTTGGGATTGAACATGTGACAAAGCACCCCAGACCATTCTGGTGTCCTCTGAAGTGCTGCTGCCATGATTCTAGGGTAGAAGGGCACTGAGGACTACTTCCCACTCCCACTGTTTGTGCTCAGGAGTGGGCTTCCCCTGTGCCTTGTGTGGTAGGTTGAATTTTCAGAGGTTGGGAGAAGAGCAGAGGACAGTCCCAGAGGTTACAGGGATGTGAAGAGATGGAGATTTGTCTTCTCATGGGAGAATGCGTATTCTGATTTGTCTCAAGTATAGTGTATCATAAAAGCTTAAGAAACTACTGGAAAATCATGTTAGTGTCATTTTGGGAATGTCCTTTTTTCCCCCTCTAAGGACTAAAGAAAGCAAAGGAGTATTTTTACCCCTGTAAACACTAAACCCCCCATATTGCAAAGTAGTTTCAGCACTAGTTAGGCACCTTTATTTTCAATAGCTTCTTTCCTATGTATACAGATGCTATAATCTATTGCCATCTTTATTTCTTTGAAAAAAAGACACTTAAAAGTAAACCCTTGGGTTGAGGATGTAGCTCACTGGTAGACTACTGGGCCTGGTATTTGATCCCCTGCCCCACAAAAACCAAACCCAAACAAAACCCTAAACATCCTATTATTTATTCCAAATATTTCACTTGACATGTATAAGAAGAGAGAATATTTTCTTAGGTACCATTTATACTATTATCACAATTAACAAAATTAAAATTGATTTTTCATAGTATCTAATGTCTAATACTTAGCCTATATTCAAATTCTACCACTGATTCCATGGTGCCTTGCCCACCCCCCCAACAAGATCTAATTAATTACCTTTGTGCATTTGCTTCTGAAGTTGCTTTTAATCTATAACATTACTCCCTTGCCCAGGTTTTAATCTAGGATACTACTCTACCTTACTTTTCCTTTTATTCCTTGCCTGGTAACTTATGAATTGCAACGAATAGAATCAGAGACATTTTGTCTGTTTTTCCATTCATCTATTCAATTCACTCACTCATTTTTGCAGGATTATTTGTTAAGCTACTTTTTGCATACCAGGCACTTCACTTAAGCCTGGATACACAAGAGGAGCATGCAGTGTCTTCTCTATGGTATTCAAGAACTGTTCTGAAGGAAACACATTGTCTTACTGATGAAAATACAGGTTCTGAGAATGTCAGTAAAAATATGCATGCAGACGCACATACATCCCCACATGCTTAAGAGATTATGGCAAGCTTCCAAACACAATATAAAGTGGTTTTTCTTATTTAAAACTCTGCTTCAGACTTTCTGATACAGAGCCATGACATTTCAACTACAGTTCTGCTCCAGATAGTGTCAGGAAGTTGGGAGATTTTCTTTTGCTTCTAGAGGCTTACAAAGCCTGAGGAGAAAAGCTAAGAGAGGAAACCTGGCAGAGGAGGAGTTTTATTTTTGTATTTAAATCATCTTGCTTTTATGTAAAAATGTTTTTCAGGATGTTGAAGAATGCTCTGGAATGCCTTCCAGCCCTCAACGCACTGGGAGCTGTTCCTCCCCTTGTCTATCTGGACTTGGGGAAGCTGTTTCAGGAGTAGGCACGAGGAGGACTGAAAAAATGGGGAAGATTTGTAAAAGTGGAACTGAGAAAAACAAAGCAGTCTCTGGGTGCCTAGAATACAGGGTGTAAGATTTATGGTATGTCAGCTTCATTTTTCTAGCAGGGTTTTAGAGAGGAGGAAGTCACTTTGCAAAGAAGAGAAGAGTGAAGCTGATGTTGAAAAGAGTGATGCAGAGGATGGTGGCATTTGTGTTGTCCTTGATTCTACTAGTGAAGCTTATCCATGAGACAAACAACTTCTCTGAATTCTCTTAGCATATTTTCCTGTTTTTATTATTTTTAACGTCAACCTTAGTTGGGTTTCTTTCTCTTACAACCCGGGGTCCATATTATCTTCTTTCTACTTATTTATCTCCAATTATTTGGATGGTAAATAGAAATTAATGTAAAAATATTGGAACAATAATAGCAATGATTTATATGCCCACATAATGCCAGGCATTATTCTTTGCACTCTACTTATGGCAACTTCTTTAATCCTCACAATGATCCTGTGAAGTAGGCATTGGTATTATCTCCATTTTTATGAAACACAGTGAGATTAATTGGTCCAAGTTATCTGTTAAGCACTGCAATCAACATTCTGACCCAAACACTCCACTCTGCCATGCCTAATCACTATGTGTACTGCCTCCTGTCAGCATGGGTCACCGTTCCCCACCATTCTTTTAGCTCACTGTGACTTCCATGCCATCTTGCTATCATGAAAGCAAAAAGAAGCAAAAGTGCCTGTTTTGAAAGCAACAGCCCCATTTCACAAATTTCTGGTTTGTGTTCACCACTGAGCTGCTTCTCCTCTACATTGATTGATTCTGTCGTTCCTTAGCCAACAAGAATTTGGTAAAGCCTGTGCCTGAGTTAAATTAGGCCCAGGTAGTCACTCTGAAACAAGTGCCAGGTAGTGATGGATGTGAGTACCCTCAGGACTTTAGGTTAAGCTCATCCCTAGGCATGAAGTTTTGAGGAAATGTTCTAATGGTGTGTGAGCTGGTGTGTTCCTGAATAAGTAAATTCCTGAAACATTTAAACACATTTTAGTCTCTCAAAATGCTCATTGATCATCTCTCTCTCTCTCTCTCCCTCTCCCTCTCTCTCTTACACACACACACACACACACACACACACACACACACACATTTTTCTCAACCATAACAACTGGAAATTGTCATAATCCAAGCATCACCAGAGGCTTGCTGTGATATTACTGCTGTCACCCAGAAAATCTGACCAGTCCCATCTGCACCCTTTGCCTGACTTTTTGTTGCCATATCGTGTCATCATGGGATGCTCCCTCTGTACACCATTCTTCAGTTTTTATCATGACCATTGTTTTAGACTATATGATCATCAAAGATTTGTTTCAAAGAGTTTTGTTTCTTGGGAAGTATTTGGGCTCCAGCTAGATGGTCTACCACAACATAGCTGAAGATGTAAATGGATGAGGTTTCTTTAAAAGTGTCTGTGTGCTGCTGTGGTGGTGGGGGATTACGTGCTTGTTGATTTATTTTATGAATTATTAAGTAAGGACCTGAGTTGTCTACGAGCTCTTGTTTCTTTAAACATTTGTCCAATTAGTGACAAGTACTCTCTTGTTTTAAAATGTCATGTCATAGTACAGTGAATGCTCATGCATGAGTGCTTTAGAAAGAGTTGCTTTTTATTTTTAAGGTGTGTTTGGAAGAAACCTGTTAAGATCTTTCTCTTTGTTAACCCATATTAAAAATAAGGATTTGGGGGCTGGTATGTGGCTCAGCGGTAGAGTGCTTGCCTAGCACGCATGAGGTACTGGGTTCTATCCTTGGCACCACATAAAAATAAAATAAAAGTTATTGTGTCCACCTACAACTAAAAAACAAATATTAAAAAAAAGTAAAGATCTCTACCACAGACTGGGCTAGAATCACTCCCTATAATGAGGTATCACTGATAAAAATTATTGTGTAAGAAAAAATATGGTTGAAAAAATGGCATCTTAGGGTATGATTCCTAACCAAAGCTGAGATATAAGGGACTTGTTAAAATTTAAGGTAACCAAGTTTAGCATAACATGATGTAATAATAACTAATTCATATACAAAATAATCTATACTTTATCAATTATATAGTACCCTAATTGAAGGAAGAATTTAGGAACAAAATTTTTACAAAGCAGAACAAGGAATCTTTTAGGGGCAATTTATATACAACTTTGTTGTCTTGATTGTGTCGGTAATTTCTCAGTTGCCTACATGTTTGAAAATATTAAAGTATACACTTTAAATGCATGCAGCTTATTGCATGTCAATATACATTAATAAAGTTGTTGAAAAGAAAAATTAGTAAGCACCCTGATCATATATAGTGCTCACCTGTGAGTCCCTGTAAGGCTTGGAAGTGTGCTCTATTCCCCATCACACAGGTAGACTTTCATCAATCTCACAAATAGGCATGTATGAGATTGGGTGGGAGTTCACCAAGAGGAAGATTTCTTAGACCATTCAACATGAGGACCAGGGATGAAAATGAGTGAATGTCTTAACTCTATAGGGAAACAGGATTTTAATGTCTCATGTGGCTATGGACTGGAAAAATAAAGAAAGTAACTTTGGAGAAGGGGGTCACTGAGTTATTCTGGAAGGTTATATGGACTTCAGCATGTGTTGCTGTGATGAAGGGCCTAGGTGACCAGGCAGAGAAGATAAAAGGATAAGAAATGTATGTACAAGAAGATTTATAGTAAAAATGACGACACTAAGGGAAGAGAAGTGCTGAATAAAGAGGGGCATATTCTTTGAGTTCCTTGGAATAATACTCAAAACATAAACCAGGCATATTTCATGATGGTGTTGAATTCTACTCATATATAGCACAATTTTTAATTCTTGATGTGAAATTTTACTCCTATAATAAAACAAATAGAGCCAAAATTTATTATCTGTTTACCTCTCAATATATCAATTCTTTTATTCTTTGGAATAATCTTGGGAAATATAAAATATCCATAAAACTGAGATAAAATTAAATAGTATATATTGGACTCAGGACTGCACAGTTTGTTGTATCACACTAAAATGTAGCCAAGATTTGCTACTATTTATACCTCTGTGGATAGACAGAAATTTCTTCCTATCATCGTTTGTTCAGAAACAGAAGACATCTGGTCATAGATTGTGTTGAAATAATTTGGCTGGGAAATAAAGAAGAAAATCATTCATTTAACAGCTTGCCAGATGGTTGACAAAGAATGCCTTTACTAATTTATGGGGCAATTTTTCTCAAGTACTGTGCTGTTTTTGACAACATAATGATCAAATGAACAGAGAGCTTGAGACCAAAAAATACAGCTATACTACAATAACCTGCTAGGTACTCTTGAAATTTTCAGTGCTCAAGGGATTCACGTCAGAGCACAGGTTTTCAGGGTACAGGGAGAACAGAGTTTTTTGGTTTCAAATTCAAAATCTTATAAACTGTATTATTAAATAAATTAGAGGCATCAAAGCATTCCAAGTTCTCATACTTGTCTGAAAGGGATATGATTTAAGGTTAAATGACACAAACATATGACCACCTTGACCAGACCAAGCCCCCTTCAGAATCTTTTGAGATTGGTAGCAATATTCATGTCCCACTTTGACTGATAGTGTCCTTTCATTCACAGTGGATTAATCTTTAAGAGGGAAAACCTTTCTCAAACAAGAAGTGGTGATTTTTCTTTCTGTTGGCAGGAACTAAATAAAAGAAGTACCTTATTGTTCTTTTTGAAAGCCCTGAATCTAGGCCTTGTTTGTTGGACTTTACTATATTCTAGATCAGCATCTTTGGAAGCTCTGCTGGGAAAGCATCCTCTCCTGCCACCCTGTGCATGGGGCAGTTGTAGGGGTGGCTTTGGAGTCAGAGCTGGGGCCGAGTCTGTCCAGTCTAGTTACTGCTGTGTGCTTTGGAGAAATTACCTGATCTCTCTAGATTGCTGCTTCTCATAGGATTGTTTTGAGGACTAAATGAAAAAATGTTATATTAACTATTCAGTAACTGGTAGCAATTGTAATAATAATCATTACCTGTCTCAGGGACAAACACCCATCCTCTGTTTACCTTCTCTACTAAAGGGCATAAATATTTCCACCAGTGAACTCTTCTTTGGCTTCTGCCTTCTGTCTGAATCTCTTCATGAATTCAGATGTTTGAGTCTGTCCTGTTTTTCATTAAATACAGCTGCATCTGTCTTAGCTCAGTTGCCATAAAAAATCATCATAGACTGGGTGGCTTAAACAGAAATCATTTTTTTCTCACAACTGTGTCGACTGGAAATCCAGGGGAAAGTGTGGATATGGTCAGTTCCTGGTGACGTTTCTCTCCTTATGTTGGAGATAGCCACCTCCCACATTGACATTACATTGGTAGAGAGAATAAGCTCTCTGGTGTCTCTTGTTGTAAGGCACTGATTAATCTAATCATGACCTCATATAAATCCAATCATTTCCCAAAGGCTCCATCTCTAATTGCCATCACATTGGGGGTTAGAGCTACTGTGTATAGATTTGTGGAGGATGCATTTCAGACTGTAGCAGTGTCTGAGCACACGGGCCATTCTCTCTTTATCTTTGTAAGTTCTCAGTTCTCATTGTGGTGCTCCTCACAGAATAGGACATTCAAAACTGTACTGATGCCCAGACAGTGATCAATTCAATTTCTGAACTTCTCAGAGTTACCCAGGAGCTCTGCCATAGTGAGCTGTAGATACTAGAAGTCTGAAAAATCCTAAGGCTGCAGGATCATCAAAGGAAACAGGAGACAACAGAGCTATTATTGTCCTCAAAATTAGTAAAACTTCCTCAAAGTGGCACTATGAGGTGGGTCCTTCAATTGTCACCATTCTGGGCAGATGACCACTCAGCAGTGTACTATAATGGTTAAAACACAGGTTCTAGAGTTCAGATGCCTGAGTTTAAATATCAGCTCTGTCATTTTTGAGCTGTGTGACATTGGCCTCAATTTTGTCATCTGTAAAGAAGGCTCATAATTGTAACTTCCTTATGGCCTTGTTGTCAAGATTATATTATGCACACTCATCTATGCACATGCAAGTACACATACACACACATACACTGCTTAGGACAATACCTGGTACACAGAGTGCTGTATAAGTGTGAGCTGCTGTCTTCATTATGCATTTTGGAAAATAGGACCACATGTCCTTGTCATCCACTTTTCTTTCTTTTTTTGTGGGGGGGTACTGGGGATTGAACTCAGGGGCACTTGACCACTGAGCCATATCCCCAGCCCTATTTTGTATTTTATTTAGAGGCAGGGTCTCACTAAGTTGCTTAGCACCTTGCTTTTGCTGAGGCTGGCTTTGAACTCACAAACCTTCTGCCTCAAGCCTCCCAAACTGCTGGGATTACAGGTGTGTGCCACTGTGCCCAGCTGTCATCCATTTTTCTATATATTCAGAGTGGGTGAGAACCTGGAATACTGAGGCCAATCTGAAGCCAACTGATTAAGCACATCCCATTTTTGAGCACCTGCTGTCTTCCAGTCTCTTTGGCCAAATGAAAAGGACTCGATTCTAAGATTAAAGGAAGTGTGTGGTTTTCTGTTTTGGCTGTAAGGGAACTGATAAAGTATGTACATAAATTAGGAATTTATCCAGGGGATGAATCTTTTAAATCTTTTATTTCAATTTGTCCTACCTTTATGAGCTTTGCCATTTTTTTTTTCTTTTTCCATTTTCCAAGAAACTGTAGAGGCAGGACAGTTCTAGCTACTGATGAAAATACACACTGTTATTTCATGTTATTAGTCAACCCATTCTGGTCATGTACTTGCAAATGGAAAATTTAGAGAGGTGGGGAAAATAGAAAGAGCATGACTGGACTATTGTAAGAGTCTGTGTTGTACTAATCTTAGCTCTGATCTTCTTTAAAATTTTTAAATGCATTTTAGTTATATATAAGCATGGGGTACATTTTGGTACATTCATAATTGCTTATAATATAGTTTGCTCTATTTCAATCCCCAGTGCTATCCCTTTCCCTCTTCTGCTATGAGTTTTCCATGACTATGTAGATGGCTAAGGAAATGGACATAAATTCAGATTGCCATTTCATGTGGTTATTTCTTTATCTAGTTAAGGAGTTGCTCAGCAGAAATTATACACTGTGATTGTGTTTTTAATAAGCAACAGCTACTTTTGTTGAAAACCTACTTATCATATGTTAGACTTTTTAAATTAATTTTTATTTATATATGACAGCAAAATGCATTACAATTCTTATTATACATATAGAGCACAAATTTTCATATCTCTGATTATATAGAAAGTATATTCACACCAATTCATGTCTTCATTCATACACTTTGGATAATAATGTCCATCGCATTCCACCATCATTTCTAACCTTATGCCCCCTCCCTTCCCTTCCCACCCCTCTGCCCTATCAAGAGAACAGACTTTTTTTTTTAAAAAAATATATTACCTTTGAAAAAGACATTTTAGCTATATCACGTTTTCTGTTTGGGATATGTAGGGTAGATTTTTTTACATTTCTCTAGCACTTGCTGGATTGTAGAGGTCAGTTAGAAAAGGATATAAAAAAAGTATATAAAAAGGAATTTTTACACCTTGATTCTTAAGAATAAATTACCTGATCCAGAAAATATACTAAGGTATTTTTTGCATACTTTTAAACATTTTATTGCTAAATATAACTGTAGTTAGTATGATTTACTAAACACTCCTTCAATGTAATGTTGGAAGACACCATTTATAGAAAGCAAAGAACAACATGTTTCTCCATATATTTATATGTCTCCAAAATGCCAATTGCTATTTCAAAATATGCTTGAGACAGCAAAATTTACATTGATAAATTACAACTCTTTGAGTCATTAGTAAGAATGAAGAGCTCTTGGGAAAGCACTGAGGATGTGGCTGGTGAGAAAGGTATTATAGAAGGAATAAGAATGTTCTAAGAAGATCACAGTAATGTTTTAGAATTGTGCATTTAAAGTTTCCAAATCAGTGTAAATATTTTATCATATTTAATGGGCTCAGAAATCTGGTGAAGAAGTAGGAAAAGTGCCATCATCTTTACTTTTTCATATAGGGAAGCTGAGGTTCTGAGAGATCAAGGACTTTACTCAAAGGTATTCACCAAGTTAATGGCAAGCTAGTATTAGAACTTCTGATTTTTTGGGGGGGTAAAAATGGGAGTTCATAACCCACTTGAATCTAATGTATGAAATATGATATGCCAAGAGCTCTGTAATGTTTTGAACAACCAATAATAATAATAAAAAAGAACTTCTGATTTTTGATCATTTAGTCTTATGTTCATCATAATGTGGAATTTGTGACATTTTTTTCTTCATGAAAACCATAAATGAGCTTCCAGGGGTTTAATTTGATTAGAGTTTTGCAAAAACATTTCAGCATGCTGTTAATTTAGAAAACATTTAAGATAATCTCGAAAAAGTGGAATGTTATGACTCTTGCTTCACCTTTTATCCACATTAAAGTTTTGGGAGAGGAGTAGGCAGGAACTTACACAGTGTCTTACGAGGAGTTTGATTTGGTCTCAATTCTTAGTTATGAAGTTATAGTAACTCAAGGACCTACTGGAACAATGCCATGGAAATTACTGATGAATGGGTGTGTTAGTCAACTTTCTGTTACTATCACAAAATACCTGAGATAATCAACTTAAAGAGATAGCTACTTAAAAGTAGAAAAAGTCTATTTTGACTCATGGTTTTGGAGATTTCAGTCCATGGTCATTTGGTACTATTGCTTTGGGCCTGTGGCACATAGTACATAATCTCTCAAGCACATGGAAAAGGAAACTACTCACCTCACAGGGGCCAGAAAACAGAGAGAAAAAAGGAAGGGGTCAGAGCTCCACTATAGCCTTTTACACACATTCCCCCAACAAACCTACCTTTTTTCCACTAGGTCCTACCTCCTAAAGGTTCCACCAATGGCACCACAGTTTGGGGGACCAGGTTTTCAATACATCTTGCTTTGCGAGACATTCAAAATCTCAGCTATATCCTTAAAAAATAGATAGGTGATTGATATTTTGGCATATTTACTGCAGGTTGCCAGTATATAATACTCTTCTTAATTTTATGATTGTTATAATTCAGTAACATGTAAGTATCACCTCATGTAAAAAGAGCTTTTATTGAATTAGTGCCAGGTTAATGATGATACTGACATTAACCAATAATACATAAGAGAATGATCATCTTGATAAGCACAGAACTCACATCGTCTGTTATATAGACAGCTGGTTTATTAAAAATGCATGACAAACATTGATTTTGGATCCCACTTACAATACAACTGTTTTCTCTGATCTTTGAGAAAGGCATCATTGAGTACCCCATTTTTCTCAACATGCCTGAGCCTCAAGAAGCATACTTTTAGAATACTGAGGTGGAGATGATTACTTTGCCCCTGAGAGTTCCCATGGACAGTGGCACATAGACATGGACAGTGAACCTTGGTGTTTGAGATTATCTTAATCAGTCAAGAGCCTTGCAGGCTTGGCCTCTTCTAGTTTGTAAATTTAACCACACAAACAAACTAGAGCTAAGCATCCTAGACTTTAGGGTAAGAACTGTTAAATATAAATAGGAAAGGTACAAACAGCTAGCTGAATAAAGCCAACAAACTAATTGTCATCTTGGAATAACTGGTGTCTCAAACCTGTGTGTGTGTGTGTGTGTGTGTGTGTGTTTCCTGAACCAGTGATACTTTTAACAAATGATTGTAGAAGAATGTGTTTTAACTTCAGTCTCTTTTTATTACCACAATGGTCTGAAACAATTAAAATCTTGGATCAAATAGTTGTTGCTGTCTAGATAAATCAAAACAACCTAATGCCAAGTAATAAATAGAAAACTCTGTTTTAGCTGTCTTAGCATGGATGAAAGAGTGTTTTTGCATGGAGATTGCCAGCTCCAGGAAGAGAGGAGCTATGAAAGTCTTGCTCACAGCTGCACCTCTTTGCCTGGCTCACAGTCCCATTTCTCTGTGTAAACTGTTCAGTTATGAATCATTCAACATCAGCATCCAGTTAACTTAACACAAATTTTTGAGTACTTAAAATGTGCTAGTCATTCACTGCTGAAGATGTCAGCTTTTGCATTGAACAAAATACTCAGCCTTCTGTGCATGTGTGTGTGTGTGTATGTGTGTGTGTATGTGTGTATGGTGGTGGTAGGGGGTGTGTGCGTGCTCACGCTCCTGCACAGTGAGACAGACATTAAGTAAATAAATATGTAATGAAATGTCAGATGGCCCTAAGTGCTATGAAAGCTTAAAGGGCCAGAGATACAATACAAGGTGCTATTTTGACTGAGGTATCCAGGAAAGTTCTGAGGTGTTCATGTTTGAGCAGAAACGAAAGGGCAATGTGGACATCTGGGGACACAGTGTTCCAGGCAAAGGGAACAGTAAGTGCAAAGTAAAGGGAATTTCCTTGGTGAGTTCAAAGAAATGTAAGGCTGTCAGTATGGGGGAGGAAGAATGAAAGTTGTTTGAATCATCCATATTTAACTATGAAAAGAAATCATACTAATTCTCTCAAACTTGAGTTATATCCATAGTTCTGTTTCTCTTTTTTAAAGTTGTAGGTGGACAGTTAGCCTTATGAGGGGTATACATTGCACATTTTACTGCCTTTACTAATGATGTCATGTGGGAAATCTCACTGAATCTTCAGAAGAATCCCATTAGTATCCTCACTTGTCCATACATTCTGAAAAACTGAGAAGAACTTGCAGACTTTAAATAACTTCCTCATGATCATGGTAAAGGTCTTGTTGTAGGGACAAACGAGGCAAGGCACCGAAGATAGCAGGAAACTGTTTTATTTGGCTGCAGCCGGGTACAGAGAGCATAGCTTTTGCTGTAATCAATCAATCCCCTGAACCCCGAGTTCAGGGAGTTTCAGAGCTTGATACCCAGCCTGTAAGGGGAGGGGCTCAGAAGTTCACAGTCAGCAGATAAAAGCAGCTTTTTCTTTCACTGTTTTGGGAAAGTTAACCCTTCAAGGACAACACCTGAGAAGGGGAGAGCTTCTTTTCCCCTTTCTTCCCCATCGTGCTGGTTGTTACTATAGAGTCCAGTTGGTAACTTATCTTAAAAATGAACACATCTCTGTGAAGCCCAGCTCAAGGCCAGAGGCCTTGTTTGCACATTTCTACAAAGTACTATACTGGATATGTTTCTGAAAACCTAGTAAGGGGGTATTCAGCACCTGGAGTGCTGGTATCTTCCCGGCCAGTGGCCAAGTAAAACAGGGCTACACAAAAATAGGAAGTTTATCTACATTGGACTCTTTCTCAGAGACTCTTTTGCTGACAGTCCTACAATCAGCCATGGTGAAGAGGGCTTTTCTGTGGAGAAAGGGGGTGCCACTTCAGTCTGAGCCAAAGACAGGCTGAGGCAGCCAGAATACGGAGGCTGTGCATTCTACCATTCAGAGTTGGCTTCTCACCCAGGCCTAAGCCTCAGCCCTTAGCTGCACACAATGCAGATACTTTCTTGGTATGTGGAAAGGGGGTGCATTGGATGGAAGTCTGGATATGAATTCTGGAACAAAACCTCAAGACTCACTAATTTTGTTGGGATCTTACTTGATCTTTTTCTGTGGGAAATTAAATAATCAAGCAGGAAGAAAAAAACAAAACAAAACAAAACAAAAAGACAAACAATTCAATGTTTTTCAGCAAGAGAACTCTCTGGCCCCAACTCTGTGCTGTATTTATATGGAAGAGCCATGATGTAAATTAACGCCAAGGTGAATACTGTCTGAACTGTGGTCAGATTCTGAGGACTAAACCCTATGTGTTAGTGTGTGCCCCATTTGTAGGCCCAGCAGATTGGTATTCATGAAGAATGATATTTGTTTGAATCATCTGTATTTAACTAACTATGAAAAGAAATCAGGAGGGGATAAAGAACTGTATAGGCGAAAATCAAGCATTATCATGAACATTTTTGAATCTTTCAGAGCAGAGGAAAACCTTAAAGAATAATTTAGCTCCCCTAACATTAGGCCATGACTGGTTCAGAAACGTTGGCTGACAAGAATTAAATCTGTCCAGTGTTTATGATAAAATGTGTGCTGTTGAGAACTGACCTTTGGGTCACCTGTTGGTGAGCTCCAACTTTCTTGTGTTTTTTAGCCACATGGAGAGGATAAAAGCAGCTGCACATGAGGTGAGATATTCTATTCTGACAAGTTATCTCTGTTCCTGGGCCTTATAATGTCCAAAGAGGAGATTCTGATTGTGATTCTTGTAATGCATTCTGACAGGGCACTGAGAAGCATGCTCAGACTCTGTTATTTCTTTCCTGAAGAAAGATAACTTATTTGAGACATCTATTTAAATGTCATTGTCATCTTATTTTTCTTCAAAGGAAATAATTAAATTTCAGTCTATTTTTGGATCTGAAGTGTCACCGTAATTCATGTTCACTCTTTTTGGCAAGTATTCTCCTACTATTAGGATTTTCCACTTACTGACTTCGTAATTTCCAACATGAGCAACACAGGGAATGAGCTAATATTAAGGAACTGGGTCACATGTGCAGCAGCAAAACATCAATGGAACTTTTAGATACTGAGTTTCATCATGGAGGTTGACCTATTTATAACAGAAAAAGAATGAGATGATTTAAAGACAATTTAAGTACCAAAGATGAAGTAGGTTCCCATTAATGATTCAGGGAGGGCTGTCCTTGGCTTTTTGCTTATTACCTTATAGGCATGAATACAACCGAGAAGAGAAACCAGCTATTAATTGCAAGTGGCATTATTCATAGGTCATTTAGGAATTATATCCATAATTGATTTGGAATTAGTGATGATATTTATTTAGTTCAACATTTTCATCATGATATTGCTTCTGCCATTAAACCTCTCTAACATTTTGTATTCCTTTCATTGTATTCAAATATTATAATAAATCCTAGTAAGCTATCATGAGGACTGGTTTCCACTTTGGCTATAGTGTTTAGTGTTGAATGATAGAAAGTTTTATAAAAAAGAGAATAAAAAAATATTAGCCATCTTCTAAATATTGATATGGGACTATTATGTAAATTAGATCATTCTCATTATTTTTGAACTATCATATTTTATATAAGAAAATAAAAAGTAGAAGAAAATTGAGCTATGATTGTGCCTTCATGCTATTATGGACTCCAGGTCAAAATATTTCTTTAAATTCTCAAAAGAGCTTAAATCTAACTTACCAAGATATTGTTGAACACTTTTCTGAAAAGGACATCATGGTTAGATTTGAAAATAGAAGTAAATAATTTAATTTCTTTCTTTGGGTTATTGTAACACCTCAAAATAGATTTAACTTTCTGGATATTTAATTTGCTCTAATTATTTAAACTCATATTTTTGATTATTAAATGAAGCAGGTAAAACCCAATCATCTTCTATAAAAATAGAAAGTAATACAGAGAATCCTTGAATAAAAATTTATAAATTATCAGTTTTATTCCTCCTGAAGAAAAACACATTGATGGTTGTATTCATAAGTCAAATCATTTTTTAAGTTTCTGTAAATTGTCCATGTTAAAAGTAGGTAAAAAATAACTTCTTATAAAAGCCTCATTGACGTTATTAGCCTTTTTATATCTGGCAAACTTGGTCACCAATATAAATAGATATGTACCAAAAAAAGAGGACTTTTGGGTAGTTGCAGAAAATCCACAAGCCAAACTGATGTACCTTAACTCAAAGGTAGACCTCATAGGTGTCTCTTAAAAGCATTTTCCTTCAATTTTATATTCAAAACTCTGCCTCTCTTTTTTCAAAATTCATCCCTCCAAAGATTAGAAACAAATTAAAAATCTGAGAGGAAAGACGTGACAGAGGCTACTGCCTCTGTATACAACAGTACAAAGCAATACCTAGAGCTAAGAGGAATGGAAAAGTCAAGAAAGTAACAGTGACAGTTATACCTACTATACATAATATCATTCTGTGGCAGACACCTGTGGACCGACATTTGGGAGTGGGTAGGAAGTGTGAAGAATTTTCTATCTCATATTAATGTCTACCAAGAAATATTCATCATAGAAGAGACAATAGCAACCAGCTAGGAAAATGATTTGTCTAGGTCATGCTTGTCAACTCTGTCACTTGTCAGCTCAGTGAATAGAATTGCAATGGCTGCACAGAAGGAGGCTGTGCCTAAGTCCAGCAGTATGGGTGCCGTTTACTAAGACTGACATCCCATTACCACCCAAATCCAAACTGCCAGCAACAGAGACCAACCCTGAGCTTCAAATATATGTTGCTATTTCCTAAGGAGACCAACCAGCCCCTTGATGTCAGGACCTGTTCCATGCTGGCAGACCCAGAGACTTGTCCTAATAGGAATAGACCCATACACTGAGTATGGGGTTGAAATTTTTGCTTTTAGGGCTTTAGGCAATGCCATTATGGGAAAACTTACAGAGAGTTTGAGTCACCAGTGGAGGATCCCATATAATAGAACATCATACAAAAGACCCACTGTACTTCAAAAGAAGTATAAGAATGGGTTCATGATAATGGGATACTTTGGTTTTATTATATGTTAGAACATCTAGAAGCTGCAGTGTAGACAGGGTGTAAGAGGTCTACTAAAGGCATAGCCGAAGGTAATATCAGAGGCAATACTTTGAAAGAATGAGGAATCATCATCAGGAATTATACTTCCTAGACCAAAGACCTTTTATGGTTCTGTGTCTCCAAAGGAGGAATATAATGTATGGGTTCAGGAACCAAGAAATAGAAATAGAAGCCCCTCCTACTACTGTGTCCAATTTGGGGAAATTTGTACCTAATAACCCTGCAACTCTGGCCTCTCAATAGTTAGAGTTTTGATCTGCAAAGCAGGTATCCTTTTGCCTGAAATTCTAAAAGAGCCCTATTGAATTTTGGAAGCAGCTTCTGGTGGGCACCTACAGCACTGCTACAATAACCCAGTCCATCTGCTAGTAGATGTAGGAGATGATGGATGGAGTGAAGCCCCTCAGAGAGAGAGGCAGTGTTTAAGCTAGAGTCTGTTGTCAGCTGATCAGATAGTTTTTCTATGTGTGTCACCACTGTCTAGTGGCTCATCATACTTTCTTCTTGGTTATGGTATAAATTTCATGCCCCATTCCTTCATAGCTTTACATGAATCTCAAAGTCCATTATTTTGGAAAATAAAAAAACCCTTCTGTTTCGTAGGTACCTGGCACTTGAAACTAAAATATTTATTTTCAAGACAATTTTCTATGCTGTAAGTTTAAAATGAATTTACTTAGAAACTTCACTGATTTATCTTTTTAACAGGTAGAATCTGCCCACCAATTCACTGATATCATAAATTCAACTGGAAGACTGGATGCAGTATCTCAAGGCAACATGAAAATAATTCAGCAATTAGAATTTATATTAGTTATCTCTTAATATAATAATAATATACTTAACAAATGTGAGGAGGAAGAAAAGGTAAGAAATGGAGGGGGATAATGTTATTTTATGGAGCACAAAATTAATAGATACGGTGCAAATTTAAATGTAGATTATAAGTATGATTTCTCATAACCTTTTCAACTTTAGAATAATATTCTATGTACTTTTATGGTCAGTATATAAGAAATATTTATTTTAATGCAAATGCTTCTTATAGTATCACTTAATTCTTTTTATTTCATTAAATTTAAATATAGTTAAATATATCTTAATTAAAATGTCAGATATAGTAGGACTCCATTTTTAAAAAGTTGAGGCATCTATAATCTATCAATTATATATTTTTAATCATTTTTACTGGATCTATACATAGAAAAATGTACATAGTGCAAATCAACAAATGTTCAGAAAATGATTGCTAGATGTTAGAATTTTGAGGAATAAAAATATTTATTTGTACTACATTGTTTTATTTGATTACTTATAATTAACATGTACAATTATTATAGAGGTAATATTATTTAATCCTAGCAAAGAAAATAAAAATAGAACGAAATATTGGAAGATGCTGGTAGTATTCTCTCAGTAGATGGTAGAAGCTCAAACAATGTTGGCATCATTATGATCAAGGAATATCATCCTAAATCCTATTAATATGAACTTGAATTTATTAGGACCTTTGTTTATATTAAACAAGAGTTTTCATTTTTATTATTCTGCTAAAAAATATGAATATATTTTTTTAGATCACAGGCAATTTATTTTTCATTAATGAAACCTCTGAGACATAGTCTACATTTGTACTTTGTTTCTGGCTCTGTTTGATTGAGTTTTAACAACCAAATTGTGTACACATACACCCATAAAGTCTTCATATCCTTTGTTTAAGACTATAGAAGTATTTGAAGCTTCTCTCAAAGTTAAACATTAAGAGAATTTTAGTGAAATGAATGTTTTGTGACTACAATGTTCAAAAGAAAATTAAAGAGAGAAAGGACAATTAGCAATGCATTTATATTCTGAAAAGCAAAAATCATCCAAAAGCCCAATTTGAAAGCAAAATTCAATGGGACTGATGAGTAAAAAGAAACTGAATATTTTTCTACTGCTTTCATTAAATTCTGATATATGACAATAATTTGGATTTCCTGTAAAATAAGAATGTTTCTATAGGACAAGTTTCACCTTTATGTCAACCTTTATGTGCTCCAAGGTTTATAGCAAATGTGAAAATGTACATACTCTGTATAAATGGAAGAAAGTAATTCAGATATTTCACTTGTTTTTTTTTTTTTCTCATAGAAATTCTTACCATACAAGAAAGAACTGGACAGTTGTTAAACTCATTGAAAGTTTTGAAGAAAAATTCTGAAATAAGGAAGGACTGAATAAGAAAAATCTCCATTTGCTTCTTTCATGAAATATCACTTCAAAACTGCCTTAATATTTACTAAGCACATAGCATACTTTTGTGATCCTAAATTTATGGTTATATTCTCATCATAGAAGTCATTGATAGAATGAAGATTAGTTTCAATAATCTGATACTCAGATGTCAGGAAGATTATCTTATTGCAAAATGTTAGAAAATGCAGATTACTTCTTTTTTTATAATTTTTTTTAATTAAAAAAATTTTTAGTTGTAGATGGACAAAATACCTTTATTTTATTTGTTTCTGTGGTGTTGAGGATGGACATGGCTAGGCAAATGATCTACCACTGAGCACAACCCAGAGATTACTTCATGATGATTAATTTCGAACAATCTGCAGGTAATTATATTTATCATTAAGATATCAGTAAACAAATCACTTTTCTATTCTACAAATTTGTGAAATCAAATGTTGTTAGCTTAAAGATTGGAAGATATTGGAGTGTAAAATCTACTCTTTGAAAAAGGATAGTCATTCGATTTTTAAAACTATTTACAATTACTCAAGTTCAAATCATGTTCCAAAGAATCCCAAGTTTAAATTAGTCCATGAGTCACATTCTATTTAGATATTCGATAGACTGGAGTCTAAGAATTTTTTAGCATCTTTTTTTTTTTTTTAAGAAAATTGTGGCTGCCTTGGGGCTGTGAGTACACAAAGGACCTCTTTGAGTTAGTCAGAAGTACCTCTGGGCTCCCAGTGGCCTATCCACGAACAGTGTCTGGCTTAGGGAGTCTGCTTAGGCTGTCTTTCAGCACCCCAGTGCCCCCCTCCCTGCGCCCTTGGCTTGGTGCCTGTGTGCAGAGAACAGACAATACAACCATTTGAAATGGCCCTGGCAAGCTTCATTTAGAAATGGAGAAATCTGGATCCCTTGAGTGTTCTCACCATTAGCTGACTCCTTAACCAGAAGGTAGACCATCATTTGTATGAATTGCTTTATCCATTAACATGATTTTATGTGCACTGCTTTTATGGCTAAGAACGGGTAATGATGTGGCAATTAAATCAGTGCTTTATGTATAACTATTATAATCAAGAGAATGAATTTGTAGAGGAATTCAGTGATGCTGGGTTTTGTTTTATTATGTTTTTCTTTAATAATTTATTATCAATTAATGAATTATAAAAAAAATCAATTAATGATTTTAACAATGGTAGTTGTTATTCATAATCTGTCCTGTTTGACTAGAACATGGCACTTATAAGTCTGGGGCTGTGATTTGAACCTGGTATGAGTGGGAATACTTCATCGTTGTCAATGATCTTAGACATTAAGTCCCAAAGCTTAGTCAGTTTGTCAGACAAATTCTGTAGTGTAATTTGATACCACTCATTTGGTGTGTTGTTTAATTTCACTTACAACTAATTTTTTTTTACCCAAGACTTTATATTTTGTTCACTGTGGACGATGCTAGTCAACATTCTTTGAATGGCATAGACTATACATAGGTTATGCCATGAAACCATTTATATTTATTTATTTCATATGAGCAAGGAACTGTAGAATCATGTATATATTTTTTAAAGATCATGGTAGTAAAAATATAAAAATTATTTCATCATAGATGCAGGAAAATTTCTTGAGAACATGCTCTCAGAGAAAGCTCAAATTCATATCTACGTTAGGAAAAATTATGATAAACACTGAAGAGTATGGATTCCTATGATGTGATGGGATGAAAGCTCCAAATTATTAATAGCCCAAGAATATTGCAAAAAAGGGTGATATTCAAGCTACTTCAAATTTTTTAAAGTACCTACTAGAATCATGCACTTATGCATTATGACTACACAGATTAATTAAAATTTCAAGCTAATCTCACCTTGATGAAAAGTACACTCAGGTGTGCATGTGTGTGAGTGAGCACATACACATTTTCTATAGCATATGGTAAAATCATGTGTTTTTTTTTGTAAGTAAACAATCAAACACATTTGGCAACCTATACACTTGGGGGCTCACTCTAGGGCATTAATAATGAGGGAATTCATAGCTGCAAAGTAGTTGGGAATCCCTAATTAAGCCCATGTTTCAATAGTACATAGTGTTATACTGTCTTTGATAAGCCTCATTCTATCCATGTTATTTCTGCTATTATAAAGTATAGACCTATGCAAATTAAAGTAGCATAATTTTCAATCCTGTGTTTATTTTTTAGATAGTTTTCTGTGTGTCTGCTGTAGATAGGAATTATTTTCTCACAGTTCTTGAGTCTAGAAATCCAAGGTCAAGGTGTGGGAGAGTTTGATTCTTTTGCTTGAAGATGGCCATCTCTTGTCTGTGCCCTCTCATGGCCTTCCCTCTGTGACACATGTCCCTGGAATCTCTCAAATTTCTATTGAAAGTCATCAGTCAAACTGAATTACTGCCTACTGTAAGGCCTCCTTTTAACTTAACCACCTCTGTAACAATACAGTCTCCAAATACAGTTAAACTTTGAGGTACTGGGAGTTAGAAGTTCAACATGAATTTTGCAGGGAAACAATTCAGCCCATAGTATGCAATAAAAGTATTTTAATGAACTTACTAAATTATTTTAAAGAATTCCACTCAATAAATATTTACCGCGTGACACAAACAATGGGTTTATTGTGTTACTTTGTGTGTGTGTTGGGGGGGGGCGGGACTCTTGCCCTTTTGTGGGAAAGACAGACATAATAAAGATTTACTTCATTTAGTCCTTCACAGCACCTTGTTTGTATCTTTTTTACGATAAAAAATCTGCCTACTGTTTTTCAGTGTTTACATTGTAAATTTTTGAGGAGAGACACTGACTCATTTTGTTTCTCCTAGTATTGACCTGTTACAAAGCAGCCCCTCAACATATATTTATTGGACTGAACTGAACCTAACATCATTTAAAGTGAAATGTAATAGGTACCATGGTAGAGATGCAAACGAAGTATAATGAAGACAAAAGGAGGAAGATAATCATTCTGGGTCAGGAAATTTAGGAGAGTTCCTTAGAGGACACTAGGAATGCAGTTAGCTATAAATCAGGACAGAATGGAATGACTATACACACAGCCATATATGTACCTAGATGTAAATATATTTATGTGTCCCCTATTGATTCTGTTTCTATGGAGAGCCCTGACTAGTACATTTTACGTGTTCTCTTTAACCCCAGATCCGCATATTAGTGTCCAGCTAAACCTCTTTAATATGAATGGTCACAGAAGCAGATCAAATGCCACATATTCAGAATCAAGCTTCTCATCTTCTTCCCCCATCCAGTCTGCCCCTGTATGCCACCGCTCCTTTCTGGCTTCGTCATACTCCCTGTGGTACATATCTGAAAGCTCTAATTTCAGATCATCCACTCTTCATTCCTTTGCTCTGGTCAGTGTCCAGTGTCATCACTTCCGTTCCTTGATGCTCCTTGCATTCGTGTTCTCACCGTCTCTGCTTTACCTCCCTGGTGAGTCCTCACCACTTCTCACCTCACTTCACCAGGTTTCCTGCTATTCACCCTGCCATGAGCTTGGGTGCCCCCCCATCATTGTGTCCTTCTCGACGTCATGGTTACCTTTACCAAGTTAAGATCTGAATATTTCACTCCTTCCAAAATTTGCAATGGTCCCAGCATCCAAAGAGTAAGATTCAAATACCTTGTTTTGGCGGTATTCAAGGGCTTTTTCTGTATGACCCAACACAACTTTTCAGCTTTGTCTCACAGCCAACTGATTTTCCCTTGGTTTATACGGTGAATTAATTAATTATTTTAATTACACACTTTCTGTTTCTTTTCTTTTTTTTTTATTTATATGACAGTAGTAATGTATTTTGACATATCATACATCCATGCACTATGACTTCCCATGCTTGTGATTGTACATGATGTAGAGTTACGTGGTCATGTATATGAACTTAGGAAAGTTATGTCCTATTTATTCTACTGTCTTTCCTATTCCCATCCCTGTCCCCGCCCCCCCCCATTCTTCCCTGGTCATTCGGGTGAAATGCCCCCAAAGCCTTTTGTGAGTTGGCATCTGCATATCAGAAAGAACATTTGGCCTTTGGTTTCTTGAGACTGGCTTATATCACTTAGCATGATAGTCTCCAGTTCCACTGATTTACCGATAATGTCATAATTTCATTCTTCTTTATGGCTGAATAATATTCCATTGTTACACACTTTCTATTGCCAGTTTCAGATTGTTTTCTTCATCTTGCAAGGCATCACTTTCTCTCTTTCTCTCTCTCTTACACACACACACACACACACACACACACACACACACTCCTTCTTTCCTTATATATAGATAAGGAATTAGTTTGCGCAATTTTGGAGGCTGATAAGTCCTATGATCTGTCTTATGCAAGCTGGAGATTCAGGAGTTACTCAGAAAGGAGAAGAAAAGAGAACTGCATTTTAAAAATGGGTGTTAGGCCAGTAATCAAACTGTGTGTGTGTGTGTGTGCGCGCGCGTGTGCGCACACACACACGCACGCACACACATGGGTTTATAAGAATATATGAGGTAGTTAATAAGGAGGAGCTCAAAAGGAACAAACTGTACAACTTCAAAGTACTGATTTGTGATTTTAGTCAAATTGATTGTTTAAAATGTGAAAGAGAATAGATCAACCTGAACTATTAAAAAATAAATCCAATAGTCAGTCATGCTTCATTCTATAGCAATAATATCCAGTTAGTATTAATTAAAAATTAAGTTGTTTAGGTACAAAGGGCTCCAGAAATCTCTTCCAAGGCCTAAGTTATATTACATCACATTCATAAATAAAAATTGAAGTAGACTCCTGTCTAAATTTTATTGAGGATTTAGATGTTATGATCATTGCTAAAATATACTAATTGATGGGTGAAGTAGAATTATATATCAAAATATTTTTCCAAAGAAACTTAAGTCAGCTCCTGTCTTTTTACTTCTTTCTTGGGCAATGACTATTCTGCAACTAGAACCACCCAAATTTGAGGGTAATGTGTTTATTATTGAGTCTGAAACTTGTGAGGAGTAAACACATTGTTTAATAGAATTAATTATAATCAGATAAGCAAAGCTTAATATTATGATACTGACATTTGAAGGGTTACAGAAAGAACCCTGTTTTATGGAATAATAGAATAGCACTAAATATGATAGAGCAGGTGTATTCCCTAAGTGACTCATCTGTGTCCTCACTGATGACCTCATTCTTGGGTCATACTTTATCCTCATTTTTGTTGGGCTTGCCTGTCTTAGAAGGTGCAAAGTTCCTAGTCTGAGTCCTGCATTTAATTCTTAGGAAACACTTTTCATTCTTTATTGTATTGTTTATTCTTTGTAAAATGGAGATTATAACAATGATATTCTCCTCAAGAAATGGCTATAATTATAAAATGTATTCATGCATAAGAAGGAAATGTAATGTTATAGGGGAACATTAATTATTAGAAATACTTATGCCATATGAAACTTAAATTGTTAATGCTTTTAAACCTAAATGAGACTACTTACTTCCCCATTCATTGGAATGCCCTCAATATCTGCTTTTTATTCTATTTTTTTAAATTATGCTGTGATTATCTTTTTAGCTAGAGAATCAATGTACTTGGCACTGATTGGGGACTGGGGCAAGGAGACATTGTGAAGGAGACAATGATTACAACAGTGTACTATGAATTCACACACAGGAAGTGCAGAGTTTGGAAAGGATAGCAGTTTACTGATTTGTGATGGAAAGTTACTATGGTTCTATTCATGCAGGTATAGTTTAAATAAGGTGGGGTTTTTCAGTCTATTTTTAGCATTTCTCTTCTGCCTGGAGGGGATTTTAGAAGAATTGCTATTCACTTACCCTATTTTAAAATAAGATAATACCATTTTATGTTCCAAAATGCCTTCCACAGCAAGAATATCTCCAGGTGGAGGAAGTATTTATCTATAAACAGTGGATGCATTCATCCCTAGCCAAATACATTGGATTTGGGCTAAAATGAACACGCGTGTCTATTAAAAGTTTTATTATAGTAGATTCCTGACATGTGACCTCTAACTTACTGTTATATAAATATTTTGGGGAAAAACTTGAGGCTCAATATTCGTGGTGTAAATTTCCACTGCAAAATAAATTTCTCAATTGAACTTTAAAATTACGTTTAACTAGAGTAAAACAAAACAAAAGATCTTTCCATGGTAATTCCTTTAGGCGAGTACACTGCTCCAAAGATGAGGGAGTACAGTTGGCTTTAGCATGCTGTCCAGTAAACTGAGTTTGTGAGTTTGAATTCAGATACAGCCATTAGCTTCATAATATTATTTTTACAAGTGTTCATCTTTCCTTTCAGCAGGAATCAGGTGGGATTTAGAGATGTATTAGCAGGATCCTTCCTCCTCTTATTTCTCAGAAACTCAGTATAGCTTATTGAAAAGAGGATACAGATACTGTCCTTACACGTGACAAGGTATTTTTTAATATGTGAACAGTAAAATGTCCAGTTAGAAATGCTTATCACCACCTGAAGCATTTTTAAGGTTCTTTAATATCTTTCAGTCTAGCAAAAATTCAAATTTCAGATCAAATGAAGTTCATATTGATTTTATATAGCTAATATTATTTTACATTATTTGCCTGAAGGGATGCCAACCTAATAAGTTGTAGAACTTAATTAAATACATGAATTGTATAAAACATATAATTGTTAATTTTATAAACTAATAGAAGTGTAACCTCCATTTGAATAGCATTAACTCAGACTATTCCCTGACCACTGTAACTGGACAACACTTAATGCTGTGGTATGGGAAATATTTGCCCAGTGGATCATCCATTTCCAAGCTGATCATTAATTTGGAAGTTTTACTTTTCTCTGTCAAAAATAGCATTGGCTCAATCCCAAGAAACTAAAGGCTGAACGTTTTCTCTGATTTGTGGATGCTGATCTATGATGGGGGTGTGGCATGGGAAGAATGGAGAAACTTTGCATTTGGCAAAGGGGAGGGGTTTTAAGGATAGGAAAGATGGTGGAAATAGATGGACATTATTACCCTATCCACATGTATGATTGCATGAATGGTGTGTCTCTGCACTGTGTACAATCAAAGAAGTGAGATGTTGTACTCCCTTTGTGTACGATGAACTGAAATGCATTCTGCTATCATGTTTAACTAAGTAGAACAAATGAAAAGTTAAAAATAAATAGCATTGGCTCTATTTCCTGCATGTAGAACTGAAAGAAACTAAATAATTTCCTTCCTTTTGGCTCTAACAGTGTCTGCCTTACTCAGAATACCACATAAACAGAGGAAGAGAATATGTCTTGGTTAGCACGTAAATCCTGGAGATGACATTTTGTAAGCTTATGACAAGGGAAACATTCCCTGCTCAGCTATACCACAAAGTGGTTGAGTACACAGCTTGGAATTAGGCTGTTCTGCATCCAAATTACAGTTCATTTTCCAGCTGTGTGACTTTAGGATTCATGCAATCCCAGTGAGCCTCAGTTTCTTCAACTACAAAGGGGAAGTAAAGCATCCTACCTTGTAAGGTTCTGTAAATATGATACAAGATGATAAATGTAATATATTTAACACAGAGATTGTAAATTTTGACTAGGAGCCGTGAGTGAATATTATTAGAGTAGATTATGGATATCATACTTGAACTTTCAGCATGTAAAAATCTAGATACTGAAAATAAGACCCCGGTGCTCAAGAAAACATAGTTCATGATAGGTTAGGATGGCAAAGAAGGTGTGAAATAATCATTAAAGCAAAATATGCTAAAAAACCCCAGAAATTTAGATGAAACAAGTGTTATTTTCTTAGCCATCCTAGCTAAAATGTTTTTTTACCAGTTGTATTCTGAGAATGTCATGGATATTTATTGAGATCCTCATCTTAATCAATGGAATATTTATCGTAAATGCTATGTATATGATGTATACTATCCACTTATTTATTGCATTCACATGTATACTAAAGAGTATTATAGTATTAGTATGTTTCTAATTCATGCTTAGGGTTATTCATTCATCATATTTTCAAACTTTTTATTACCTTAAAGTTTTATTTCAGAGTATAAAACTTCTCCAATGTTTTAGTCAGCTTTTTCACTGTTGTGACCAAAAGACCTGACAAGAACAATTTTAAGGAGTAAAAGTTTATTTGGGGGCTCACAGTTTTTAGCAGTCTCAGTCCAAAGACAGCCAGCTCCATTCTTTGGGGCTTGAAGTAAGGAAGAACATCATGGCAGAAGGGTGTGGTGGAGGGAAGCAGCTCAAGCCATGATCAGGAAGGAGAGAGAGAGAGAGAGAGAGAGAGAGAGAGAGAGAGAACACGAGAGTGAGAGAGATGTCACTTACCAGATATAAAATATATACCCCAAAGGCATGCCCCCAGTGATCCACCCACCTCTTCCAGCCACACCCTACCTGCCTTCAGTTACCACTCAATTAATCCCGATCAGGGGATTATTTCACTGATTGGGTTAAGGCTCTCATATCTAATAATTTCCCCTTTAAACCTTCTTTCATTGTCTCATACATGAGCTTTTGGGGGACACCTTACATCTTAATCATAACAACCAGAGAAGGAAGAGATAATTAAAAACTTTGTTATGTTTTAATAAAACAAAAAACAAAAGAGCACTTTGGGTATGACTATATAGAAAGAACTGAACTAGGTGGACCTGACTTCCACCGACAGTCAAGATTCAAAAGTGGGCAACATGAGCAGCAGGGACTCAAAAACCATAGACCCGGAGTCTAGCATGCCTGAATTTGGGTTTTGCATTTGCACTTGAGAGTTTGGATGATATTCTTAATTGGCCTGAGATTTATTTTTCCTGTGTATAAACTGAATATAAAACTGCCTCCAATGATCATAGTGACGATTAAAAACACTTGAATGTGTCGTGAATAGAACTGAACATACCAAGCATCTGAAAAACGTTGTTTTTTTTTTCTTTTCTTTTTGCATTTTCTTTTCCTTTTGCAAATGCCATATTATCTAAAGGGAAGTTTTCTTTTAGAGAGAGGAGTCTGGCTGTCCTGCAACACTGAAAAGTGTTGAGATAATGAAAGAAAAAAGAAATAGAATTATTTCTGCTTCTAGTTGGCAAACTAAAGGAGTGAGATAAGCAATGGAAATACTTTGTTTACAAAAAGTATATAGTTTGTAAAGTATTTACACATGCACGTCCTTTCCTATTGTTGATTTTAGTTTGGGAAACTCTTTTGACCCTGATAAAGACTTTTGAGTTAAAGCAAACATGAAAGTATTAAGATAATCAAAAGTTCCCAAATTTTTCTATCAATTATATTTTAGGGAAAACTCAAATCTTCCATACATTTTCCAAACTGGATTCAGGTAGAATCTTTCTTAACTTACATTTATAGTATACTTTCAGATAAACAGATACATCACTGCACTTTCATGGTGTTTTGTTAATTATTAATTTGTTTTAGCGCTTATTATGTTTATTAAGCCTTGCTGAGAACAGCTACTGTTCATCTAACATTATATTTTGCCAACATTTATTTTTATAGTGTTCTTGATTTAATGTGATAGCGTTTATTTTTAGAAACTTAAGAGAGTTTAAAAAAAATTTCTAGTTAGTAGTTCACAGAAAAATTATTACCTGTACCCTTTGCATAGTACAAACAGTGTGTGTGAGTGAGGGAGGATTCTGAGGATTGAACTTAGGAGCCTTCTGCCTCTGAACTACATTCCCAGCCCTCTTTATTTATTTTGAGACAGGATCTTGCCACATTGTTAGGGCAGTCCTGCCAAGAGTTTTATAGACTGTTATACAAATGGACATGCACACATATGTTTTTATTCAGAACTCTTTGGGCTTTGGTCCTTCAAGAACTGCATATAGTTCAAACTCCATGTGGAACTAAATGAGTATTATTATTATTTCCCAGTAGAATAGATGACTTTATGGAAGGAGAATTTGAGAGGGGTGGGAGGATGGGAGGGAAAAAGGGAAGGAAAAGGGGACGATCATAAGTTGAAACTGATTTATATACATTCATGAATTTTGGGGGGTGCACCCAACTATTATGTATAACTATAAAGCTCCAATTAAATAAAAAGAATAGATAACTTTAGTATACTCCATTTTGATAACTTCCTTCTATTAGCAGGAGTTAATTAAGTTGCAGGAAATTTTGGTGCTGGAATTGTATTAATTTATTTTTGCTTCAGAGTATAAAACTTCTCTAGAGAAGGAAGAGATCAGAATGGACATAATAAGGGGGGACCATTGCATGGGAGGATGATTCAGGCTTGCTTTGAAGGTAAACACTTCAATATTTGGGCTAAGGAAGTGATATAAATAAGATAAGTAGGAAGACTGGGCAAGTGTGAGATTACCAGAGCTGTTGGGTTTATGGTAGTCTAGAGCCCACATTCACACAGGCCAAACAACTGCTTCTGAAAACTTCATGTGGTTTTGAGGTTCTTGGAGCTACCTATCTTAGAATGGGTCAAATTTGAGTAGGAAGGGTGAAGAATGTAACTGCTAAGACTTGCAATCATTCTAAGCAAAAGTAAAGAAGGAAAATTAGCCTAGGGAACTTGGATCACCTTAGGGAGAAGCCTGGCTTTAGGGCAGTAATGCTCAACCAGGGATGATTTTACTAACACGTGACATTTGGCAACGTCTGCATATATTTTTGATTATCACAACTGAAGAAGGATGCTACTGGCAACTTATGGATAGATACCAGTACTATGCCAAACACCATACCATGCACAAGTCATCTCATCATAACAGGATTTTCCAGTCCAAAATGAGAGTAATGCCAAGGTCAAGAAACTGCTATTATCTAGGTGAATGTATGTGTTAAATAGGAGAAGGTAAAATTTGATGTTATAGTTTTTAGTTTATCATTAAAATACTTCTGAATGGAAGGTATTACTTAATTTAATGTACACTTCAAATTTGGTTAGTTAACCTGTTAGGTAACTTAATGAAGAGTAAGCACTACCGAGATAATTAAAACATAGAAGGTTCTAAGCAGAGTCTTAGGCAGTCAGAGGGCTTCACTGTCTTTCTGTCCTTATTGTAGTTCATGTAAGTTGCTTTTGGATTAGTATAATGGATGTTAAGCATTATTTACTCATCTGGGAAGTGAAGCTGATCAGGCTGAACATTTGTATAGGCATTATTGGAGCTGGTGCATAAACAAGGCCCAGGGATTTAGTGAGTTCAATTGACCTCTTGCCCTGGAAAGACTCTCAATCTGTCCTATGTCCAGTTGTTTAGCAAAAGATGTTGAACAGAAAGCTAGTTTAATCCTGCCACTGGAATACTGTAGAATTTGCTTCTGGTGAATTTTCTATGCGTTCCACTTTCTTAGTCTGTTCATTCTACTATAACTAGACACCATAAGTTGAGTGGCTTGTAAACAACAGAAACTTATTTCTCATGTTTCCAGAAACTAAGAAGTCCAAGATCAAGTGCTGACCCAGTCAATATCTGGGGTCCCACTTTCTCCCGATATCACCTTCTTGCTGTGTCTCATGTATTGAAAAGGGGCAAGACAGGTCTCTGGGGCCTATTTTATAGGGATACTAATCTCATTCACTATGGCTCTGTCCTCATGACTGATTGCATCCCCCAAATGCCCCAATTCCTAATGCCATCAGCTTGGGGGTAAGGGTTTTAACATATGAATTTTGAGGGGGTCACAAAAATTCAGACCTGAGCAGCCACTTTGGAACAGCTGAATGACTAGTGATGAGTCTTCCTTGAGTTAAGAAACAGGGGGTAAGAGTTTCATTGGCATGAGTGGTAGAGTCATTTCTGTGTCTTGCTTTCATGTGGATGTATTACAAGTGTTGGGCTGTGGGAGACAGGAACTATGGGTTTTCTCTTCCCCTAACAATTAGTTGCTACCAAAAAGGAATCCAATAATTATGAATTCACAACATGCTTAGGTTTATTGAATGAAATAAAATCAGGGAAAACCTCGAAAGCAAAGTATAAGATGGTGTACAAGCCAAGAACTTGATGTAATGGGAAATTGGGAGCAGGGGATAATTATTTAATTATTAATGCTTAAGATGAAGAACAGGGAATGTTTGTTGGCAAAGAAAAAACAAAACCCCCAAAAAACAACACCCAGTGGGAGAGGTGTTAAAATAATGAGGTGTGAAATCATGAGAGTCAAGATATTATTGGAGTCAGTAGAACTTGAGACAAGGTAGAGAAGCATGTTGAAGTATTGACAATAATAATAGCTAAAATTTACAGTTCTCTGCTTATTAATTTTGTACTAAACCCTTTTATTCATTATTCTACTTAAACTTCAAATCACTATTATTATTTCTTCATAAACTCTATTTTGTAGGTGAGAAAAGTCAAGCACCAAGAATTTAAGTGACTTATGTCAGGTCATGGTATTAGTAAGTGGTGTATCAGGGTACTTGAGACAGGTTAGTGCATGTTGACCCGCTGAGATGGTGATTTTCAAAATGGGAATGTTGGAGATGGAGTCAATTTTTAGTATGGAAGGAAGACGGGTGCCTTTGAGATGACAGATGGAAAAATTGAGGAGGGGTTGTTGGCTTAAGCAGCACAGTCCAGAGGGTCTGTCAAAGCCGAGCCAGGATAGACAGAGCAAAGTCATAATTCCATTAAGTTAAATGGTGTTTTTTCTTTTTTGCATCTATGCCGCAGTCCGGCTGCAGCAAAATAACTGGGGGGGTGACGAATAACTTGTGTACGTTGATACAGCAAGAGTGGAAGCCGTTTATTGCAGGACAGGAGCAGTATTTATACATTCCACACAGCTTATCTAATTAGCATAAACTAGATACATCAGTCAACCAATAAGGAATCTCCACACTTAATGGCTCGCTTTTGTTACTTCTCAAACCACTCCCTCTGACATTTTGCCAGGCACCATCCAGACTTGTTTACGAACTTTAACATTCCCCTGGCAAAATGCCAGGTGTTATTTTGACGTGTTTACAGACTCTAACATTTCCCCCTTTTGTTTAATTTAAATAATGACCATAGTGGTTTTTACAGAAACACCATAAATAACCTGCTACAAACAGAAAGGGAGGATACAAAATGCCACAATACCAAGCCACTTGATGGCTCCATGCAAGAAGCCCTTGGAAATTTTATACCAGCAATGACACTGTTAGCAAAGATACCGAGTTACAATTTGTTATAGATTACAGTTTGTTGTCTCAGTCCAGGTAAAGCAGTGTCTCAATAGATTAACTCACAGTCCAGGTAAATTCTGCAGGCAGCTAGCTTAAATCACAGTCCAGATAAGTTCTGCAGGCAGCTAGCTTGATCCAAGTTTCGTCCGTTTCTCAGCCGAAGTGTCCTCCGGTTTTCAGCAACACTGGAAATTCTTCCACCTTGGTCTTTACCGGCACTGGGACGAAGGCAGGAACTCCGGATGGCTAAAGAAAATCCTGTAGCATTCTACTAAGAAAACAACCTTCTGAACAATTTAGTACATTATCTCAAGGTTTTTTTGCATTTGAAATAAGCATTAATAGTGCTCATTACTCATCAGCTTCCAGGTGTGGGAGAACCATTGTAGCTTAGTTATTGGCATTGAAAATGACCAAACATCAGGGACACCAGTAGCGTCTTCTGCTGGCTGTAGTGCCTGGGCAGCCCCAGATGGCCCTGGGGAGTGTCCCGGACTCAAACTGCTACTGGGCACAGGGAGCAAGAGCCTGCGAGACTGTGCCTCCAGGTCAGGTCTAGATTTGGGCTCGCGGCAGTGGAAGAGCCAGCTCCCCGGCCAGGAGGCGGGGAAGGGCCAGTCGCCGCCGCCTCTTGGAAAATCCTTGCTGCGCTGTGACCGGCTTGCACACTCGGCAGCCGCCTCTCCGCTTCACGCACCCTCCGGTAACGAAAAGTATTTAGTAATAGCCTTTTGCTGCAACTTTTTTCCTGATAATCCTTCTTCTTCTGAACTTTCTTTTTCTTTCTGACTAGAGTTCCTGGGCTCTTATCAACACATGCCCTAACTATTCTTGGTTCCACTGGGGTGCCTTCTTCCCTTAGTAATTTACTTCTCACCCCTTCCATATTTTCATCACAAAGACAATACAATACACTGAGACAAAACAAGACACAAACATACTGTATCAATCTTCTCCATTTTCTTGAAATGACCATTTTTCCTCTCGCCCTATCTGCCTAGGGACGAGCAGATTGCCCCCGTCCTATCTATGGACGGGCAGCTTTTTTTCGTCACTTACCCCCGAGTGTCCCGGGGCTCCCCGTATGGGCCACCATCTGCCGCAGCCCGGCTGGCTGGGCAAAATAAGCGGAGGGTGACGAATAACTTGTGTAGATTGATACAGCAAGAGTGGAAGCCGTTTATTGCAGGACAGGAGCAGTATTTATACATTCCACACAGCTTATCTAATTAGCATAAACTAGATACATCAGTCAACCAATAAGGAATCTCCACACTTAATGGCTCGCTTTTGTTACTTCTCAAACCACTCCCTCTGACATTTTGCCAGGCACCATCCAGACTTGTTTACGAACTTTAACATTCCCCTGGCAAAATGCCAGGTGTTATTTTGACGTGTTTACAGACTCTAACACATCTATTTGTTCATAGATTTGTTTAACTTTCAGAGCTTCAGTAATTCTAACTTTCTACAGCTGATGAATTTTGTCTTCCTGCATGGACAGTATGGAAGTTGGGTTCTTCAAAGACTTGTATCAAGAAAACTATTTGGTGGAACTGGGAATACTGGTTAATCATATGAGAAGAATGAGACTAGACCCTTCTCTTTCACCCTGCACAAAAATCAACTCAATATGGATCAAGGACCTAGGAATTAGACCAGAAACTATTCAGCTCCTAGAAGAAAACATAGGGTCAGCCCTCCAGCCTGTAGGCACAGGCAATGACTTTCTCAATATGACCCCTAAACCTCAGGAAATAATGCCAAGAATTAATAAATAGGATGTTATCAAATAAAAAAGCTTCTGCATAGGAAAAGAAACAAGAATGTGAAGATAAAATCTACAGAACAGAGGAAAATCTTTGTTAGCTACTCTTCTGACAGGATTAATATTTTAAAAATACAAATAACTAAAAAAACATAACACCCAGAAAACAAATAACTCCATTAATGAATGGGCAAGTGAGTTAAACAGATACTTCTATAAAGAAGAAATGCAAATGGCCAACAAATGTATGAACAATGTTCAAAATCATTAGCAATTAGGAAAATGCAAATCAAATCTACACTGAGATTTCATCTCACTCCAGTCAGAATGGTAGCCATCAAGAATACAAACAATGATAAAACCTGGGGAGGATGTGGAGAAAAAGGAACACTTTGACACTGTCAGTGGGATAGTGAATTAGTATAACCACTTTGGAAACCAGTATGGAGGTTCCTCAAAATATTGGGAATAGAACCACTGTATGACACATTTGTACTACTCCTTGGAATTCATCTGTAAGAAAGTTATCACTATAGTGATAACGCATACCCATGTTTATAGCAGCACTATTCACAATAGCCTAAGTGGAACCAGCCTAGGTGTCCATCAATGAATGAATGGATAAAGAAAATGTGGTATGTATACACAGTGGAAGTTGTTTTTTTTTTTTTTTAGCCATCAAGAAAAGAAAAAAAGTATGTAATTTGTAGCAAAATGGACAGAACTGGAGACCATTATGTTAAGCAAAATAAGCCAAACTCAGAAGGTCAAGGGTGTGTATGTTTTCTCTCATATGTGAAAGCTAGAGAGGCAAAAGGTAAAGAAAGGTGGGAGGATTTCATAAAAACTGAAATCAGTAGATTTGAGGAAAGGGACCAGAGGGAGGGTGCAGGGGAGGGAAAGGGGAAATACTGGGAAACGATATTGGTCAAATTATATTGTCATGTTGTGTGCATGTATGAATATGTAGTAACAAATCCCACTATTACATTCAATTATAATGCATTAATAAAAAATATGGAAAGAAAAAGAAAGAATACCATTTGGGCATGATTCTTAGACATACATCTCTGATATTCATACCGATTAAGATGCAATGTTTGCTAAAACCAGGGCATAGGCTTCTGCTGATTATAATTTCAGACAATTTAGGTTAACCATTGCTATTACATTTTAGATTATAGGATTGACAGTTTTTATTCCTTGATGTCCACATTTGTCCCATTGAAGAGTGAGGTGGGGGTCTTCCTGTTAATTTTGTGAAAGATCCTCACAAGGCTTAAAAATATCTGAGACACATCTGTCAATTCCGTCAAAGTTACAATGGGAAAATGGAATGAACTACCTCCTTGCTGCTTTTACCCTAAAGCCCAATGCTGGAAACCAGTAGATAGTCTCAGGGATCCTTCCTGTTGTGTCTTGGATATTTTACAAAAGGACCTTTTCCTTTATTGTCCTCATTATTGCCCCCTGCTGCTGTTTAATTGTTTATCAACCTCTATTTTTTCAAAAGATTTGAAACCTGGAGTAGCTTAATCAAACTGGTTTTTCTTCCTGGAGTAGAAGCTTATTGAGTGCTGGGAGTTGGTCTTTATCTTTAGAGCTTAAATTAAGGTCTGTAATAGTAGAAACTGACGACTGAAGCAAATTCCATTCTCTGTATTACAGATGAGAACTTAAAACCACAAACTAGAACAGTTTATTTATAAAAAATTTAATAACTTGCTAATCAGAACTGCTTTAGAAAACAGCTAATCCAAAGTTATTGTGTCATTAACTCTGTCTAATCTAACTGGTTCTTTGTTCTTCAAGAACTACCTTAGTCATTCATAAATGGTCCCCATAACCCTGTAAATAGTTTCCCTAATTTTCTTCCTTTGGAGATTCAAAGTCTTTGTGAAGGTGATAGTCTTGCTTGCTACAGTAAGTTTAAGAAACTTCTCTTTTCTTGATCAATAGGTGTTTCTCATTGACTTCATGGGGGGTTTTGATTGAGCTAACACATATTTTATTGAATAAATATATAAGAGATAAGTTATTAAATAGATGTGGGCACTAAAGCTCATGTGAGTAAAATACTTCAAGAAAGTATGCAGATTGTAGGGTCAAATTCATTCAGTCTTTTTGCAAAGTACATTTTGCACATGACTCTTGAGGTTTCTTTTCTCTTGAAGGATGCCTTGATGTGTTGTTTGAGCCTGATTCAGCATGCATTATTTGAGGGGTAGAGGAGAAAGGAAATAAAATGCATTTGTGTCATATGTTTTGTCTTGACTACCTCCTATACCTGGGGGTGTGCCTAAATCACCAGCTTCTAGGAAGGCATAAAATATGGAGGGGTTCATGTATTTGAATGAGAGTATTTAATTTAAACAATGATAAAAAGGAAGTAGAACAAAAACTCTAGTGAATGCATTCTTAAAAGGAATGGTATAATCTATCCTTAAAAGCAAAAATTGATTCTTGAGGGAGCAAAAAAAGTCTTAGATATCACAAATGGTTTGTGGTCCTAGAAAACACTACAGTATATATAACCACGTATATAGTGGGTAATACCTGTGGTATTAAAATTTCATAGAGAGAGGGTAACTAGGGAAAGAAAATGTTTAAAAAGGCTTCTTAGGGGACCAGTAAGGTGAAAAAAAGTTGAGAAACACCCCTTTGGGAGTAATTTCTTCTAGATGGCCATGATTTAAACTCTTCACATTTGGTTCAAAGATTTCAAATCTAATACTGAATCTGGTACAACCACTCATGGCTGTACCAGATATAAATGTTTAGTTGTTTTAAAAACCCAAATGTGTCTATAAAACATATTCTTAAGTAAAAAAGAAAGCAATGTACATATGGTAGCTGGGATTTCTTAGTGCTTTCATAGACTTGGCTCTACATGAAACTGAAGTGTGTGTGTGTGTGTGTGTGTGTGTGTGTGTGTGTGAGAGAGAGAGAGAGAGAGAGAGAGAGAGAGAGAGAGGGAATGAACTACTTCCTTGCTGCTTCTACCCTAAAGCCCAACGCTGGAAACCAGTAGATAGTCTCAGAGAGAAAGAGGGAGAGAGAGAGAGAGAGAGAGAGAGAGAGAGAGAGAGAGANTGTGAGAGAGAGAGAGAGAGAGAGAGAGAGAGAGAGAGATACCATCTCACCTTAAATATTCTTTGGATCTCTTGATGTGAAATTCATATGGAAATTCACTTGGGAAAGAGATTAACTTTAGTCTACCAATACAGGCAGATTGTAGAGAAAGCTACAAATGAGGCAAATCATTAGAGACCATGGTTTTCTTGCCCTGGAAAAAATAACAAGCCCAATATTTACTGTACTCCATTACATTACATGATGTACCAGTCAAAATTAATCAATTATAGCCACTAGAGAGCAAGTAATTAACATGTCTCATTATATCATTCATCTTCTCAGCTGGCAGAAAGACTCAATAAAGTGTACTGTGTGCAACTTGACTGTTTGCATTTAATTTGTATTATCAGAAAGTGCTCAAAGATTCTTAAAACATTAGGTGGCAAAAGACACTGGCCTGGGCTTTTTGACACAGCATCTATTCATTTCTTTCTAAACAATTAGAGTTTCCAGGAAATATTAAGTGCTAAAATAGGTGCTATCTATATAAACATATTTACCAAAAGAAAATTATCCTGAAAATTGGTCCTTCAAACACTTTAGCATTGTGTAGGTGTGATATGGGAGAACGGTCCTGGTCCATAATGTAATGAAGACTATAATAATCTAAATTTTAATGAGTTTGTTTTGCTTTTTCTACACAATCCCAGGCATAGGTAAACATCTGAAGCCATTATTCATAAAAAAATGCAAATAGGTCTATTCTTGTCTCTTTCAATTTTCACACATAACACAGTGTTCCATACCTCTCAGATTACAGAATCCAATAATCAAACTCTGGACAGCTCTATTTTTCCATTTACAGAAAACGGAATACCAGCAGTAGAAATAAAAATGTATGTTAGTGAGCACTTATTGAAGGCCTCTGTTAGGCTGGCTAGTTTGTTGGGATTTTACATTTGCTATTGCAAATAACAGAAACTCCATTGCAACTTAGTGAAGTCACTTTTATCACTGCCACTACTTACAGTTCCTAGCCTTTCTCCTTATCAGCCTTATTTTATTTCATCTTTCATAAAAACTGTCTTTTCTACCAATCAGGAACTTCAGGCTCACAGATATTAACATCCTTAAACTTGATGAATTTAAAAAATGTCAGATTCCACGTGTGAGTAAATGCAATATTTTTCTTTCTTTGTCTGGCTTACGTGGCATACGTGGAATTAAAAAAATAAGTTCACATACAAAGAAAAGGAATACAGCAGAGACTAAATAGAGAGGGAAGGAGGAAATGTAGTTCAAAGGATACCAAACAGCAGTTATCTGGGATGAACAAGTCTAGAGGTCATTAATGCCACCTGAGGACTAAAATCAGTAAAAGTGCATTGTATTGGGGACTTTTGTGAAATAAGTTGATGTCAGCTATTTTTTCTCTCAACCGGTTTCAAAATCTTTTTTCTCTCAAAAGTTGATGATGGATAGACATGTTAATTTGTGTCACTAATAAGTGTTTTTGCTATGGATTGTATCCCATAATGTCATACTGTGGACCTCAAATATGCACGATGCAATTTATTTTTAAAAGAGTGGAAGAATGGAGGTAAAAATCCAAATCTGTCTAATTCAAATCGATATTTTTTTCGGAGGACTGTTCTGGGATCATTTTGGAATTGGAAAAACCATCTGTACATGAATCATAAATAATGAAAATGAGGACAAGGAATTATAAGTACTTTAAGTATAGCACTATTTATTCTTGGTTTACTATTTCTAAAAGATGGAGAACCCTTACAAAGCTAGATCATTTTTAATAACACTTAGTTGGTAGTTTTGCATACTTCTCGACAAAGACCTTTCTCTTGGGGGAGCTTTTTTATCTAATGAGGTTGACAGAAAATAAACATAAAATATGTTAGGGAGTTGATGACAAGTGTCATGAAGACTATCCAGGTAAGGGGAAAGAAAGAGTTGGTTGATGCAATGTTACTCTATATAGACTTATCAAAGAATGTCTACACAAGGCCTTTGAGCAGAGAACTTCAGAGAGAGCATTCTAGGTACAAGGATGTAGGGAGGGATGAGAATAATGAGTTCATAGCAGAGCAATGAAGACCCAGGGACTGGAGAAGTGGGGAGGTTGTTGGGTCATTGTTGATGGTTTTAGGGCAGTAGACAGAGAGGAGTTAAGGTAGGTCGAGGCCTGGTAGACTATGGTCAGGATTTCGATTGTTTTCCTTGAGTGAGATGGAAACCATTGGAGAGTTTTAAAAGAGTGATATAATCTGACACATTTTTAAATGAACGCGGTGATGTGTGTGTGTGTGTGTGTGTGTGTGTGTGTATATATGTGTGTGTGGATCTGGTAGTGGTGGTAGCTAGAAGGTGGAAAGCCAGCTAGGAGCCTATGGTAATAGTTCAGAAAAAATGTGGCAGTGGCTTGGGCAGGTGGGCCAACATTGTGAAGATGATGAGTAGAACAGCATTTATGATGTATTGTGAAGAGATGGATTGATTAATTGCATGTGAAATGTGAGAGTAATAACAGATATCAGGAAGATTCCAAGGGTTGGGATTTATAATACTGGCAGGATGATGCTGTCTGAGAAGAGGAAAACTAGGGAAGGATAGGTTTTGGAGAAGATTAAAAAAATCATTTTTAGATGTATTCGTTTTGAAATGATGTATCAGACACCCTAACGATTTTCAGTTCCTCAAATATTTCACATTTCTTCTCTTTGTAAGGGTTCTCCATGTTTTAGAAATAGTAAACCAAGAACAAATAGTGCAATACTTAAAGTACTTACAATTTCCTTGTCCTCATTTTCATTATTTATGATTCATGTACAGATGGTTTTTCCAATTCCAAATTCTATTAGGAGTTTTTAAAAAATACTTCACTCTTTCATGGTGATTTATTTGACAATAATTCTTTCATACCATGCTATACTTTTTAACTATATAGCTGTTTTTCAGGATTCTCACTAGCTCTGACATTTAGAAATCCTTGTCTAATATTTATGAAATCATCATTATTTATTGCAGAGTTCTGATGCATTATATTTTCTGCTAGTGTGTTTTAGTTTTTCATAAATATTTATATTTCTTCACTAAAGTCACAAGCCAATTTTAATATCATCCACATTTTACTTATTGCAGCCTACATCAGAGTGCTTTCTTTTTGTTCTTGGATGACACAGTTACTTGAACAGGCACTTGTTATTGATAAAGAATACCTTTCCTACAATGACGGTCAAGAAATAGATAAAATTTGTCCACCTGACAAGATACTAGATGAGGATTCCTACAAGTATAAATAAAGCATAGAATATAAAACTAATTTCTAGGTTTTCTACTTCTTATTCTGTGGTCTGGAATAAAGTTCTTAATACCTCTAAAGTCTCAGTTTTTGTTTAAATAATCAAAATAATAATAGAAATAAATTAATGAATTTGTTAGGAAAATTAAATGAAATAATCCACGTGAAGCTGTTGATACTCTATGATGCCTGGCACACAGTAGATACTTAATAATTGATATTATTATCATTATTTTTATTACTATCCTCACTAAAAGGATAAATGCCATGTTGAAGAATCCTTTAGCACTTAACTCTTTGCAAATAACTAACATGGTCTCTGATGTATCCATATCTATTTTATATCTCTATCTAGATAAGAAAAGCATAGTCAGTTTTCTCCAAAAGTTTATAACTTACTGACAGAAATAAGAGTTCTATTCCTGAACATAATAAAAACATTAAATATAATAAAAACATTAAAAAGTACTTTAATTGGTTTAAGAAGGAAATAAATTATGACAAAATAGTACAGATTTATGTCCTTGGAGTGCATTGATAATAGTTGCTATGGGCACTTGAAGTGGGAGAGGGATGATTTTCTGGCCCAGGGTGATTATAGAGGATTTTGGGGAAACATAGTGGAATTTGAAGTGGCTCTTAGGAGAGAAACAGGGTTTATTTAATTAAAGAAGAAAGCAAAAATTTCAAGCTGATAAAATCTGGGAGAAGTGCAGAACTGAGAAGAGGCAAGAGTGTTTATATGAACAGTTTTTGGAAGTGCTGTGGATTTTATCACAGCAAAGCAAGTTATTCTGATAAATATTTTTCTAAAGTTCTCTTGGCAAAATAGAATTAAAAACTAGAAAGATGGATGAATGTAACTCAGAGAAAAATAAACTTGAATTAAAATTTGTCATGCAAAAGGTAAAACAAGTTTAGAAAATTTCAGTAAGGAGTGCTTATGGCAACATCTTAGAGATCTTTATTTTTCTAATAGCATGAGCCTTATACTTTGGTTTTCAAGACAACCACTTGGAGGCAGAGAAAATTCTCCTCTTAAGAATAAAAAGCTTTTAAGACCGTTGGCACTGTTATAAGTTTCAAGACTTTATTTTGGAACTCAAACCCCAACACTTTGACCATATTTTTTTCCCTGAGCTACTTTCAAGTGCTCCCTTGAATTACTGTTTGGGTCTGACAAAATGGAAACACAAAGGGAAAAAAAATCTTGGTTAGTATCTTATACTTTTATTTTGTCACAAGTGCTATGTAGTTGTGAGGATCAGGTCATCTGAAATACAAAAATAATAACAGATAAGACAAAATGCTAGGTGATATTTAATTCATTTCTGTATTTTGAACACTTGAAATCAGGGATACATATATTAATAATGACATATTTTATATTGGGGAAAATATTTGAAGACTATTCCATTAAGAGGATGACAAATGATTAACTTTTGACGAGCCTTGTAATTGGAAATTCACCAAGTACCCAGATGGGAAAAGAGTTTCAGCTGCAGGAAACTGCACAGTGGAGAAAAGGCATGTGGGTACAAGGGGCTTGTAAATGTGTGTGTGTGTGTGTGTGTGTGTGTGTGAGAGAGAGAGAGAGAGAGAGAGAGAGAGAGAGAGAGAGAGAGAGATTGACGGACTGAGAAGAAGAGAAGAGAGAAGGGCATGAGACAGTGACCAATGATGAGATTAGAGTGTTAGGCAAGACTAAGATCTTTGAAGAGCTTTACACATCATGCTAGAGGCCATGAAGAATTAATGGAGAAATTTTTGCTGTGTTATATTTTGTACCCAATGTCTTGGAGGCGAGCTATCTTAGAGAAGAGGTGTTTCTATCTTTCAGAAGAAAAATGTAGTACTTCAGAAAAGAATGAGGACAATTTTGTGAGACATTTAAAGTAAAATGGACAGAACATGGTACTATGATTTGCATAGTGTCCCCCCAAAGTTTGTGTGGTACAAGTGTGGTCTACAGAGTGGCACTATTAAAGAAATTAGGAGAGCTCTAAGGAAGGTCCTTAGGTCATTGGGGCATGCTCTTGAAGGGCATTGTGGAACCATGCCCCTTCCTTTCTCATTCAATCTCTCTCTCTCTTATTTTGTTTCCTGGCTCTTGACCTCAGGGGTTTGCTCCTGTCATGATGTGTCTTCCTTGACAGAGGCTTATTCTATGGGATTGCCTGATCTTGAATTGGAACCTCCAGAACCATGAGCTAAGCACACTGTTATTCTTTATAAGTTCATTACCCCAGGTATTTTGTTATAGTGATGTGGAGTTGATTAATAATTTGTTGCTAACTGGCCATGGGGGCTGAAGGAGAGGAAGGAGTCTCAGATGTCCTTTAGGGTTCCAACTAAGGGGACTGGGCAGCATAATTTCTTTTTTAGCAAATATTTATTAAGCGTGCTTAGAACATTTTTTAGGCTCTTTGGCAGATTTGGGGCATAGAAAGTTAACTGAGAATTGAATGGAAGAGACAAAAAAGTGAACAACAATGATATTACAATTGATAAGTGACATCGTTCATTCTGATAAATAATACAGGAGGACAATAAAGCAGAAACAGGAAATAAGGAAAAATAATATATTCAGTTCTTTAAATAAAAAAAAAAATTAAGGGAATCTCTAGAACCAAAAACCACAGTGAGAAATTGGCACCATGCTGAAAGGAAGTGAGAGATGGAGAAAACAAGAACAAGCCTGGGTTTGAATTGCTGCCTGTCTTTATCACTTGCAGGTTTGTAACCAAAGTAATAGTTTCATCATCTGTAAGATGGGATTCAGGTCAGTTCCCAGCAGAGTTATTGAGGGGGACAGAGAGCAATGTGTTACATGTCCATGATACTCCAGTAAGTGAGACATGACTCTGAATCAAGTCTAGTGAGCAACAGATGCACTGGCTTCCTGGCTTGTGACCTCAGGGGTTTGCTCTGAACATCATCTTGTTACCTGGACTATTGATTGTTCAGGTCTATGCTATCAGAACCATTTTCCTGCCTTTGGATGATGACAATAATCTTTTTAAATAATCTGTAGATCTGTTAAAATTAGGCCCTAATGATTTTTTAGATTTATATTAGTTAGTGTTTGCATAAGAAGCACTTTCTAGGTTTATCTTTATGATGATGAGGGCAATCATCTTTAAGATATCATTTGAATGACGGCAATAGATACTTCGAGATTCATGAAGAAACTCAATCATTAGTTACACAAGTGTCCCTTCAATGTCAGAGTCTGACCTCCATGCATGTAACTGAAACAAAGTTGCAATTTTGGTCTTTAAGAAATAAAATATCTTTTTAAAAATATTTATTAGGAAGTATAGATTTGGAATCAGAAAGACCTTAGGTTTAGCTTTGGCTTGTTTTCTCAGTTCCTTGAGTGTGTTTGGACAAGTTTTTAATGTCTCTGAACTTTAGTTTTCTCAAGATTAAAATGTAGTTAATAATAACTTTGTTGCACATTTATTGTGAAACTTACATGAGATAAGGAAAACAAAATGACTATCCATGTGCCAGGCACCTGGTCGCTTCCAAGTTTTTTCCTGGAAATGGAAACTCTTATTATTTTTTTTCTCTTTCTCTTCTCAAAGAAAAAGCATTTATGATACTTCTCACCAAAACTTTCAGCTAATAATAAAGTTCATTGTGGCAACTATAGATATAAACTGCCAAACTGAGACATTAAAACTGTGCCAGCACACATACACTCCAATTTTAGAATTAGTTGCTTGGGATGTAACTTACGTATGAGTCACTGGGCGCATGAGTGCTATCAGCATAAGACAGACTATATTTACCTTAACTGTCACTTCTTATTCTTCTCACTTGCAGAATCCTGCAAGAAAGAACTCAGCAGCATGTGCTGCCAGTTAGAAGCACTCGTAAGTGTGTAATAACATAGAAAAATACATTATTAATTAGAAACAGCATAATGAGTTGAAATTTTGTCAAGAAGTCAAGTTGTCCAGTAGATTTTCTCACTTCTTTCACATCATTCCTTTTAAAGGATAACTTTCAAACTAAATGTGTTTATAGATCTGGCATATCTTTTTCTTGTGCTGAGAAGTTTCCTTAATAGGAAGGGTAGTTTTCTAATGAAGGAGGTTAATCATTATAAACGTTGTTTGTTTACCATCCTAGCATTATTTGCATCGTGATCGTTTTTCCTTTCTTTGGGCATCTAAGTATATTGAAGGTTTGGAGCAAATTATTAGCTTACTACATACCACCTGTAATCGGGTTGATATCTCACACATATGAAGTATTTAGTGATGTGATAATGAAACAATGAATAAATTTGAGCTCACTAAATTAAGACATACCAGGATCGTGAATTCTGTTTGATATATGAGGCTGATATTCACCACATTTTACCCCACTGCCGCTTCTGTTTCCCAACTACATATTTAATTTTTTTCTTGTATTTTAACATCTGCTTCCGTCCATTTTGATTCTCAGGAACTATTACTTTCTAGAACATTTCCTCTCTTTTAATAACTGTCTTTTGTGTGTGAGTGTGTAGGACTGAAGGTTGAACCCAGGGCCTCACACATGCTGTGTAAGCACTCTACCACTGAACTATATCCTTTTTTAAAATTTTTATTTTGAAACCAGGTCTCACTAAGTGGCCCATGCTAGCCTTGCACTTGGGACTTTCCTGCCTAAGCACTGTCCCATTACCACAGTAGCTGGAAATCTAGGCAGGTGCTATCCCGATTACCTTCCAGGTGCTATGGTCTGGCATCCACATCCATCAACTCCATTCATACAGCATCCCTGCAGGGCAGGTTCTATTATCACTCTGCTACCAGACCTTTGTGTGCTTGAATCTCAGTACTCAATCACTTTGGGTGCAGATTGCACCCCAAATCCTGTTTGCTGGGTTTCTTCTCTCTTCTATATGTCGGGGATAAAATTCAATCTTAGCAGAATTGTTTTGAGGTTTAATCAAAATAGTCTATATCAGCATTCTGCATGTGCTATGGTAACTTCATTCATTTGTGAACTCACTCTTCCCAGTAAACTGTTACAATTTGAAATTGTCACTTGTCCTTTCCATGAACATACTTATTTATACCTAGGTACATTATCTAAGCCCTAAGTGGCTAATTTATCATTTAAAGTAAGGTTGTAGGACAAGGCAACAGTGGTAGGTGCCAGATGCTGGGTGGTGTCTTTGAAAAGTGACTGATAACTGCTGCAAGTGTGGCTGGCAAGTGAAAACCAACCTGTATGGGAGAGGTTTGCCAATACCTGTCCCTCCAGGACCTCAAATTGAGAATGCAGCCAGTTGGTACTCAGTGACTGTGGCCCTGATATTGGTCCTAGATTTTCTCTGCTCACTTTTCATCCAAGAGTGATATTCTGGGATGCTGCTGGTGGGCTTCTAACTAATGGATAAGCTGGTAGCTTGACTCGTCTACCTTCGCCTTCTCCCTTTTGTATAAATATTTATGGGTTACCCAATATGTGTTTTGCCATTTTTAGCTTATGCAACATATTTTCTAATTAAAGTGTTTCATCTTAGTACTGGAACTTAGGCATCATTACCTCAGTTCCCTGCTAATACTTTTTCTAGTGGAGACCTAAACATGAAAGATGTTTTAAACCAATTTGTCGGAGTTTATTAGCAGCATTAATGAGAGGTAGCCATAAGAGCCAACTTCCATATTAAATCAGTTTGTATAGATAATAGTATTTAAAATTTGAATACATACTTACATACATTAGGTAATTGTACATGTACTTTCCATTTAGCTTATTTGTGGGAGGAAGTAAGGCATTAGAATCAGAAAGCAATCTTGTTTCTAGTCAAGAGGCACTGGAAAATTCATTTATTCAATTTCTTAGCTCATTTAAAAATCAGGTTACTAGTTTTTTTTTTCTCTCTCTCTGTGTGGGGGTATGGTGGTGTTGTTATTTAGTTTTAGGGGTTCTTATTTATTTTGGACAATTTTTTTTCTTTCTATTTTCTTCTTGAGGCTTCAGTTTCAAGTCTTATGTTTAAGTCTTTACTTTTTTTTTTTTTTTTCTGATACCAGAGATTGAACATAGGGGCACTCAAACACTGAGCCACATCCCCAGCCCTATTTTGTGTTTTATTTAAAGACAGGGCTCTCAAGGAATTGCTTAGCGCCTCGCTATTGCTGAGGCTGGCTTTGAACTTGGGATCCTCTTGCCTCCTGACAAATGCTGCATGATTCCAGTTATATGTGCTATCTAACACAGTCAAATTAGTAGAAGCCGAGATTATCATGGTGCTTCCCAAGGGCTTAAAGGATGAGGGAAGCGGGGAGTTGTAACCAGTGGGTACAATTTCAGTTATGTAAGATGAATAAATTTTAGAAATCTGCTGTACAATGTTGTTCCTATAGTTAACATACTTTTTTTGTACAATAAAAAAATATAAGTTATAGGGCTTACGTTAAGTATTCTTTGCACACACATGTACACATACATTAATTAACTTTTGAGGCCTTGGAATTCTTACCCTTTCCTGGGATTGTCAGGAAGAGAGGAACATGTGAATTACATACAAGGGTCCCTGACTATCTTCTCCAGTGCATCCTCACTGCCTCTGCTATTTTCTGTATTTTCTTTCATTATATCACATAATCTGATGGGATTGTCTTTATTTAATTACTTTTTTTAATTCATAAAGGCAATGTACACTCCATGAGGGCAGATGAGTTTTCTGATTGATTTGTTGTTGAATCCCCATCTCTGATAACCAGGTTACCATGCAAGATGTTTAGCATTATCTGTTGAATGAATGAATAACATGTCAAAATGTTGCATATTATACTTTATGTAGTAAAACATAACAAATGATCATTATCATTGCTGTAAATATCATTATGAGCTTACAATGAAATTTTAGGAGTTATTAATTTGTTATTTTGTTTCCTGATATTTGGCTGGATTCTTTGAGTTTCCATGCTCTCTCCTGCACATTTTCCCCCGTAAGATCTCATTCGGTCAGTGACTTGGTTGTGCCAGCAGTTCCCTGATGCACATTCCTGGCCTCTTCTCCTCTCTAGAGCCCCACTCATAGCATGTAGTCATCTCATACTCTACATGTCTCCCAAATCCTGCTCATCCTACTCAGCTCCTTTTCTCAGTGAGTGGCATCTGCACTTTCCTGCTGCCTGTTAGAAACTGTGCTCCATCAGTGATGACTCCCTTATTGCTCAAATCTGATCAGTTCCGTTTCTCCCTCAGAAAAGGTTTATCTTTTTCTTAGCTCAGACTCTCATTTACTTTCATTTGGGCTTTTATGGCAACCAATAATATAGACAAATCTTAGTGAACACAAAATGAGATCTTTATATGCACTTTATGAATACAGAAATCTATGAGGCAGATATTATTAGTGCATTGTAATTATTTTCTTACAGATAAGGAAAAAGCAAGGTTAAGTGAGAATAAGCAGTTTTCTTAACTTCTCATAGTTGCTCAGTGTTGGAGTCAGGGTTTGAACTTAGAGCTGTCTGATTCCAGAGGCTCCAACATCTTCTAAATCTTCTAATTGCCACAGGATTCTTTCCTCTCTAGCCCTTGTTCAACCCACATAGCTTTCCCCTTTCCTTTGAGTCATCTCTTAATTATTCTTCAAGAATCATATTAAACATTGTCTCTTCCACCCTTTATAGATCCCACTGGGTAGAAGCAGATGCTCCTGTGAGGTTCTAGAACAGTCTTTACCCATGTCTGCCTGGACCATTATTATTGATCATTTTTATTTTGTGTCTGAATTATCAGTTCACATGTCCTAAGAGCAGAAACCTTCTAATATCTCTGCTTCATTAGAATTGTTTTATGAAAGGAATACTTCTATACATATTATTTATTGAATAATTTAATACTTGTTTTTATTTTATAGAAATGTAACTTCTTTTTTTCTACAAAGATCTATAATTATTAATTTAGAATATTTGACTTTAAATTCAGCTTCCTCCTTGCCTTTCTGCAAACAACATAGGAAGATTTTTGTAAGCAACACCTTTTTGTCCTCCCACCTCCAGATTAGCAAGTCCTTTTTGGTATCTGGTGACCCCTATTTACTCTAATGTCTTTGTTCACTCAGCCTAAGTATTTTCCTATGCTATCCTATATTACTGCATTCTATTTTTTCCAGTTTTGTTTTCTGCTAGGCAACAGCTAAAGTGTCAGCCCTGGTGATTCACTCTTCACTTGCAACATGAGTATAGAAGCCATTTTTCATCTCTGACCAGTGGTGGGAGGTTCAGGTCCCAGAAGATATTTTTGAGCAGTGGGTCTTACCATTTCCTAAAATTGCAGCTTTTTATGTCTTTAAAGAAAGCTGCATATTTCTTTTCTCCATAGTCATTCTTCCCAAATTGGTAGAAAGTCCTTTACAGTGGATAAAACTACGATGTGATGGATGGATTGTAAGTAGGGAAGTGGTCATCTCTGCCAGGATGCTTGAATTCTGAATTACACAAATCTTTCTGACTAGCTTATTTTGGAGAAGATCTGATTTTTATTCAAAGACAATGAAAGCTTACCTCATCCATCTTCAGAGTTTGAAAATGTATATATGTATCTAAATAGAAAACAATCATGAATATATTCAGGTTCTGACTGCAGAAGTCAATTTAAAAAAAATACATGAATCTCAGACTACTAAGGAAAAAATATCACATCAAAAATGCATTAATATGAATATCTCCTTGTAACGATTTGATGAATGTCAATTTTGGAATTGTTTTAATAAAGCAAATGTATTTTTTTTTTTGCTTTTAAAGATCTCTTAAGAAAAACAAACAGCATTAGAATATCAAGATATTAAAGTATTCATTAAATTATAAATTAATCATTAATTAACATAGAATTTACTTCTATGTAAAATTCTTGGATAAACAGCCCTTAATAAGCGGAGGTAGGATTTAAGTTCATATTGTCTGTTCATTCCTAAGTCAAATATTTGAAAAGATCTCTCTTAACTATTCTTAAAGGCAAAATAAGTAGTTCATTATCTACCTCCTCATGAGAACTTCCATTTTTGAAGGAATTATTCTTCAAAATGAGTCCAAGTTAGTTATAGAAAAGAAAATGATGGGCAAATTGTAATGGGGTATAATAAAATCATGCACAGCATTTGGCTTTCTTTAGCATGTCAGTTGTATTGATAAGGACACTGAAGCCTGCTGCTAAAGTCTAAGGATATTAGATGTAAGTCTAAGGATATTAGGTGTGTGGAAAGACTTTGAGAGAGACGGAAAGACAGATTGTGCCTTGGAGGTGAAAACCAGAGTATAAACAAAACTGGAGGTTAGGCTTACTCTGCTTTGCAGTACAGAAGGGAAGAGGGAAGTAGTAAAGAATGCTAATTATTCTATTTACTAGTATATTCTCGAAATGCTAAGAACCTGGCATGACAGGAGCCCAAAGCAAATTTTGTGCAATTGATACCAATGATAAGTGAAAACTAATTAAACATGTAGAAGCTCAGTTTGTAGAAATTGTTTCAAAAGAAAATTTGATAAACACACTCATCCACACTCATTCAACTCACCTTTTTCTCATTGAGAACAAGGACCATGCACCTTTGGTTAGAAGAGTAATTATAAGTTGTTAAAAAATCATAAGAACATTTGATATCTGTGTTAATAATGAAAACACTTTACTAGAATGACTCTGTTTCATTGATAGGATGACTGAGCATTTCCCTAAAGCTTGCCCTCCCTTCCACCAGTCCATCCCACTCATACCACTTATTAATTTTCCTCTCTTCAGTTGGCTTGCATTGTCACAATTTCTTCCATATCATTAATATTTAGTAGAAATGCATGTTTTTTGTTCACTGTTTTCATGCAGTAGATAGAGGATTTGTTAAATGACTCAAATTTAGGCCATGATATATTAATTTTATGCGTATGTTAGTTCTGAAGTCTTGTATTTTCTATGCAAACCAGGAATTGCTTTTAAATTGCTGATTTAGAGTGTAAAGGAGATCTGGAACCAGAGTTATTCATTTCTCACTGGTGAATAAAAAGAAAACAACAACTGTGATTCATTTACCAACTCCTTGACTCTTTGATTTATATCTTTTTGGAGCATATTGTAGTTCATTCAGTGAGAATGAAATGTAAGACATAGCTTTTGTCTCAAAAAATTAATATTGTTCTGTTACTGTCCATTACGGGTTAGATATCTATGAGGTTGCCCCCAAAAGCTCATGTGTGAGACAATGTAAGAAAGTTCAGAGGTGGAATGATTGGGTTATAATAGCCTTAATCTAATCAGTACATTCATCCACTTGAATGGATTAACTGTGTGGTAACTGTTAGCAGGTTGGGTGTGGCTAGAGGAGTTAGGTCACTGGAGCTGTGCCTTTGAGGTTTATATTTTGTCCCCAGTGAGTGGAGGTCTCTTGGCTTCCTGATTGTCTTGTCCTGAGCTGCTTTCCTTCTCCACACCCTTCCACCATGATGTTCTGCTTCAGCACAGGCCCGGAGTAACAGCTTTGGCCACTTGTGGACCTGAGACCTCTGAAACCTTGAACACCAAATAAACTTTTCCTCCTCTAACATTGTTCTTGTCAGGTCTTTTGGTCATAGTAGTGAAAAAGCTGACTAAAACACTCTTGACCTCTACAATAATCAGCAAATATTCCCCATTGTTCCAAGGATCCTAACAATATTCCGCTTGTTTCTATTCAATATAAGTCTTGCAGTTTATCATTTTATAGATATTATTACCCAAATTTAGTATGTTGTGAAGAAAAGCAATATTTTATTCTGAAATTTCTATCATAACTTAATAGAACAATCTGAGCTTTTTAACTTTTTATTTTTTATTTTTATTTCAGTTTTTTTTAACTAGTACATTGTAGTTATACATAATAGTAGGGTTCATTTTGACATATCCATAGTGTTTATTAAGCTTTATTAGGATATTCTTGACATAAAATTGCATATATTAAAGTATACAGTTTGATGTTTTTGATAGATATGTCCATTGTGAAATGATCACCACAATTTCAGTAATTAATGTCTGTTATCTCTACATAGTTAGTATTTGTGTGTGTGTGTGTGTGTGTGTGTGTGTGTTAAGACTATCTAAGATTTACCTTCTTAGTAGTATACAGGACAGTATCATTATATATTATCATCACGTTGTACATTAGATCTCTGGAATTTACCCACCTTTCATATCTGAAACTTTGTACCTTTTGATATCTATCCTTCCCCTCCTCACAAACCCTGGCAACCACCATGCTATTCTCCTCTTCTATGAGATTGACTGTTTTAGATTCCATGTGTAAGAGAGATATGTGGTATTTCTGTGTCTTACTCATTTGGCTTTCCTCCATCCATTTAGCAAAAATGAGGATTTCATTCTTTTTTCTTTGACTTCATAATACAGGTTGAGCATCCCTAATCCAAAATCTGAAATGCTTCAAAATCTGAAAACTTTTGAGCACCAACATGATGCTACAAGTTAAAAATACCACACCTTTACCTTGTGTGGTGGATCATAGTCAAAACATAGAAGCACTAAAAATATCATATAAAATTATACTCTGTATGTATATATACATACATATAAGTACATATAAAACAAATAAATTAATTTCACGTTTAGGATTATATTCCATCCTCAAGAAATCTCATGTGTATGCAAATTATCCAAAAATATAAAAATTCTGAAATCTGAAACACTTCTGGTCCTAAGCATTTTGAATAAGGAATACTCAACTTGTATTTGTGTGTATATATGTCTGGTCTCATATTTTCTTTATCTAATCATCTTGTGAAAGACCTTTAGATTGTTCTCCTGTCTTGGCTATTGTAAATAATGCTGTGGAGAAGATGGAAGTAGGGATATCTCTTTGAGATTCTGTTCAATCCCTGGATAGATACCCAGAAGTGCAGTGCTGGATCAAGATAGGTCTATTTATAACCCATTAAGTCCCAAGTTTTCAAATCTAATATTTCAATGAAGTTGGCATACGTGCATTAAAATATGTTGAAAATCATAATCTAGGGCTTATATATTCTTATTTTAATTAAAATTAGAATTATTTAGTATGATTATGTTATATAATTATATGATTACATGATTTATACTATATATTTAAGTTTTTATAAGTATTCCATATCTGGGATTATGGGACAAAATATGTTAATTTTTTGAGGAAGCTGTATACTGTTTTTCACAATCCTGAGGCCTTTTCTTGAAGCCCAACATGGAATTCAGCAGTGACTGTTATGGGGAGACCTGGAGCAGGGGAATGGGGGTATGTATGTGACTGTTCATGATTTATAAACATCTGAGCATGTATGATCTTAGAAGAGTACCTGAGTGACAAAGTTCAGTTTTGAAGATATGTCTTACTATTAACTGTACAAAGTCAGAGGACAGGTGACAGGATGTCACACACACCCCTTTAGATGCTGCACTTAATTACTTAAAAGTACTGAAGGTACAAAATTTTGAAGCTGGAGAGGAGCTAGGGATGTCTATTATCTAGTCTTACTACTTCATTTTGAAGATGAGGAAACTGAAGAGCAGATGGAATAAGAAACTTTTATAATTTTCTGTAGATTTCTCAGAGGTGAATAAATTTATGTAGTTAATAATTTGAGATATCTAGAGTTGAAACCAAAGTTTCTTAACAATGAATCTACTATCCTTTCCATTATGTGTAGTCAAAGTGGATTTCTTATTCTGTCAGTGCTGCCTCTTTGTTTATTCATTCATTTATTTAGAAAGACCTCCTTAGTTTCAGAGCTGGGATCAAGGTGGTTAATGGCTTGGACCTCCTCAGCACCTGAATTTGTTATGGCTGACTGTGCAGTTACTCATGCTGCTCTTTTTAAAAGTGGAATAAACACTACAGACAAAATGCCTGGGACCCTGTGAACCATGGAGGCATATGACCAACAAAATCATTCTTCTAGGTACAATAAAATGTAATGGCTCATGGAATTAAGAGTGCTGTGGTACAGAGAAGCAGTGAATCACTGGGAAGAAAGGGGAAGCTTTGTTTCAAAACAAGGGTAACATCTATTTTAATCTACTTTCCAAAACCAAGAAAAAAACATGAACATTTGAAAATGATTCCCAGGGTGGAAATAACTTTTTAATGATTTCTTTTTTTTTTTTCAAAATACAAGACTTGAAGTACCTGAATTTTCTTTTAAGTATAATAGGCAGGAGATCAACTGTTAAACGTGTAAGTACTATGTTGAACTTCCAAATGTGGATGTTGAATCTGTAGTCTTTAAAAGAATGATCTTTTAAATGACAGTAAGGTAAGATCAAATGAATGTGTTAAACTCCTTATACTTTCTATGAAATCTATGGAAAGTAAAAATATTATATATTTTCACCATTATAAAATACCAACATTAGACCTTTAGAAATTTATACTGAAATGATATCTTTTTTGTGCCCTTGAAAAATGCATGTTTATAACTTTTAATTTATGTTTAGATTTATTTATTACCAAGATCATGAAGAATTTATATTGTGAGGAATCAATTCTCAAAAAATAAGAATCAAATTTTCTATCCTTATAGCAATGTTAAGTGCAAGAATAAATGAAAAAACACATTTTAAAGAACATCACAATTTTTTCACATGTATAAGATATGTTATAGAATATTAGTTATGAACAGATTAATAGGAAAATTATACAGATTAAATATCTCTCAAGAATGTATCTTTTTAATATTACTCATGATAAAATACAACTGAATTACAAATACCAAATTTGTCTACTAATTCGAGTTATTAAGAATACTATATTTGCAGAATACATTCATGATAGAGACATAATTCACAGAGATAAAGTTTTTAAATAAGTAATCTATGCATGATGACAGCAAAATTAATTAAAAATCCATTAGTTGGTTACTATATACTGTTAATGTAATGAAGCTAGGTATCCTATACCTTGTGTTACTTATAAGAATTGTAAAGTTCATTCCTTTTGGAATCTTTCTCTTTGGAACTAGAAATAAATTTTTAGCTAGATTTCTGTTTTATTCCTTCTTTTGTTGTGATTTGTGCTTTCCTAAAGTAAAAGATCAAAACAAGTACTTGCTATATACAATCTTCAATTTAAACTTTTGAGTGGCAGTCAGGAATAGTTTTCAAAAGTTTCTGGTACATTTCTGACTTTAGAAACCTGGGATAGGAATCCATTGCCATATGCATATATACCATTTTCTGAGCCTCTTCAAAACATGTTTGAGTGGGTTCCTGAATGTTCATGATGATAGTTTCTCTTGTTGAATTGTCAATGTTAATCTGAAAAGGGAAATTACATGTAGAGCGTTAAGTAAGCACAATTAAACATGGACACGTAAAACGGGAAGGTTTCATTTATTCCCCCCTCCTTTTTAGTCCAGTAGGTAATTTTGCTCACAGTGTTCATAGATATCTAAAAAGATTTAGCAGAGATTTTTTTTTTTTTTTGCTTTTTAAAAGTAAATATCCACCTTCACATCCCAAAGGAATAAAGAAGCCACCTGGCCTAAGACCACAGGAGTCTCAGAAACCACACTCTACTTAGGAGGATGCTGGTGGCTTTTTAGTGGATGTCTGCAAACAAGGAAGCTTATGAAACCAAGGCCTCTTTTTAAGGAAAGGGGAAGTTGGTTCTATTTTAAAATCTATCTTCCTTATTAGTTACAAAGATTGTTTTCACTGAATATGCCCTGAAATGGGAAGAAGGTGAGAAGAGGAGAAATGGAGGGCAGAAGTGGTTGTCTAAGTAAACCAAAAAAAATTTCCAAATAAGAATTTCAGAGAATAAGTTACCATCGTCTGTTCTTTTCCCTCAATAGGAATGTTCATTTTTCATTGTCTGCTAGGAAAAGTCTCAGTGAATCTGTTTCATTCACTGTAAATGACTGGTGGTAATCACAACGTGGATGTTTGCTGGGTCTGTTGGTTTTATGCGAAGGTGAACAGTAATCTCTGGTGTGGTGGTGGATTGCCACTGGGATGTGCACATGCCTATTTATGGCATTTGTAGTTTCTGTTGGCAAGGACACTTTTTTTTTTTCTTTTTAACCTTCCTGGGAATTAAGATCATCTAATGAGAAACTTTGGAGCCAGACTGCCTAAGTTTGAATACTAACATTACCACTGTAATGACACTGGGCAAGTTCATTAACTTTACAAATTCTTTTTTTTTAATCTATAAAATAAGGTTAGTAATATCAAATTTATAACATATTAGGAGATACTGGGATGTAAAGTGCCTGGCATGTATGGATGATTAACAGATATTAGTGTCAAAAGATGCACTGATTTCATTTCCCATCGGTTTTTACCTCTCTAGGGGACTGTGGCTGGATGTAGGTCTTATAAAGCTTCTTTGCCATAGAAACTCTGCTCCACCGTGAGGCAATTTTCTTATAGGTTTCACACGCCTTCCAGAATTTAATGTTCTCATCACTGTGCTCCATTTTTAAGTATGCTGCATAGACTACTGGACCATCTAAAAGTAGTAGAGAAATCAGTTTATTTTTATAGTTAAAATTATCAGAAAGTCTGAACAATATTTAAAATGCAGCTTAAAACAAAAGTCTGAATATAATCTCCCTAATTATTTATCAAGCTTAAAACAAAAGTCTGAATAAAATCTCCCTAATTATTTATCAAGTGAGTGTTTCATATCCATATCTGTATCTATCACACTCTTAAATCTATACATCTGAGGCACATTCAAACAATCCAGTCATCGGTGAGGTTATCTCTTCATTCTGAGTCACTCAGAGGAAATTGCTCACCACTGTGGATGGGTCTATGACACATAGGACAGGAGATGTCACAGGGACCTAGAAAAAAGGCTTAAGCTGGGCAGGTAGGAAGAGCTCTGATCATGATAAGAGAAAGCTAAGAACTCAAGCCAAACCGGTGGGTAAGAGCAGAGTGTAGATTCTAAAAAAGACAGGGCAGGGTTGGAAGAAAACTATTCAAGCCATGTGGAAGTGATATTCTTATCAGGTTGTACAGCCTGAAGTGTTTCTGAATAGGCAGTCAGTGCAGGAGAACACAGACGGATGAAAATTAAGCTTCTTATTCATGGTTTATGGTTCACATCAGAAATAGGGACCAGGCAAGGAATGGAATTCAGATAGGATATTGGAAACTATCTTGGAATCTAGTACAGGGCAGTGATTATGTGGAGCATGATCATCAAATGACACTTGATGTCAAGATAGTTATCCTCAGGTCTGGTCTTAAACTGCCTTTCTGGAATGAGTATATAAGGACAAAGGTTGCATGAGCTTTTCTTGATTGTGGCACTATTTTCTAGGAACTTCTGTTTGAAGAAGACAGCTTTCAAAAATCTAACACATGAATCAGAATTTTTGGGAAGACCAAGTACTCTCAAGGTTCACCATGAATACTTCGAGATTAATATTAAACTTCTTTTGGTGTCTATGAAGTCTGTTGACATGCCTGAGCAATCAAATTGTTAAATGACAAAACAACAAAGTAACTTTCTTTTCTTTTTCTTTTTCTTTTTTTGATATGCGGGATTGAACCCAGGGATGCTTAACCACTGAGCCACATTTCCAGCCCTTTTTGAGATGGGTCTTGTTAAATTGCCTAGGGCCTGACTAAGTTGCTGAGGCTGGCTTTGAATTTGCAACCATATATACCACATAAAATATAGTTAGCATAGATGCTTGATGTGACAGCTTGCAGTATTATTCTCAGTTTTTCCCTTCCCTTCCTGCCTCAGCCTTCAGAATTATCTCATCCTCTGGGATTACAGGCAGATGCCACTGCACCCAGCCAAAGTAACTTTTGATAGAAATGTGTATATAGACACGCTGAATCCATGACCATTTAGACCCTGACTGCTATCATAGGATTCTTTTTTTTCCTATTACAAAAATCTGTGCATAATTTAATGTGTACAACCTGATGTGTTTGAAGTTAAGTGTATACCTATGAAACTGTCACCATAATCAAAGCCATAAACATATCCAGAAAGTGAAAAAGGATTTTGATTAATAAAACATTGGTCAGTAGCATTAACTATTTGAAAAGTAAGCATAATTAAATGGAATGGAAATAATGAGTAATCTAATCATGTTTTCCTGGGTTTTCACCTAAGAGCTTAGATCAAATTTTCTAACACGAGAAAGTCAGACTTTTTGACTTCTTGGTTTCTAATTACTCTGTCAGAAATGATACAGGAATAAAGATAACAAAGTAATTTGTATTCAAGAAAAAAAAAACTCAAATAGAGGTATATACCTTCTATGGAGGCAGTATGGTTATGGAAAGTTGGTAATCTGCAAGAAATATAACATCCTAATAATACACAAACTTAGACCATGGCTTAATATTGATGTGAGCATATGCAGCCTTCCTGAAATTGGGCAGTAAGTTATTTGACAGGAATATTACCTCAATATGGAGGACATATGAGATGGGAGCAGAGCATATATAGGTATGTGACATAGGAAATGACATAGACTAGATGTTCCTACCGAAAGGGGGAATATATTTAAACTTAGATTTCAAACAAAAAATTTATTTTCATGCTAAAGTGACTTTAAATTGTACCTTGCCTTACCATAGGCACAGGAAATGGAGCAGAGAACACATGTAGCAACTGACCCTCCTATTAAGGAAATAGGTGAATGGGTGGGAAAAGCAAAACAAACAAACAAACAAATAAAAAAAACAACCAAAAATTTATTTCTGGTTTAACATGTTAAGTTCAAGCTAGTGTTTTTCAGAATATATTGAAAGAAACAGCTGTATTTAAAAATGAATAAGCATATAGTTTGTAATAAGAGAAAGTTTGACTTAATGCTTAGTTAGGAACAGAAAATAAGGTCCTTAAAATAAAAATTAAGAAATGAGCTAGTGAATAGGAAAAGAAAGAGCATATGTGAGACAGACAGAGAGACAAACAGACACCTGGTAAAAATCCATAGATCATGGAATGAGAGTCAGCCATAGTTCCTAGAGTGATAAGTGGGTGGGGTGGAAAGATGATCTGGAAACCCCTATTAGATTCCACATTGTAATATTCAGATTTGTGTTTATGTTTTGCTTGATTTTGTATTAAAATGTTTATGTATTGTCATTTTAGAGCCCACCTGCATTTACACCTGCCTTCCTCGCTTCCCTCCTGATGGAGAAGAATGAGTTTCTGCTTCTTTTGAGGTTTGCCTAATGTTTCCACAATTCTCAAGACCTTTGCTAATGAAGTAATCTATGTGTTGCTCTATATAGTTTTTATGTTTTCTGAGTGATCATTTCCATATATACTATATAAAATATAGTTAGCATAGATGCTTGATGTGACAGCTTGCAGTATTATTCTTAGTTTTTCCCTGCCCTTCCTCTAAAGGCATTATATTTCCCTATCCCATTTACATCTGCACTGGCCATTGAACTTGTGCTAGTCAATAAAATACATGCAAAAGTGCTGTGTGTAGTTCCGAGAGAATGGTTTAAGAACCCTCATGTGGTTGGTTCTGCTTCTCCCTTCCTTATGAAGAGAATGTATCCTAGAAAAAAAAGCTGCTCATTTAGCCTAAAGGCTGGAATGAGGACAGAGAAAAGAGTGAGAGCTGACCTTAGTTGCTGTGTATCATGAGCAAGGAAGGGATCTTTCTTACTGTAACTCATTGGGATTTTAATGTCATTTGTTACTCTATCATAACTTAGCAGAAGCTGACCTGGATGACTCGAACCCATCTGATATTTCAGATGTGATTCTGATGCGTGGAATGAGTAGACTTATGTGATTGGTATGTTTTGCAGAATTCTGTATACATTAGGTTAATTTTTGTCTGAGTATGCTACACGTTATCCAAACAAGCCGCTGAGAGTGCATTTATGTAAAAATGTTTCAGGAATCATAGTAAATATTAAATTCATACTTAAATTACCAGTTTAGAATTTGGTTGATGCATGTACCACATGAATCATAATGTAAAAAAGTCTTTCCCAAATCAGACAATCGAACCCAATGTGGCCCATTCTGAAGTTTTAAATTATAATCATTCCTGAGCACTATGCTCAGGAGACCATGATTCTGCTGCAGAAGAGTGATTCAAGGCTAAGCAACAGAATTGCTCACTTAAGTTGAGAGGGTGGCAGAAATAGGTTTATGGCATATGTGGGGTATACCTTTTCCTTGAAGATTCAGAGTGTTGCTTTTGGAAATCTCTAACTTGCCCTTTTAAAAGTAGTCACTAAAATTAGTACTCCTATGACACACAAGATGACACATGACATCGTTTCTTGATGCAGTAGAAAAACATGGAATTTCTTTCTTTTTTTAAGTTGTTGATGAACCTTTATTTTTATTTATTTATATGTGGTGCTAAGAATTGAACCCAGTGCCTCACACTTGCTAGGCAAATGCTTTACCACTGAGCCACAACCCCAGCCCGTGGAATTTCTTTTGACTGAATCAGAATGGTGGTCTATCTTATTCCAGGATCATGTTTTTCTGTAAGATGTCAAGTCTTGTACCATGTATTAAGTCCTAAAAGTGAGCTATGTACATTAGAAATATGTCCAAACCAATTTTAAATTCACCTTTTAATTTTAAATCTGTATCACTGGAGATATAATAAATTCCATAATTCTACCAGAATCTGTGTGAAGTTTTATAGTAAATCTTCCTGTTTTATTAAAATTTTCTGGTTTGGTTTCTAGGATATTAATCATTTCTAATTTTGCTCCTACTTTTTCTTTGCTGTGTTATTATAAAAGTAGCTTAAAATGCTATGTTATTAACACAGAAAATGTCTAATAAAGTAGTATCCATTGTTGACAATTTGTTGTTTCCTTTTATTCTTTCAATCTATTGATCATGTAAAAACATGTATCTAGCTAGCATTCATTCATCTGCACACACAGATACAAATACAAGTTACTTATTGACATAATGTAAAGGCATTTAAAAAAATCACTATTGCTCTTTCATGCTTAATATTATGCAACAAACACTTTCCTTTTTACTTTAGATAATCATGATAGTACATTGAAGGGCTAGGTTGTAAGACAATTGTTCTTCTGTGTCCATAGGGCATTGGTTTCAGGACCCCCTGAGGAAGCCAAAATCTGAAAATGCTAAATCGTCTACATAAAATGGGATAACATTTGTGGATAAGCTACACACATCCTTCTGTATACTTTAAGTCATCTCTAGATTACTGATAATACCTAGTATCATGTGTTATGTAAACAGTTGTTATACCATATTGTTTAGGGAAGAAAAAATATCTCTACATGTTTAATATACATACAATTCTTTTCCTAAATATTTTTCATCTGCAGGTCATTGAACTCAGAGCTGCAGGACATGTGGATACAGAAGGGTGACTGTATATTTAGTCATTCTATTATTATTGAACATTTGGATTTTTCTACATTTTTTGGTATATAGATATCAAACATTTTGTATATAAATACCAAACATCTTGGTCTATAAGTCCTTAGGACCAATTATCTTAGGATTGATTGAAGGAATTAAATACCTAAACTGAACATGTAATATTTTGAGAGAGTTTTGATACATACTGTAATATTTAAAAAAATTTTTCCTAACCTTTCTTCTATTTTTCCTATGAACTTCAAACATTTTGTCCATTTTTCTTTTGTATCATTAGTGTTTCTTGACTTTTCAGATAGTATCTTAAAGGCACTCTCTATAATATTTATGGCTTTATTTTCTATTCTCCATTTACTCATTATTCTTTTAAAATTATTATTATTTATTTTAGATGGGGACTCACTATGTTGCTCAGGCTGGTCTCAAACTCAAGTGATCATTTCACCTCAGCTTCCCAAGTGACTAGGACAGGCTCTTACCCGCTGGCCTGACTTTCCTTTTTATGTGTTACTTTTGTTTATGATTTTGAGACTTGTGAACTCTCTAATATGAAAAAGCTTCAGTTCAACTCTGACCTGATCTAGCTGCCAATCTTTTCTGTTCTTTTGTTTGAGAAAAATCTCTAAATCAAAACCCTAGTCATTACCATCTATTATACCTTTCAAAATTTTCCCATTTCCCAAATGACAAAGGCCGGACCTCTTGGCTGTGGTTCTAGGGCTCATTAGGACACAGCCCTCCATCTCCCCTGCTTCCTCCCTTGCCCTTCCTGGCTGGCAGTCTCTGAGCCTTATTTAGACACTTCCTGTGTGTTATGTATGCAGTTCCTTTCATGTTGCAGGTTTTCTACCTTGATCCAAGACTTAGCTTACATATTTCAATTTCTGGAAAATTTTGTCTGAATACCCCAAGCTGGATAAGCTCTTCCTATCAGTTGACAAATAGCATGGAGTGCATATCTGTTTTAATTTATAGTTTACCTACCTACTCACAGTCTATTATATTTATGGGTTTACTTCCACTATGTCTCCATTCACCTGAGAAGCTTTGAGGATTAGGAATGAAGTTTATTCATCTTTATATACCCAGTTCTTATATACTACCTTATATATAGCAGGTATTGACTAAAGTGTTAATCTGGGCTTTTGTATCTCTCATGCTTCCACATTTTAAAGACATTTTGTACAGGTCTTGGAGAGTGAAGAAGTAGGCCCTAATAATTCACTATCTGAGAAGCTCAAGAGACCAGAAGATCATACCTGGAATGCTATTACATTTTCATTTTTTGTGAGTGAGAAAAAAATGTACTAAGTGAGCAGCAATGTCTATGAAAGGCCAGGTTTTCTACCCCCCTGCCAGGTGAAGAAGTGTATGAGAAAGCAAAGACAAAATGTGCTAAATGCTTTCAAAGGGAAGAGGCAAGGCAGTGCTGTAATACAAGGGTTGATGCTGGTAACTATGGAAACAGCGTGGTTAGCAGAGATTAGAATAAATGATAGTGTAGGAAGCTGCCAATCAGGAGTGAGCAGCAAAGACTTCCCCACAGATGAGAGAATTGAGAGAATGGCTCTGCCTTTGGGATCAAGATGCACCTGAGGGAGTAACAATATCCCTCAGTAACTTCCAACATCTGCCCTGCTATCATGTGGATAAAGAGGCACCAGGCAGCATAGATGTTCATCAATATAGAGCAGCCTCCATTGCCTTCAGCAGTATGGTAATCCAACATCATTCAACTAAGCATTTCCAAGATTTGAGCAAAATTAAAAATTAATGCAAACTCTCTGATTCAGAACACTGGCCTACTCAGGTTGGTTACGCTATATCCCTGCTCTGCATCTATGCTGGAGCAAACTGAACAGGCCACAGAAAAATACACAGCTGTGCTTTCTAACTTGAAATGATCACTGCACATTTTAAATGGGTACTCCACCATGTCTAGTCATTAACTCATTCTTTCCTAATATCACAGTTCTCAAAATCTCCAGAAATTATTTCATCCCTTTTCCCTTTTTAACATTCGAACACACCCTCTCTTCAGCAATCTGTAGTTGACCTTCAAACTTTGCTGAGACAGACTTAATCAGATGGAGATGTCCTATCTTCCCTCCAGCAAGGTAGTTGGTTAACTACCTCCATCTGCACCTGTCCTTTCCAATTACCTGAGGAATTTTTTTCGGCTCTGCTTTGCTTTTTCTGTTCATGTTACTTTTTATTGCATCACTATCTCCACCCTTCTCCTTGTCACCAGTCCACTCTTCACTAATAGTCATCGTCATACAAATAGATTGCTGTATTTCCCAAATAAGACCCAACTATTGACCGCATATGCCCACTATTGACCACGTGCCCCCTTGGTGTTTCTACTTTTTTTTTCTATTTTTAAACATACTTTCTTTTTAATTGACACGTAGTAATAGTACCTCTTTATGCAGGACAGTGTGCTGTTTCTATCCCTGTACACAATGTGTAATGATCAGATCCACATAATCGGCATATCTACAACCTCAGACAGTTATTATTTCTTTGTGCTGGGAATATTAAAATTCCTTTTGACTACTACTTCAAAATAATTAATTGTTGTCAACTATAGTTATTCTATTGTGCTATAGTACATTAGAAATTTTTCTTCTTATAGAAGTGCACTTATGTACCCCTTGTTCATCTTTTCTCTATTCCCTCTTTCCCCACACCCTTATCAGACTCTAGTAACAACTATTGTGTTCTCTACTTCTTTGAGAGCAACATTTTACTTGTCTTTCTGTGCCTGACTTACTTCCTTTAACATATGTCTGTCAGTTCCATCCTTGTTGCTACAAAGGTCAGAATTTCATTCTTTTTATGGCTGAATAATATTCCACTTTATATGTGCACACACATGTTTATGTGTGTTCTACAAATTTTAGTGGGTTTTTTTTGTTTCTGTGAAAAATATTATTGGAATGGTATTGACTCTATAGATTACTTTGGGTGGTATGGACATTTTAACAACATGGATTCTTCTAATCAGTAGACATGGGTTATGTTTTCTTTTTTCTATGTGTCCTTTTCTGTTTATTTCATTAGTGTTTTATAATTTTAATTGTAAAGATCATTCACTTCTTTAGTTTAAATTTATTCAGGGATTTTATTTTGTAGCTAATGGGATTGCTTTTTTATGTCTTTCTTAGCAATTTCATTATTGGTGTATAAAAGGCTACTTATTTATTTATTTATTTTGGTCCTGGGGATTGAACTCAGGGGCACTTGACCACTGAGTCACATCCCCAGCCCTATTTTGTATTTTATTTAGAGACAGGGTCTCACTGAGTTGCTTAGCCTCATGCTGTTCCTCAGGCTGGCTTTGAACTCACGATTCTCCTGCCTCAGCCTTCCGAGATCCTGGGATTACAGGCTTACGCCACCGCCCTCTGCAAGACTACTTATTTTTATATATTAGTTTTGTATCCTGTAACCTTACTGAATTTGTTCAACAGTTCTAGCAATTTTTTTTGGAGTCTTATACATACAATTATGTTGTTCAAATAAGCATAAATTGACCTCCTTTCCTATTTGGATGCTCTTTATTTTAATTTATTTTTTCTTGTCTAATTGTTCTGGCTAAAACATTCAATACTGTATTGAATACGAGTGATGAGAATGGACATCCTTGTCTTGTTCCTGATGTTAGAGGAAAAATTTCAGTTTTTTTTTTCCCATTCAGTATCATGTAGTCTGTGGGTTTGTCATATATAACATTATTGATTTTTGAGGTTTTGATTTAATCATGAAGGAATGTTGGATTTTATTAAAAGTTTTTGCTGTATTTATTGAGATCATCATAAGATTTTTATCTTTCATTTTGTCCCCTTGCATATGCTGAATTATCCTTGTAGCCCTGAGATTAATCCCAATTAGGAAAAAGCTGTCCTTGTTGAACAAGTTTGGAAGGGTTCCTGCTCTTTATTACTTTGGAATTGTTTGAGAAGAATTGGTATGAGCTCTTCTTTTAAGTTTGGTAAAATTCAGCAACAAAACCATCTGGTTCTGAGCTTTTCTGTTTTTTTTTTTTTTTCAATACATATTAAATTTTGTTACTAGTTTTTAGTCTATTCAGGTTTCCAGTGTTCTCTTGGTTCCATTTTGGTAGGTTACATGTGTCCAGGAATATATCCATTTCTTCTAGTTTTTCTAATTTGTTGATGCATCAATGTTCATAATAATCCTTAATGATCTTTTGTACGTCTATAATATCAGTTGTGATGTTCCCTTTTTTATCTATGATTTTATTTATTTAAGGTTTTTCTTTTTTTTCTGAGTTAGTCTAGCTGAAGGTTTATCAATTTTGTTTATCTTTTCAAAAGTTTGTTCTTTATTTTGTTGATAATTTTAGCCTCTATTTTGTTTATTTCTGCTCTGGTTTTTGTTGTTTCTTTCCTTCTACTAATTTTGAGCTTAATTTTTTCTTGTTTTTCAAGTTCTTTGGATTGCATTGTTGGGTTTGTTTATTTGAAATCTTTCTATTTTTTAAAATGTAAGTACCTGTTGCTGTAAACTTTCTTCTTAGTATTGCTTTTGCTGTATTCCATAGGTTTCAGTATGTTGTGTTTTCATTTGTTTCAATAAATTTTTAAATTTTCACTTTTGATTTCTTCAGTGACCAACTTGGTCATTCAGGGGACTATTTCTTAATTTCCGTGTATTTATACAATCTCTGAAATTTCTCGTTTCATGCCATTGTGCTCAGAGAAGATACATGTTATGATTTCAGTTTTTTAAAATTTTTGAGACTTGTTTTCTGGCCTTGCATATGGTATGTCCTAGAGAAGTTTCCATGTGCCAGTGAGAAAATATGCATTCTACACCTGTTTGATGAAATGACCTATAAATGTTTGTCAGGTTGGTCTGTTGTTTAGCTTAAGTGTTTCTTGGTTGATTTGTGTCTGGATAACCTGTTCATTGATAAAAGCAGAGTGAAGAGTCTAGTACTCCTTTTAGAGCTAATAACATTTGCTTTATACGGTAAGTTGCTCCAGCTTTAAGTGCAGATACATTTACAATTGTTATTTCTTCTTGATGAATTGATCCCTTTATTTATACAGTGATCTCTTTTGTTCTCTTTTACAGTTCTTGATTTAAATCCTATTTAAGTACAGACTGTGAATAAGCATAGTCACTCCTGCGAGCTTTCAGTTTCAATTTGCATTGCTTATCTTTTCCCATCCTTCCACTTTCAATCTTGGTGTGTCTTCACTGGTGAAGTGAGTTTCTTGTAAGTAGCCTTCGGTTAGGTCTAGTTTTTTCTTCTTTTTTTTTTTTTTTAATTTTTTATTGTTGGTTGTTCAAAACATTACAAATTTCTTGATATATCATATTTTACACTTTGATTCAAGTGGGTTATGCACTCCCATTTTTACCCCATATACAGATTGCAGAAACACATCAGTTACACATCCATTGATTTACATATTGCCATACTAGTGTCTGTTGTGTTCTGCTGCCTTTCCTATCCTCTACTATCCCCCCTCCCCTC
>NW_026000019.1:3372188-3404034 GCF_001458135.2 Marmota marmota marmota
CTTCTCAAGTTCAAGAGTCTAATAGACCACAATGAATTTGGAAGTTCTCTCTCTTTTTCTATTTCCTGAAGTAGCTTGAAAAGTATTGGACAAAAGTTGAATAAGGAAACTATAGACCTATAGAACTCAATAACACAATTAATAACCTAGACTTTTGTTTGGAAGATCTGTCCAGTGGCGAGAGAGGTGTGTTGAAGTCTCCCATGATTATTGTATGGTGGTCTATTAGACTCTTGAACTTGCGAAGAGTTTGTTTGATGAACATAGCTGCACCATTGTTTGGGGCATATATATTTATGATTGTTATGTCTTGTTGGTGTATGGTTCCCTTAAGCAGTATGTAGTGTCCCTCTTTATCCCTTTTGATTAACTTTGGCTTGAAATCTATTTTATTTGATATGAGTATGGACACTCCTGCTTGTTTTTTTTTTTTAAAAAAAATCCATTCATCCAGTCTATACCTTTCAATTGGGGAATTGAATTTGTTTATATTCAAAGTTATTATTGGTCAAGTAAAGACGTACTCATGCCATTTTGTTATTTTTTTTTCTGATTGATTTGTATATTCTTTTTCCTTTCTTCCTCTCTTGTTCATCTTTGTGGTTTAGTGGTTTTCTGTATTGTTATGGTTTGATTCTCTTTCTCTTTTGTGTATCTACTCTATGGTTGAGTTAGGTCCTTTTGCATATTTTCATAATGGTAGTTTTCCTCATTTTGCTTTTGAAATGCTTCCTAAAACATTTCTTGTAGAGTTGGTCTGATGGCTGATGAATTCTCTTAACGTTTGCTTCTTTAGGAAATTCCGTTTCTGTTTCATTTTGGAAGACACCCATTTTGCTGGATATGATATTTTGGGTTGGCTTTTTTTTTTTTTTGAGGACTTTGAATATATTATTCCATCCTTTCCTGGTCTGTAAGGCTTCTGTTAAGAAATCTACTGTTAGTTTAATGGGGATTGCCTTATAAGTGGCTTGATCCTTTGCTCTTGCTGTTTTTAGAATTGCCTTATACTTTTGAAAGTTTGACTATCATATGCCTCCAAGATTTCTTTTTTAGTGCTCCAAGGGGCTTTCAATTTTTTGGATCTGAATATCCATATCTTTTTCCAAAATTAAGACAGTTTTCAGCAATTATTTTAGAATACGTTTTCTATTCCTCTGGACCACCCATACTGTGAAGGTTAGTCCAATTTATGGTGTCCCATAAGTCTCAATGTCTTTCTTCATTTCTTTTAAAGTTCTTCTGTTATTTCTATTTCTTACCCTTCTCCTCTTCCTCCAAGGTCAGAAACTTGCTATTCTTCCTGATCAATTCAGGCTCTTCACTGTATTTTTTATTTCATTTACTGAGTTCTTACCTTCAGTATTATTGATAGGCTCTTTCTTTGAGCTGTCTTTGCTGAATTTCTCATTCATATCATAAATTATCTTCCTAATTTTATTGCATCATCTATATTTTCTAGTGTATATATTTTTTTCAGTATTTTCTTTCATTGTTTCCTTAAAATCATTGCTTTGGATTATTTGTCAGACAATTTATCAATTTCCTTTTTTTCAGTGTTTGTTGCCAGAGATTTATAGTGTTCCTTTGAAGGTACCTGACTACCTTTTGTTTATGCTGCTTGTCTCTACTTTGGGAATTTTGTATCTGGTGGGTTAATTGCCTCTACCAATTTATAGAGTAGCTTTCATAGTGAAAGACTTTCTTCTGATAATGTGTCCTAGGTTATTATTTGGATATGTTATATTGGCTTTGGTTCCAGGTTGTTTATTTTAGTATAGTGTTCATGAAGCCTTTTTAGCTGTAATCCATGTTGGTGATGTCTGTGGGTATTTTGGTGGGCTAGGCTGTAGGGGCTATGAATTGCACTGCCAGATGGAATTCAGCTCCTTTGGAAAGGTGGGTTTGCTGGCTGCTCTGTACATAGTACATCTGGCTACAGTTATGGGGAGGCCATCAATTTCTGTAGCTTATGTCAGAGTGAGGCCAAACTAGTGGGCCCCCTAGGTCTGTGCAGGTCAGTGTGTCTAGTAGTGAGTGGGGGGTGCCTGTCAGTGTCTAAGGACTGCACAAGGAATTTTGTGGGGCCTCCAGGGGCTGACCTACTCCAGGGATGTTTACCCAGCTGCCTCCTAGTCATCTACTTCTCAAGGCCTAGCAGGCCAAACTTCAGAGAGCAGGCTACTGAATTGCTTCTTAGAGCCATTGGGGGATGAGCAGGGCTGCCCAGATGTTCCCTGGAGGAGGGAAATTTGGTAGGCTAAGCCACTCAAGAAAGGCTACTTGACAGCTTTTCAGAATCTTACGTGGATGGACCTGGCCAGTCAACTGCTTGCCTGGTCCTTCATGGGCCCAAGTGCTCTGGCCAGGCTTAGCTCCATTAATGGGCCATAAGGGTAGGTGATCAGGGCTACCTGGCTGCTTCTGGAGCAGAGGGCAGATGGGTGGGGCTGCTCGGCTACTTCCTGGGATGGAAGGTGGAAGGGTCATGCCATCTGGCTGTTTTCTGGGGCTTTCTACAGACCATACTACTCAATCTGGGCTGTTCTGGTACTTCCCAGTTCACAGGCTTAGCTGTCCTCCTGGTGGCTCACAGGGCTGGCTCAGTGGAGATTCCAAGAGAAACTGCCTGGTTGCTTCAGGTGGGTGAGGTTTCAAGATGGCTCCATGAAGCAAGAGTGTGGGTGGGGGAGGGCACAGCATGGGCTGAACTACTTCTCTATGGCAATCCAGCACTGTGGTAACCTGGCATTTCCCCAAACTAAATCTAATGCTTGTAAGAGCCACATGATTCTCCAGTAGTAAATACTTCTGATGGATTGAAGTCCTTCTTGACTCAGGATTGATCTTGGAGATGGAAAGATGGATTCTATGTGCTTAGTTCCCATCCTTCTGAGGCATAGTATATCTCCATGCTCTGCACCATCTCCGCCACATCCCCACGGCACTCCAACACTCTGCCTCACACTCCAGTGAAACAGCTGCAGTTTTTTTTCTTTTTTCCTTGTTTCGATCCTTCATTGTGGAGGAAGCACATCAGGCTTCCTATTCAGCCATTTTCCAGTCTCTGCTTTTTAGTCTGTTGACCTTCACATCAAAGCGTGTGTGAATCATCCCTGTGTTACCATCTTCACCGTGTGTCCTCCAAACTGCTCATCAAGGCACTATTGGCTTCCTTATTGCCACCTCCAGTGGGCGCTGTTATTTTCTCACCTTACCTGACTTTTCAGCGTTTTTGACACAGTTCAGGGTTCCTTTCTTGAAGCAACTATCTCCTTTGGCTTCCATGATCACACACTGTTTTTAGTCATTCTTGACTCCCCTGAGACTCTTTTCCCATCCTCTTCCACCACCCCTCTCCTCTTCTTGGATCTTAGTTCTCTATCTGAACCCTCGCTCCAGTGATCTCCTAGACCCTAGAGAGGTTTTTGCTACTTAGCCACATGCTAATTGCTCCCAGCCTTATCTTCTCCACTGATTCTAATCTGACCTGGTATATTGTATAGTTGTGTAACCACTCTCCCTGTTTCTGTTCATCAGAAGAGAACCAGGGTATCTGGTACACTAAGCCTTGTTACTCTAGTTTGAGGCCTTTAGTGTGACTTGTAAGGCCCTGTGCTCCTCTCATTTCAAATTTCTTTCAGTTATTTGAAGACACTAACCTCACTCACTTCTCCAGGGCCTTTAAAAGGTGGTTTCTCTCTGCTTGAGCCACTCTGACCACAGCCTTCAGCGTGGGTGGCTGTGTCTCCTCACTCAGCTCTTTGCTCACATTTTACTCCTTCTCACAGTTGTTCTTTAACTATCAACGGAATTGTGACCTTTTACCTGATTTTTTTTTTAGTCATATCATTTGGTTTCATTTTCAACAAGTCACTGACCACTTTATGAAATTAGTTATTCATTAATTTGCTTGCTTGTCTGTCTGTGTCCTCCCCTCAAAGGGAGCACATGCTGAGCAGTGTGACCTAATGTCTCCAGGTCTTGGATGTTCTTCCAGACACACTCTGGGATTGAATGACTCACCCAAGGAACAACTTGGAACTAAACATCTTTTTTAGTTGTATGAAATGTAATTGACACAAACATCAGTGAGCAACGCTGTTCTCATCTTTTGAGAATTCATTCATACATATAAGTATGTACCTTCTGCATTTTAGATATTTTTCTGGCATTATACAGATTTTTTTTTTCTGACATTATAGATTTTTTTTTTTTTTTTTAGTCCTGACCTTTCCACTTTGAAGACGCCCTGGATTTAGGTGGTTGTTAGTTCTCTGACATCTCAAATGCACTTCTCTGTACCGTTTCTAGTTCCACTGTATCTTGGTTAAGGCTTAGTCATCAGAAAAATCCACAGAATTTCGTTTCTTGTGTTTACCTTGGTGATGCCTCATGTTTTGCCATGGTTTTGGTTGCAGTGCTGTGGTTTGGGAAACCATCATTGAAGAAAAATTCTTAGGTGATTCTCTCAGGTATTTTCATGGAAAGATGACAAAGTCTTAACTTGGAACATTTAAAATTTCTCACTATCTATATGTCCGTTTGAAAATAATTTAATATTACCTAAAAACTCAGATGTTTGGAAACTTGAAGAACTTTCTATCACTTGTTCATTTGGAGATTTAGGGGGAACTTTTGTGTTTCCTGCTTAATTCATTGTGGAGGATTTTATAATGATGCTGGTTTTCACATGAAGTCCTGAGGAATCCTCCACACTACAGGTCTTCATTGAAAGACACACCATTTAAATCTCCTGGACATACTTCTACAATAGTTTTTTATCTTTAAAATATTGCCAGTCAGCTCCTAATGCAGCCTTAGCTGAATTTTTTTTTTTTTTTTTGTCAAAGGCTATTATTTTTTTTAAAGTATGCGTTTGTCTTGCCTTTGGAATTCTATTCAGAGTGCTACAAAAAAAAAATTGCTTTAATTACTGTTTTTAAATTTTACCCTAATGTGCCTTAAATGGAAATCCTCCTTTTTCTTTTCTGGGGGATTTTCTGTTTTTGGAACTCCCTGCCACCCCCACCTTGGTATTTTATGTGTCACATGGGCACGTGGGATTTTTTTCCAGGCACCCTTCCTGATACTAAGAAGTGCTCAATATATATTTATTGAATGAATTTTGAATAGAGGCCCACAATATTTGTAAAAAAATGTCTTCGGCATTTTACAAAACTTGTCTGTCAACAATGTAACATTAGATAACATCTAGAATGTGTCCAGGTTACCAACGTTCTATTTTTGGACTAGGGATTGAACCTAGGGGTACTTTATCACTGAAGCACATCACTAGTTCCTTTTGTTTACGTTTTGAGCCAGGGTCTTGTTGAGTTGCTGAGGCTGGCCTCAATTTGTGCTCATCCTGCCTCAGCCTCTCAAGTTGCTGGGATTACAAGTGTGTTCCACTGGTCCCAGATCTAACATTCTTAATTTTTAACTAATGTCTCAATTTTGCCATAGGTCTATGCTCAAATTGATGAGGTTTTTTTTTTTTTTTTTTTGTTTAAAGATCCCTTTTTCCATAAAGGTATTTTTATGGAATTATTTGAATCTAATTGTATTGCCTTGACTATGTATTTATACTTAATGGCTCCCCAACAAACATCTTCTAAACCAATATCTGCTCCTCTCTTGAGACCCAGCCTAATATGTTTTCTCCCCATGTGAATTGCTGAACTAGTTGTTTCTAGAATCAGTGCTTTAATTTATGTAAAAGAGAGTCATCTGCATATCTTAGCTTAAAGGATGAATTTTGCTAGTGTCCTTGGTGAACGTAAACACATTTTTATCCTGTGGAAAGTCTAATATTTATATTCATAGTTTTCTTTTCTGGCTGACTGCTCCACAGAATGATTTGTTTTATCACTTTTAAAAAATATTTTATATAAACTTCATACTAATTTGATTTCTGACAAGATTTTTTACCATATTTTTGCTTGTTTTTTATAAAGAGCAGTATGATGTCTTCTTGCTTTCATCTTTTCTGTGGAATGTTGGGACCTAAATCCAAACTATTAACAGAAGAGGAATCAACAGAGTTGACTAAACAAGACATTTTTGTCTTTTCTTCCCATTTAAATGCTGTCAAAAGTACCCAAAAGATATTGTTTAAAATTCACAGTCAGGCTCGTGAATTGGATCACAAAACTTTGAGGAACACCTTAAAAGTGAAAGAGGTAGTTTGATAAAGAAACCATGGCTCCCAGTGTTCACTGGAAAGGCCTGGTAGGGAAGCAGAGCTCAGGGTGTGCCCCAGGCTGGGGTGCAGTTTCTAGTAGCAGGGCAGGGGCCATGCAGCAAGTTGTAGAGTCTTTAGCAGGAGTAGACAAGGGTCCCCATCTCCCACCCTTTGGCCCAGACAGTGACAGTGTGTCCATACCAAAGAGGGCTGAGTCAGCATGGCAGCCCCAGGAGCGACAGGAGGTTCTTGTCCAGAATAACCACAGCAGTGCACCAATTAAAACATCTACGCAGCACACCTAGCCTGCCTTCATGGATTCAATATTCACAGAGAGCCCGAAAGGGGATCTTAAGTAAAAACATGGGTCTATAGGTAAAAATTAACAAAGATTTGAGTGGCACTAACTCCACTTAAAAACAAAAACAAAAACAAAAAATTACTGATTCAATGAAAAATTTTCTGAGTACCCACTACTTTGTCTTTTGGTTTTTATCATTTTCTACAACCTTCCAGCTCCTTCCTTCCTTCCTTCCCTCCCTCCCTCCCTCCCTCCCTCCTTCCTTCCTTCCTTCCTTCCTTGTACTGGGGATTGAACCCATGGTGATTAACCACTGAACTACAGCCCAGCCCTTTTTGTATTACTTAGGGCCTGCTAAATTGCTAAGGGTGGCTTTGAACTTGCCATCCTCCTGCCTTAGCCTCCCAAGCCACTGGGATTACAGGCAGGTGCTACGACACCCCGTTGCCAGTTTCTTAACCCAAGTACAGTTGGCAGTTCTCTTGAGTGTACATCATTCTTCATATTTCCTTCCTTGAACCTCTGAATTTATCTCTTCTTATCCACTACTATTCTCTCTGCTTTATATCATGTTGATACTTATATACAACTCTACACAGATCCACATATAGGCCCAGTTAAATCAGACACTGATAAACTTTGAGGAGTTTCAGAACATCAAGATTCAACTTCACTCTTACTTTTGAAAGCACTTGGAACAGCAAAGCAGACTTTTTTTTTTTTTTTTTTAAATGCTAACTTTGGAAGGCTATGGCAAGGCAGCATATTTCAGTATGTGTTACTATTTCAGCATATTTGCCAAGGGATTTTATACATATACTTGTGAAGAATAAATATCTGCAGTGACTAATCTTGTTTTAATTAACACTAGAGAAAAATAACCATAGTTGACACGACAAACTATTTTCAGGTTTTCTTTTTATAATGATGTCAGTTGCCATTGAGCAGAACAGCGTATATTCATCAACTAGATTCCCTCTTCTTTGCCTAAGAATGACACTGGCTGGTTATTCAAAGATTAGATATGCATAATACTCACATTTGGTAGCCATCAAATTTTCAAAAGATTGGGCCCACTGTAATATTTCTTCCAGAGTAAGGCTTTGAAAGGGGAAAAAAGAAAAAAAAGATGCTGATTGGGTTAAATGTTCTTGAGGTTTTTGCTGAATTAAATATAATTATATTACCTCAAAAAAAAAAACCTGAAATATAATTACACTCCATTTGTGTGTGGTTTTGTATGGAAATGTAACTACTTACATTTTATTTTTATAATAAAATTTTAAAACTTATAAAACTCATAAAAAGCAGGATATTTTTGAAAATATAAGGAAATAAGTATTAAAAAGATAAAGAATCATAGTGATACAATCTTTCTATTCCCCAAAGTAGCCCCAACTGTGGATAAGACTTGCTGTGCCCCATAAGATAGGTAATTTCTTAAAGAGATTAGTGGGTAAAAAAAAAAAAGATGTAGTTTTAAGGTTCTTGGTACAAACTGCCAAGTTGCTTTCCACAGGGTTATGGACTGTATATTTCTGCCATCAGCAACATGCTTATCCATTGTGTCTATTAGAATCTTAAGAGTTCACCCACAAAACCTATGTGCATGTACTTTCATAATAAAATTAGTAATTCTGTACCTATGATTTTCTCAGTCTCTTATTTGCTGATTTTTTTTGGGGGGGGAGTTTGAAGGTTTAATATTAATTACAATATGTCGAGTGACATTTGACTTAAACAGTATAAACAAAGCCACTTGTCATTTAGAAAATATCTGTGAAAGACACTAATTCTAGGGCATCTCTTCTGTTCTTGTTGGGGATCTTCCTGAAGTGAACTGGCAAGAGACTACATTTTCACATGCTGATTTTTAAATTATCCTTCTTTAAAATAGTTAATGTGTTCATTATCATTGGATTTGTGGTACATTCTTGATTTTCCTGCTCCCAACAACTAGATATAATCAAAGATGACTATAGATGGAAGCAAGATCTGTTCACTGGCTGTACTGTTGGGGGCTGTTAGCCCCAAAATTAGCGCTGCAGGAAGAGCTATCAGTATTAGCAGGTTCTTAACGCAAAGAAGGAAGATTAATTACAGAGGTTAAAAAAATTGCTGAGAACATGGAAACAGATTTGGAGCCCTAAAAAAGGTCAAATATCTTTTGTTTTCTAAAAATTCAGATGGATCCTGTCAATTTTGGATGGACTGTTTGTATCAGTACTGAAGCTTAACAGTGTACTGTGTTAGGATTGCTTTCAAAAAAAATTTTTTTTCCCCATGAAATTCTACCTGACTCATTGTTCTTTTCTCTTATTAGAACTTGGGAAAGAGTAACCTAAAATAACCTTCTCAATCCAGGGAAATGGAAAGTGCTAGATAAGGTGTATTGCATGCCTATCTGTCCCACTCATTCTCATTATGTAGGAAAGAATAAAATCTACAACCTTTGGGAAGATAGGATCACTGTGTTGGGTCAGTGTAAGATTAGGAGTTGGAAATTGTTGGTAAGAGAATTCCTTTGACTCTAAGAGTCATGAAATTTATAGAGATAGATTATGGTTAGAGTAATTATGCTTGAAGGTAAAGTTGTGAAATCTCTTTCTGTTTGAATATCATTATTTGTTTGTCATGTTTATTTCTATTTCACAAGTTTCACGCTGGCCCGGGAATATTTCATTGGTCTCATCAGAATTATAGAAAACACCTTTGTCCCCTCACCTGCCTCAGTTGCCTGATATAAGTTCTCCAGTTTTGCATCCCCTTCTTTCTTCTGGGCAGATAGGCAGTGTATGGCAATCGCACATGGAACATTTTGAGATGTCATGACATCATGGACAGAGGAATGAAGAGTGTTCAGAGGCTGATAATTCTAGGTTCTAATCCCAGTGCTGTCCTTAATAGTTTCTGGTCTTACTGTATTTAAAAATCTCTAAACCTCAGTTTCATTATCTAGAGAATGGATAATAATGTCTATCATAGTTACCATGAAAATTAAATGAGGTGGTGAATGCAAAGCACTTATCAAGTGACTGTCATCAAGCACTGCCTTCTGTAAACATGAATTTTCTTGTTTTTGACTTTCCCCTTCCCTCATTGTGGGACTACAAGGCAGGTAGCTAAAAATGCAAGCTCTGATGGTGATAGTCCATTGGAATCACCAGGAGAGGAACAGACAGCTGTTCTCAATTGCCTATTAACATCTTTTCTCCTTGGATGCATCTGTGTAGGTCAGCAGCCTCAACAGGTTTAAATTGCTGAGCTTTGGGTCTTCCTGCTGAGCCTCCTCCTAAAGACACAGTGGCTTGCGAGTGTTCTAGGACTTTCTGTACTTCCGCAGAGGTGCCTATAGGCCAGGAGCTGTGACCCTACAGGGAGATGAGCCCAGAGCTGAGGTCTCTACCTGGACTGGGCTAGGCACTCATCGTGAACCTCAGAAGGATCTCCAACCTGGGAAGTCTTTGCGGTGAGTACATCCAACTGAATGGCTTCTCACATTTCTCAGGCATTCTTCTTTCTTCTTATTTTAATCCAGTCACTCCTCCAAATGGCTACATTTTTTAGTTATGGCAAAACTTAAAGAGATTGGGAACTTGGTAAGCATTTAATTACCCTTCCAGTCTCATAAATTCTATCTAGGAATGAACTTTTTTCCTTTGGTACAGAGGATTAAACCCAGGAGCACTTAACCACGGAGCCACATCTCCAGCCCTTTTTTATATTTTTATTTAGAGACTGGGTCTGGCTAAATTGCTTAGGGCCTCACTAAATTGCTGAGACTGGCTTTGAACTCATGATCCTCCTGCCTCAGCATCCCAGGTGTGTGCCACCATTCCCAGCAGGAGTGAAGTTTTCTGGCACTTTACAGATGAAGGGTTTGAACTCTGAAAATATTTTGGATCGAAAAATCTCAAACTTTAAAAAACTCATAATAGATGCTAAAAATATTTAACTTGCTGAATTCTCAAGTGTAAACCATGAATAATGAAAACGGAATCTTAGTGTAACACATGATTGCTCTTCTGGTGAAATTACTCATGTATAAATGCAAATTTTACTTTCTGGGCAAAATATATTGAGAACAGTTAAATAAATACACACCTACTTATCATGTGACAAAAATACCTTAAATGGTCATAGAATTTAAATGCTACTTACTTTGAAGGGAGTCTCTTGGACTCATTGCTGCACATCTTACAAATCCAGCAATTCCGCCTGCTCATTTTTCTAAAGAAATACAGTATGTATTTGTATCATTTAGTCATTTAAAATAGTTATATGTTAGAGTTAATTTTTAAAGAACACATAAAGCTACAAATGATGAAAAAATAAGATGAATTCTTGAAGTTCAAATACAGTGAGTGGGGTTATGGAGGGGAAGGAAATGACTCAGCTCTCATGCATATTTTATATCAGTGCTTAGATTTCTATGTGAGTTTAGAAATTATCTAGCCCACCTATTCATTGAAGAATGGGGTTTTAAAAATGCAAAGTTCTGAGAAATACCTTTTCATTTACAGCCCACTGACAAGGGAATTCACCGACTTCTAAGGTTTCCTTTTTTGGGCAATTTTTATTTTTCAAAAGCTCTCTCTATATATTGAGCAAAAATTTGCTTTTTTGTAATTAGTCAAATAAAATAGTATAATAGCTAAATGAACAATGAAACTTAGGAATGAATTCTGAGAAGTGTGTTGCCTGTATAGTTTTCTCCATTCTGTACATTGTTAGTTTGATTAAAAAAAAAAAATTAGATTGAAGTGCTTGGCCCTGGACACCTTATTATGCCCCAAGCTCTGGCTGCCAGTAGGTGGTCCACACAGATCTTGTTTCTCCTCTTCCTGCCTTAACTGCCAAGCAAGTGAGATGCATGTGATGGGGTTTCAATACAGGAAGTACAGGGGAAACCAGCAAACACCGGAGAATGCAGCTAGACTTGAGGGTGGTTAGTAGTATCCCAGTGAAGTATTATCTGAGCTGGAATCTGCTGAATGTGTGGGAAAGTGCTGAGAGAGGAAGGAGGCTACCTGGACAAAGGTCAGGAGGCAACAGTCAGGTCCTACTTGAAGAAAGGAAAAGAATGAAGTTGCCCTATGAATCTAGGGCACGGCAGGGAGAGATCTGAAAGAAATGAACCGAAAAGGTCTTTGGGACCAATAATCATGTTCAAAATGATTACTGCAGCAAGAAAGTGGTGGGAGATGAAGTTGTAAGAAGAGGCTGAGGCCAAGAATATTAGGCCATGCAGGCCCTAGATTTTATATTTAGAAATTGGAAAATCATTGAAAGGTTTTACATTTCAGAGGAGACAGGTTAACATTTGCAGTCAGTTTTGTGACTAGCATGAAGTGCCCTGTAGCAAGAGTGGAAATCAGGGAGGAGAGTTGGCAGGCAACTGCAGGAGTCCAGATGAGGGGTGAGTGGGGGGTGGCAGTGGAGAATGGAGGGAGGGGGGCAGATTTTAGAGAATTTGAAGGAAAAACTGCTAGTACCTCGTTAATACATTGGACATGGAAAGTGAGAAAAAGAAAGTGAATAAGTTCAGGTGAGAGTTTAGACTTCAGGCAGTTTTCATAAATGTGTAAGAAGCCAGAAATATGATAAGATGTCCAGGAAGAGTGTGAACTGAGGAAAGAATGCAGCTCCAGATGAGTGACTGAAAAACACAAACATTTAAGAGAAAGACTGTGAAATAGGAGCTCGTAGGACAAAAACCAAAATGATATGCTCTCATAGAAACCAAAGAAATGTGCTTGTCAGAAAGGACTGTGGCCAATTGAGAGTTAAAAGCTGGGGAGAGACTGAGAACCAAGAATTGAAAGATGTTGTCAAGAAGGCATTAATGAGCGTGGGGAAGAGAGTTTTCAGTGGAACAGGGAGGGCGGAAACAGATGGAGGAAAACGGGAGGGAATGGAGCTCAGGTTACATGGAGGGATAATTTTACAGAGGTACTTGCAATTTGTATTTTTCCCCCTTTTTCTTTCCTCCCTTTCTCTCTCTTTCTTGTCTTTTGGGAAAGCTGTTGACAGAACGCTATAGCAGGGACAGAGATGTAGGGCTCTGACATTTGGCTATTCTGGTCTTCATATCTTTAGGGGGTATCATTACAGTATAGCCTGCAATGTGAATGGGTGGCACACCCCGAAGTTGGCAAATGCTAGCCATGGAGAGCGGTGGAAGGTACAGGAGAAAGAGCGACCATCCGTAGAATTTTAAGTTCCTGAGAAAGAAAGAGGGACTAGAATACAGAATGTGGGGCTGGGACCTTGGAGAAGTGGCAGTATAGGAAGAAGTTACTTCCTTTCTCTGGAAGGGCTGAAGAAATTTTAGGTGTCAATTAAAGTACATTTGGAGGTTTGGAGATAAGAATTTATGGGAGGTGTGGTCTTATATCTTCTATATGGATCTCAATTGTAAGTGGGGAGGAGCAAAATAGCTCTACAGGAAGACACAAAGTTGAAGGGGAATAGGTTAATTGATTAGCCATTTTGATTGCAAATATAGATTCAAAATAGTATAAGCACAAGCAGAAGGGGGAGTTTATCAGTGGGATATGTTTGTGCAGTTAGATTCTAAATGACCTTAAATGCAAGACTAAAGATGTTGGACTCTTGCTGGTAACAGTAATTTGAAAAAATTGAGGCTAAGAAAGCTATTGCATTGACTGGCTGTTCACACTGGTCCTATGTACCATTGAACTCTGAACTACATGTAGTTCAAGATTTCTTTGATCACCCATGAGGTGCAGTCATTCAACAGCCCTTGTTTATTTTTTAATTAGGAGGATGGTAAAGAATTTACTTTCTTCCCATGCCTTCTCTGTCTGTATAACTGCTGTCTTCTACCAGGATTGGACTTATCATATGCTCTCTACATTTAATAATAGATTTTGTATCCCATTATCTCCTCATTTGATCTATTAGAAAGGTGTGTACATATTTTTGTCTTTCTTGATGTGATCTCTATAACTCCAGTGCATGTCTATTTACAAGTTATCATTTTTCAAATAACTTTAGTGGAATTGTTTGGCAAAAGCATAGCTGTCTTAGAATTGCCATGCAATTCTCAGTGAGGTCAGAAGCACATTGAAGGTAATTTCTAGATGCATGGAGTTTAGGGGGTTCCCAGAGTTCCTGAGAGGTGACAGAGTATATTCAAACAGACATGTACTTGAGTTCAGGCTCTTATAAGCTGTGTGACCTTGGACATGTTAGGTCAACTCTGATTCTCAGTTTCCTTTAGTACAAAATGGAACTCTAAAGATTGGAAAAAGAGATATATGCAAAAACTGTCTGTTCCAGTTTAGCTTCTTATACTCTGTCACTCAGGAAATATTTCTCTTTTGTGTGTACAGGAAATGCACATTCTGTTGGACTATTCTTCTTTTTAAATTTCAACTCAGATATTACCAGTTTTTCTCATTAATATTATTTTTTTCTTCAACATTTGAATATATTCTGAAAATCTTCTTCCTTTTGTTGCTTCCGTATTTCTATTGTTCATATGGTGTTTTAGTGGCTGGGTTCCAGTTTTAGGATTAAGTGGGTCTGCTACAGGAATTCACTTAAGTATAATATTGAAGGGTTGAGACTATTAGGTCGGGTTTGTTTGGTCAGAAGTGCTCAGGTATGCTAGAGCAACAAGATCAAACTGACGAACCAGAGTGTCCCCTTAGGTACAATTTTGCAGATTGTCTCTTCTACATATATGTCTGGTCCAAAGGGAGAGAGGAAGCTGGCATCCAGGCAGACAATTCTTGCCAACTATGGGACACCAAGCTGTGCTCCATCCTGTTGTGGAAAGACTACTTTTTTTTGTTCTAATTCTAGCAAAGCCTCTGTATAGACGTAGCAGCTCTGTGCTCATTACGTGATCTATTCAGAGGGAGATTCTCTGGTCCAAGACTTTCATTAGTTGGGTGACATTGGAAAAAGAGTAAAATAAAACATTTAAGGAATTATGTACCAGATATATTATGCATAGAAGAGTTGTATGTTGTGAAGTTCTCTGGATTTCCAAATGCTTGAGAAATGGGACTTGTTGGGTGCTGTCTCAGTGATGGGATTTCTGCTCTCAGGAACTGCCCATCGCTTGGTGCCCTGTTGCTTGCCCCTAAGATCTTTGTAACTGAGTGGTCACATGCCTGTGCTGTTTTCTACTTCTTACTTCTGGGTTCATAATCACCAGGCGCCACTACTCTGCTGGAATGTCATAGAATACTCCCCGCGTCCTCCTAATGTCATTTATGTTGGGACAAAGGGTAAGTTCAAAAGTGTTTAATCTAGTTCCAAGTAAAAAGGATAGATTGACCATTGGAGTTTATTATCTCTTCTAACCAAAACACTGGTAAAATCACAGTAAAAGAATATGTAAAACTTAAACACAAAGGAAAAAGAGATTAAAAGAGGGGGAAAGAAAACAAAATATTTCAAAGTAATTTTGGAAGATGGGAAGCAGATGGGGTAGAAATTAAAAGATTCTCATACCTCTAAAATCAGAAGAAAAAAGGCAGTCTTTGGAATCTCATCTGACAAAATGAAGAACATATAATTCACAGTCTGAGGACAAATTCCAAAATAAGTAGGAATTTAAATATATATCTACAATCCTGCATCCAACAATATTTATCATTAAATAATACATTTCAGTCAATTTATACCAAAATATAGAATGGTAGAGTCAAACCCTCTCAACATTCGCAATTGAGAACTTTTAAAAAATAATTCTTGGTAATTCCAAAAAAGGGTAATTTATATATATATATTTAAAATATATAGCTTCTTCAGGATAAGGATTTGATTGAGCCTATTGATAAAATGAACTTCATTTTATTTGGTAAATTTAAGTAAGAATATTTTTAGTAAAATTATACCTTCAATCAAAATATAAGCAAAGATAAAAGTTCATTTCAAATACTCATAGAGCTACAATTCTACTCTGGCAAATAGAGTTCCCGGTTTAGAATGACCTATACTGATATAATGTAGAACTGGTTTATATTATGAATAAACTCACCAAGCTTCAAATCAATGATGATCACTTTTTTCTCATGTTGGTGGCAATGGTATATGTAAACATCCCATTAATCTAAAAGAAAAATAATAATACAACAAAATAAAGGAAGATTAGTGTGAACTTCCTGAAGAAAATATCCATTTGGCAAGTATTTCTATAAATACCCTGCCTTATGTCTTAAGTAGATAATTTTTCTACTCTATAAATGCTGTACTGTGGTTTTCTACATTTTTGATTTGTTGTCTCCTTATCAAGAACTTTAATTTCATGGATTATTACATAACTATGCAAATATATATTTTACTTCTATTTTCCATTGTTTTCATTTAAATGTCTTATATTTATCTTAAGATGTTTTAATTTGCCCTTTTTAAATTTTTTAATACTTTGTAAACATGCATGCTAGTTTAACTCAATCTAAGCATAGAACATTTAGAACAAGTTTAGATCTCCATAATGATTATGCCTTTAGTGTTTTCCCTTGGTAATTATTTAAAAGAAATAACATTTTATTAATAGAATCTTAGAGTGGTTGTAAATGAGTTGGTGATAAATGCAAAAAACAGATTCACATTTCTTTCAGTGTTTAAATTAAATCTAAAAATCAAATAAAATATGAATTTCATTCATAAATGAATTTTATGAATCTTATGCCCTTTCACATACTTAAATATTTTAATACAATCTGATAGGCAATCAGTAAATTCTTTCTGTTCATACAGTACATCTGCAAAGAAATATTGACTCTGTTCCTTTATTTTATGATGTAACATGTTCCTCAAGATGCAGAAAAATCTGGAGAAATTTACTTTTTAGCAAGATTTTCTTGGTCATAGCACACAATTCCCACCTTTAAAAAAAAAAAACAAACTTTGTACATGGGCATAACATGGAGCAATGAAGAAATTCAGTAAAATCGAGGTTAACCATACTTCAGCAAGACCTTATTGGAATCCACACCTGGAATCAGTTCAGCAAATAAATTGATGGAACTCATACTTCAATGTGCAATTTCTAAAATCGGCAATTCTGAATTGTCTGATTTTATATCTTTATTTAAACTAAACATACACACATATACATACAAACCCACATAAAATGAAGGAATGTACTCCCAAACGGTAATATTCCTCTATTGCTCAATTAAGATCCATTTTTATATGTGTGACTGTAAGTTTTAAGAATAGAAAGTCTAAGTTGGGTTTACCGGTTTATTTTCTCCCTGGGAAAAAAATACCCCTGCTCACACTCGTGGCAGTCCTGCTGAGACCATCAACTTCCTCGAGTCATTTCTAACAAGCCAACATAGTTGCACTCATCAGCTATTTTACAGAATTTCATACTTACAAATATATCCTGTGGAGCGGTCCACCATGCTGAATTTTATTTCCTCTTTGTTATGATCCTTTTGAAACTGGGTTCTGAAATTTCATGAGACACCCAGCATTTTATTTTTCCTGGCATAAAACGACCTTCCTGGCTCTATAATTACCTTCTATGGCACTCTGGCCTCGGTATGAATGTTCTGTTTTTACAGACACATATCTATGCAAAGAGAAGTTTTGTTGAATATGAAAAATAGTGCTGTGGGCCTGTGATGCATTGCTGATGAAGAGGTTTTATCAAATATTATCGGAGCATAGGAAATTGTCAGATGACTGGAAGCCGTAGCTTCCCCATGAGATCTTCAACGTAATAGTCAAAACTTTGTCTTCCCAAAGAATTCATGTTTCTAATTTTAGAAAATGTATGGCCTAAAGTAAAATGCCCTTTTAGAAAAGACAGAGATCTGAGGACAAATAAGTAAACTCCCACTGCAAACACTTGCTATTGAATTGTTGAAATGTTAAAATCAACCTGTTTAGAATAATCAAATGACTAAGGATTTGTTTAAAAAAAAATTCTGGTCAGACCTTTCTAGGTCCTCTCACTGGTCCTCTATGGCAGTTTTGGCACTTTGCATCATTCTTCAGCTAAAATCCCTGTTAAAATCTGGATGGAGCATAGTGCTTCAAATGAGCTCTAATGAGTGTAAAATATGGTGAGATTATCTAAACCAACCGTGGGTGGGTGTGTGTGTGTGTGTGTGTGTGTGTGTGTGTGTTGTGTTGTGTGTGTTTTTTGGGGGTTCCAGAATAAAATAGGAAAGATCAAAATGTGTTTGATAGAATGTTTCTTAAAATATTTAGGAGACTGATGAAGTAGAACATTATTATTTATATTTAGGGATTTTGAGGCTCAAACCCAGGGAAATTGAATTTATCAAACCTAAGAGATAAGAAACCAGAATAAGGCAAATGAGAAAGCCAGAAGTTGAGTAGCTGTGGCCATGTTGTGGGAAGTAAGAGCAGGGTTTGGACAATTCAGTTGGATCTATATTGTTTACTGATAGGGCCCATTTTCACTAGTTGCTGGTTGTCCAAATTTCCGTCTGCGTCTCAGAAAATATGGATGCTGGGATGCTGGATCTTTTCAGGAAATCTCCAATCTAGTTGTTAAATCTCCTCTGCCCCCAAGATGATTTGTTTCTTGGGATTCAGGAGTGTTTCCTCCTTCTCATGGGTTGGAAGCAAGGAGCTAGCTGGGAAATTCTGGAAGTTATACCCTATAGGAGTAAAAGTTGCAAAGCCTACAGATGACATTAATCATGAACATCTTCCTACAGAATAAATATTGAATATCAAAAAGGGCTCAGAAACAAAGAAACTGTGGACCAATGAGTTTCAGGGGGGAGGCAGAAGGTAGTCCTGGGGCATTCTAGTACAAGGTGTAGATGCTTGTGCCTCCCCCCTCCCCACCCCGACCACCACTTCCTTTCTGATCAAACTTAGGGTCACTTTTTCACAGAGTTATATCCTCAGTTCTTTTATTTATTTATTTTTTAAAATTTTGAGATACAATCTCACTAAGTTGCTGAGGCTGGCTTTGAACTTGTAATCCTCCTGCCTCAGCCTCCTCAGTCAATGGTATTACAGGAGAGCACCACTGCACCCAGCTTGTAGCAAATTTCTAAGCATTTTTGGTTTCCCTGAGATAGAGGTAAAGTTCAGTTAATGGAGTCAGAGCAATGTGGTCCTTGGTATACAGCTGAATAGGACTGATTCAGGGATGTGGGGTTAGGGAATGGAACAGGATCCTTGTGTATTTGCTGGCATGGCTTGGGAATACCCTCTATTTGGAGATCCCATTTTTCTAATAAATTACAATCCACTTACTCTTGAACACTTTCCCTCTATTTCTATTTCAGCCAATTCCAAAGTAATAAAACTTCAAATGCTCACAATTAAAGAATATTTAATATTTTATATATTTAAAATCCCACATGAATTTCACAAGAACAGAATAATGAAATATTAGAAATTAGGATCTGCCATTTATCTCTTCTCCTAGTGTCGCTACTAGGTGATTGTTGGTTGCTTGTGAAATCGGCCTGATGTTTACAGCACATTCTCTTGATATCATATGGTTGTTGCCCTTTGCCCATAGGGCGGCATTTTTCAATATATTCTAGAAGCAAGATCAGTTGTTAGACACTGGTGAATTTTAGTGAAATGTATCCAGTTGAAATGTGTCAGTGTGGGAGGAAGATGAGAATAAGCTCCTGCTTTCCTTGAACTCTAGGTCTGTGTCTGCTGGACTTTCTGTTTACAGATCCCTCCTTTTGGGTCTTCTTCCCAGGTGTTATATTTGCAGAACAACCTCTGCCTGTCTTTGCAGACTGGGTACCTACATGGTAAGAGTGGCTTAAGCTCTGCAACCCATAACTTGACCCATCTTCTGTCCTTGTCCCCTCTGGCTGGATTCCCCGTTGAAACAATGTAACATGGGCTTCTGGTTTGTGTGAACCCAAAATAGTGGTAATGTAAATTAGATTACTGGGTGCTCAACACTGTTGACAGCAAAAAATGTGCTTAAATAGCAATTATAGCTAGCAACCAGTTTTGTCTGCATTTACTCAAATGACTTGCTTTTAATTATAAATCCTGCCATTCTATAAGGATTATTCACTAACTCCCTATCATCCTTCATTTCCTTTGGCAGTTGCTCTAAAACATTCTTGTGGCCTTCCCAGGAAGTCGGTACTGTAATACTCTGAGGTTTCAGATCTCCATCATGGAACTGAAAAGGAACAATGATCCTACCTAGTTTCCATTTTCTCCCATGCACTTAGTAGACCTCTCTATCCTTTCCAACCGGATTTCAAGGGATCTAGTTAGGATTTCATTATTTTCCTCTGATGTATTTAAGGCAACACTAACATAGTTAGAAAAGTGGTGTTCTTTTCATGGGGAAAAAAACCAAAACCTTAGTCACTTAATTTGGACTGATTTATTAGTTTTTTTTTAAAAAATAACATTCTATGTGTATTTGTAGGTCTACTTGTAGGTCTATTAAGTTTTTTTTTTTTTTTTTTTTGTAACATTCACATTGTTTAAACTGTAGGGTGCTCTGAGGATTGGGTTGAGGGTGCAAGTCTTTGAAGATGATTAGCATTGATTTTTCAGGTGGCCTGGGTGCCACCAGGTACCACACTGGACTGATGTGTTATTTTCTTGCCTTGGGTTCCTGGATCACACAGGTAAGGTAAATTTAAATTAGAAACCCAGGAAAGCCCAGGCCTGGTATTGTGCTAAAAGATACGTATTTCCTTGTCAGCAGTTGGTACAGATAACTAGTTTTTCCTGTCTACTCTTTCACTGAAGCTGGGGAAGTTTAAGGGTCTCTGGCTCAGTTTATGACAACCTGACATCATGTTTTCCGACATGCAAACAAGAACTCTAGATAACTAAGAATTGTAAATGTTGAACTCAGCTGCAGTAAATGCTAGGTTGTTATTCTGGTTTAGGATTCCCTTTGGTGTTTCTCTCTCTCTGTCTCTCTCTCTCTCTCTGTCTCTCTCTTTTTAGGTTTCTCTTACTTTTTTTTTTTTTTTTCAAATTTGACTATGCATTTAAAGGATGATATTGTTCCTTTTTCCCCTAGCATTTCCAAGTATCTAGTGGAGAGATCTTTCAAGATATGTCTTGCCTCCTCTGCTCCATGTTTTATTTTGTGTGAAAGAATGCTATATATTTTTAGATAAAAACCAAGTGCAATGACATATCAAGGAATTTGGGACTTCAGCGTTTCCTTGTCAGCCATGGAGAGACAGCACCATTATTATCTTTTTAAGTGAGGGATGCCTCTATTTAGAAGTATGCAAGTGCAAAGCTGAGGTATGTTGGGTTTCAAATCGCCTAATCAAAATACAGTCCTTATTCTCTATATAAGTCCATTCCTTTTTACTGTGTCCAAAAGAGAACAAAGCAGAACAAACTTTTGCCACATTTCCTGCTTTTTTTCCCCCCCTCCTTTATCAGAGAGTTTGGGATGACTTTTCTGCAGATCATTCATTACTTTAAAAAAAATGTTGACTTAATCTTTAAACAGATCTGTCCCCAGGGCAGTGGTGAATGGTGACAGATACACCTGCATCCCACCCATTCATGGATGGTCTCCAGTGACTCAGGAAAGTAGATGGCTAGGTTGTGACTCAGAGGAAAAGGGTAATTTGAGAAGAATAGGTACACCCACCAGCTGGTGGTGGGGCCTAAAGGAGTCTAGAACTCTGGATTAGCCTGTATTTCTTATCTCTCCTTGACCAAAAGGAATTTTCCACGTTTCTCATACATACTTCAACTGCTTATGTGGACACAGCTTTGAGTCTAGCATAGTAGGTACTCAATAAATATTGGAAGAATGAATGAATGCATTCCCTTTCTAGTAAGATTCATCCCAAATAAAACTACTCTTAATTTTCTTTTTAACCATTTTTCACTTACATAAAAATTATGGAATGGAGTTTGGGAAGACGGTGTATATTGTTATGTTTTCCTATGTCTCATATCATCCTCAGGGTTAGTCCTACCTCTTTACTGTAACTTTTACTAACCTATCATTAGTAGACTTGCTAACTATGCATAGTGGAAATACTAAGCTTTGTAAGTATAATTTACACAAATATATATTTTCATAAAGCATGCAAATTTGAACAATGGAGCCCTTGTGACTCTTGTCAAATAAGGAACTAGAGTGAAACACAGAGTAAATGTTTATCCTTGGGATCTAAAAGAAAAAACTGTATCTTACAACCCCTGGAAGGACATGATATACAAATAAGGCTGGACAAACAACTTTAATACTTAGTAAAGGCAAAGAATTTGAAGAAATACCTCAATCATGGAAACTTTAGAAACCTACTGTAATATACTTTCCTTCATTTAAAAAAAAAAGTACATGATTTTTTTTCTTCCTGAAATTTGAATATTTGGGGAGTTGCTTTAGTAACTCTAAAACTAGTACATCAAATAAATGCTTTTTTTTAATACAAAAAAAGTATTCTTAAGACATTTTTATGTGAAGGAACAGTAAGTTTGCTCACAGAAAATTATATCCAAAGGAGAATGAAGAGGGATCATAATTATAACAGGGATAACTCTGGAGGGCCAGAACCATGTAAGACATTCTGAATGTACAGCATGAAACCAGCAGAGATTATGGAGTGATTATTTTTTAAATAGATGAAGCTGAGAAAAAGAGAATAATGGGAATAGAACAATGGGAACACAGAGGTATGAGGTTTTTTTTTTTTTTTGAGAAATTCTCATTTTTGGGAAAAATACGGAAGGTTATTAAACACAAACCTTAATTTTTCTCAAACATATCTTCAAACACTGCAGAAAATTATATCTAATAAAACATGAAATTTATTTAACTTTTTTGAAAAATTCCAATTGTCCTGAGTAATTCAGGAAAATGACATTCCATGCCCCTCAGCCCCCAACCCCATCAGTGGGGATTTTTCCCATCTTATTGCTTTTTCAAGGGAGTAGGCAGAAGATAAATAGAAATGTGAAATTTATATCAGTAGTTTGCTATCCTGAATTCTTTGCTGAACATTTTTGTGAAGGCAGCTTTAACAATAAGGGAGATATTTTTATGTTTAAATATTCGTTGTCTGTGTTGAAAGTAGAATATTTCGTACCAGAAACTGCTTTTGTTTATCCCTTTTTAAGTAGAAATTTCATCACCGGCATTTAGAATTTAAGAAAATTTAGATAATCCGGTTCAAAGTTTTCATTTAATTGAAGAAAAGAAACTGCATTGCCTTGGAGAACACAGAAGTTGTGGCAGAGCTGAAGATAAGCCCAGACAGCCCAACCCTGAGAACTTGGCACTTTGGCCATGACGTTCAAATCTCTCATTCACATTCTGTTTGACTTCTGGGTGAAAGTCAAAGAATCATAGAAGGCTTATCTTTTCCATGTGTCAATATGTCTATTCTCCTCTCTTTACCAGAAAGACAAGTGATAACAGTTCTGTGGTGACATGGATTCTGCCCATTCTGGCTGTATTATATTCATTATAATTAATTTACTCCGTATGATGGCCCTGCCTTGTCCACTTGAGTGTTATTAACATGATCTCTACTGAGTTGAATGACTGTTCTGCTTGTAAATCATTTATTTGGCTCAGATGAGTAAATTTGGGTATCCATCTTAAAGGGAACATAATTCATGCTGCCTACTATTGGAATATAATAAAACACCTGACAGAAAATATAGTGTAAGGGATGCTTATTATTATTGAAAAACAAAGATTTATTTTACAAAAGATTTCTTTAGTGGGGTTGGGGGGAGCAGGGAGAATCTCATGAAAATAGAAGAGAGACCAGCAGAACAGAGAGAGGGAACCAGAGGGAAGGAACAGGGAGGTCCTTGGGCACAAAATTGACCAAACTATATTGTTATATTCTATGCATATAAAAATATGTATTAATAAAATTCTACATAGTATACTCATACAAAATAATTTCTCTTTAAGTTCTGATTTAGTTTATGATTAGTATTTTAAAAATAGGCTATATAGCAAAATACATCTGAATTTGATGAAAGTGAAAGACGCTCAAACTTTTCTAAACAACTCTAGCAATTCAAAACACTAGTTATATCTGGTAATATAAACAATAACATACTTAACAATGTATTTCTAATTTTATTTTTATTCTCTGCCATGGGCCAGGGTTGTTTGGTAGGACGAATGATATTATCTGCAGATTGGAAACAGATTTAAATTGCTTAAACGCAATGCCTAGAAATACCCTTGAGAATTAAACATGCCTGAGAAAAGGGGGTCAGAAAAATATTACAAAACAGTGGTAATTAAGGAATATTCCACTTAGGTCTGTTTTAAGTCAAACACTGTTCCAAATTGACCATGTGGCTTTATTTTTAGGCTGTAGCTTATTGATTCAGGATGTAGCCTCTGCTAACTGGTAGAGTGTCTCTTAACCTACAGATGTGCTTTTGGTTCCAGATACTGAAAAATAAAAAAATTTTGTCTGTTATCCTGGAGAAAAGAAACCAATTGTTCTGCTGAAGAATCTTTGTCCCGGATGAAGTCCTATTTCTAAGTGGATCAGATGCAAGGTTATTTGAGAGATTGAGATTCACACAGTCCACAGGCACAGAGTTTCCCTGGCCAGTTAGTAATAAACTAGTTCATAAAAATGCAGCTTCGATTTTAGAAGTCATACTTGAATGGGAATGTGAGAATTAGACTCCCCAGGTAACACGTGTAATAATTAGTTTGGTGAATTCATTTGTTGACAGTCAGCTTCTGAGGAAAAAACTAGAAAATGTCAATAGTCTATAATATAAACCTCTGGAACCAAAGGACTGGTGAAAAATCAATGGAAATTATTTCTGGTTATTTTTTTCCTGGCTGATGAAGACAAACTAAGTATATAACTGTAGAGGAGTTTAGGACTCAGGAGGAAGAGACACTGGTGTGGCTCCATAAACATGTGGCATGTATCATGTTTGCATAGAGCTCAGAAGTTGGTTTCAGTATGCTTTTGTTGCTACCTTAAAATTACTAATTTTTTTTGTTAATAAAGGGCATCTTAATTTTCACTGTGCATTAGGTTTCACAAATTATTTAACTAATATTTCTGAAAGGAGACATAAAAGGTCAGGGGAGAGATATTAGAAAGCAAATTTTGTGGATACTTCAATTTGTGTTGTGGAAAATTCTGTTATCCTATTACAGGGTTTAGAGAAAAGTCATTTCAATCAGTTGAATACATTTTTATTGTGTGAAATGTCAGGAGGGCATTTGATGTGAAGTTGCAGAGTAGAGAGGCCATGTAGTGTGGCTGATAGTGATGTTCTGGGTAGAACAAAGGACAGCACTGAATCTCACCTGGTGGAGGTGGTGAGGGGCTGGGGTCTTAGAACAAGCCCAGTAACAGCAGCCAGGTAAGAAAGCCATACAGTGGTTATCAAAGTTGCTTGGGCAGTGGCAGTTGACCAGATTAAGAAATCTGATGAATACATAGAATTCAGAGGGTTACATTTTCCTGTGCTCACTGGTGCTGGGAGAGTAAGTCACTTGACTTTCAGTGTTTCAGATGACTTATCAATGATTTTTCTTACTAGCTGCTTTCAAACAACAGACAGTTATTATATGATGGCATCTGTCCAGTGTTCTGTGCCCCTAGGAGATAAGTTCTTTATCAATCAGTACAGTAGCCTGCTCTTTTCAACAGAAAGTTTCTACTTTGCAGAAACTACAAATTTGAGGTCTGGAAGAGTAGACTAGGAGTGTTTAAGAGTTGAAGTGTTCTAGTTGGCAGTTCTCTAGGAGATGTGGCAAATGTAGTAAACCACCATCCCACAAACGCTCGATGCATTATCTAGTTATTTGCTCAGAAATTTAAGAATGGGGATATTTGGTGTCTCAGATATTGCATCTCTCAGATATCGGACACGAGTCCTGTTTAATCTAAAGAATTCATAAAAATGACATTCTGTGAGCTTATGGGCCGTTGCAAGCAATTTGAGGTGACTCAAAGATTTAAATGACGAAATGGCAAGAGAAGGCTAATGAAAGGCCCAGCCAAGTGTGTGGAGCCCTTTAGTGACCAGGTCCACAGCTGGATCAGGGCTTCTCCTGTATCACACATGACTTCCAGACAGGTTCCTCAAGGCGGTTTGAGGCATTCTATACTACAGATGTCTCCAAGGGTGTGATGGAATCTTTATTAATCAGAGTAATAATGAGAACAGCCACCATTAGTATCTGCAATGTGCACAGTGAACTAGCAGCTATGCCCAACCCTTTCAACAATCTCAAGAGGCAGTTCTTATTATCTTCATATTTTTTTTTCAGAAGAGGAAATTGAGACAGTGTCACATGGTTCTTAATGAGATAGGCTTTAGGATTTCTTCAACCCTCCAGCAGTTTCTGGCAACTATTTATCTCTGAGCAGCTTCTGGCTCAGTTAGGGGAGCATTTCTATTTGAGAAATTACAAGGGTATTTATTTTACAACCTTTAGTCTTAATGTGCACTATGAATCCAGTAATAGTCCTATGTTGATACTTCAGAGATGACTTGAAATTCTGTATACATATATCATGGTTGTAATAAGCTAAGGAAAATCAATTAAAAAGATATTTTCCTTTGTATTATTTCAATTAGTTGATGATACTTAACTTCACTATTTTATTTCTAGTTGGTGACTTTGAAAACTTAATTTACTCTGCATGATCATCTCTCGCAGTTGGATAATGCAGTCACCCACAAAGAAAGCAAGCAAGAGGAAAGGAAAAAACACAAGATTGCTACTTTCATGGAAATATAATGGCAACTCATGCATATTTGCCAACTCTCTGGAAGACATACTCGAAGTATTTTGATTATAAAACAAGGCAGTATTTTAAATCACCTTAAGCAGAACTGACAAGAAATCAAAGGACATCTAATAAAAGGTTTTCCTAAGTTGTACTTGCCCAAGATATTCAGAGTTTAAATGGAAGGGGGAAAACAGTTAAAACACCCATATTCCTCCCTCCCCTGGGTGCAGAGAACAGAAGAGTGGAGATAAGAAGAGCATAGTCAATGGCAATCTGAGGAAGGGCTTTTGGACTTGGTGTCCCACCTTTGAAGCTGTTCGCTAATTCTGTTCAGAGACAGAGGACATGGCACCCGGAAATCAGCTCAAGGCCTCTGTTACCGTTGTTATTCATGTTAAGCAGCAAAGACATTAGACTTCATTTACCTAAGCTCATGTTATCCACCTGCTGTAATGTTCATGGTCTGCTAAGATTGCTGCAAGTAAACCCGAGTGTAAAAATTGCCCACAGGTTCCTGTTTGACAAGTGGCATGCTGGTTTCTCCTCACTCCCCAGAGGCCACTTATAATGAAAAATAGGTCTTGTGAGCTTTGAAATTTTTCCATTCACAACCCTGTATGTCTTTTATTATATTGCCTTTTAAAATTAGCATGCTATTTTAGAAAATGAAGAAAACACACCATGGGCATCTGCTTTGCAGAAACTACTAATCGGTCCCTGTCGCTTCACATAGTCTTGTTATTACCCAAAATAGGAAAATATGCAAATTCATGACACATGTATTGATTTTAATTTATCCAGAGGCTCTTCTGTATAGCTAAGGAATGAATATCTGCCTGTAGATTTGATTCCTGTAGAATCCACATGTTTGTGCTTGTGGACTCCTTACATTATGTCAGCACCAGATCATCAAATAGATTTTATTGTTAGTATTGACTATACTTTGTGAATATCAAGATTTAGAATTTATAAAAGTGAAACATTCTAATTTCATTGTTGTGCCTCCTTTGTGAAGTCCTCTGTACTTCTGCATTACTATTTATCACAGGAAGCTACATTTGCATGTTGAATTATCTGCCTTTTCCACTAGATTTCAAACTGTTTGTCTTTCCTTGTCTGTCTCATTCATTGTTAGGTCCTCAGAAAAAAATAGTGTATGGTCCTCAGTAGGTGCAATAAATTATTATTATTATTACAAGTACTGTCAAGAGTGCCTTAACACATTTTCTCATGTAATCTTCCCAATAATCATAGGAGTTCGTTACTTTGATCTTCATATTAGTGGTAAGGAATCTAAACCTCAGATAGGGTAATCAGTATGTTTAGATCCTGCAACAGAACTACCTCATTCAGAAATGGGTCTATGTGGATACAAAGGAGGAATATCTTATTTACAATACCACTGCCTTGTGTATCAGAAGGTAAAATATTTTACAAATCACTCCAGATGCAGATGAACACTTGCAATAATGAGAGATTTGTAAATTTGTAGATTTTGGGAAAGTGGGATTGGAAGAAGAGGTGCATCCTCTTCAAAATTTGTGTAGAGAAGTTCCGTTCATTGATTATAAATGCTTCTTGCTCCTTACACAAATAAACTAAATAAGGCCTGTCACTGTTGCTGCCATTGAATTTGATGTCATACTTGGGTAGTGTTGTTATAGATAAGAATGGCCTAAGCATTTCTATTTGATTTAATTGATATGACTGAGCACATTGCAATTTTGAGATTGATATTGGGTAGGTTGGGATTTGGGGCAGAACAGAGAACACAAGATAGTATAATATACCTGTTATTGTCACAAACTGACAGTGCAGCAAGAAATAAGATAGGTAAATACATTACTATATAAAAAAGAGAACACAATGTAGCTGAAGTTTTATAATCTGTAGAGGACCTACAAGGGCTAAGAAATTATATCTGATTGGTGATGTTAGATATAAATTATGGAAGGGGTAGCCCTGGCAGGGTCCTTGAAAGATGGGCAAGATTTAACAGTTTTATGTGCAGGATGTTTGAAGGTAAATAAAGATGTTGTCTCTGCTCTTAAGAATAGTAAGTCTCATTAGTAGAGAAGAACATTGAATATTGATAGGTCAGAGAAGAGTAGACTAGAGAAAGCAATTAAGATATAATTATGCAAGGTAACATTAGAAAAGGAATACGTGACGTTGCTAGAGAAGCAGTAAAAGTGTTAAAGGACTTTTAGACTGAATTAATTTGGTTGTTAAAAGTTTGCTCCAAGAAAGGACCCAAAGGGACTTTCAGAGAGTTGTAGGAAACTGACTTAATTAATATGAGTCCTCTTTTAAGTGACTTCAGTTTTCACAGGGAGTTAGGGTGCTTTGAGCAGGAAGCCCACAAGGTCTGGAAAGGGAAAGGATTCTTCCCTGAACAGTGGAGTGGGTCATTGTAACAATCACCAGAATTGGCAAAGATGATGCTGGAAGCATTTGTGTTGGATTATGTTGAAATCACGTCAGAGACTGTGAATAATTCAAACCACTCTAGAGGGAAGTTTGTTTTCCCTTCTTGCAATACACATCTGACTCTGGCATGGAAAACCTTTTCCTAGTTAAATTTTGCTTCATTTCCCATATAAGATTTGTCACAGTAAATAATCCTTTCTTAAATAGCAATATCCTGTACGTAAAATGTAGTGCGAGCTGTCTGAACATTAGGCGAGTGGTCCTGTTAAGGGATTAATCAGCTCTACCTTAGATGAAGACCATAAAACAAAATAAAGTCACGCACGTAATCAAACACTAGGAATGTTTCCATGGCAAGGACGACACTTTTGCTAATAGAAGGAAAATGGGATGTTAAAGATGGTAATCAGCGGCACTATAGCAACAGCTCTTTTTAGAGCTCTTTCTCCATTTGCCTCTCAATGTTTGCCAGCTCCATGTTGCTGTCAAAATACAAAGCATATAGCTATACATTTCTGTTAAAAGTGATCAAGTTATTAACAGCTTTCTTGAAGTTATTTATATACCATAAACTTCACCCACTTTATTGTAAAATTTAGTGATGTTAGTAAATATATAGAATTATGCAGCCACCACCACAATTCAAGTTAGAATATAACCACCACTCTCAAAATATCCCACATGTCCACATTTACATTTGCCAGCCCCAGAAAACCACAGACTTCCTTCTCTCTATATAAATTTGCCTTCATCATATAAATTTGGGCATGGGTGGGGGCGACATTCAACCCATGATATCCAATAACAGTAAATAGTCACATGAGAATAGACCAAGCACTGATCTGTGAGTTTTACAAATACTAGCTCACTCACTGCTGACAATATAAGATGGACATTATTAATATCCTCATTCTGTACATTAAAAAACGGAAGCACAGAAAGGTCACATAGCTAGCAAGCGGTAAATTGTGCACTAGAACCCAATCTGACCAGCTCCAATGTGCATATACTCTCAAACCCCAAAGCACATGGCACCACCTCCTAGATATCCAAACTTGTCCAAATGAGTACTATGAAATGTAAAATTCATTGATACTGAAGAGTCTCTGACCCTAATGCCCTAGAATAGCTTCACGAGGGGACTATTACCTTCTTGGCAGAGAAATACAGATTCAGAATAGTCTTTCGTTTTTATTAAAAAGAAAATATGTTAACCTAGATGAATTGACTCATTATAATACTTTATATTAGGTTGAACCTGTCTTTTTATAAAGAAAAAAAAAGGGAGCATGTTGATTATCTTATGTGGTTCAAGCTAATACATTGACCAGTCAGCTTCTGAGACTTGCTTCTGAAGAGATCCGAGGCACAACACATCATTTCACTGGAAATTTCTTTTCCTCCTCCCACTCCATTCTCTGCCACCCCCACTTTTGGGCAGCCAGGCTTGCAACATTCAACCCCTCAGGGAGGGATAACACAAAATCCGCAGACAGCAAAACCAATAGGAACAAAATGCAAGTATTGACTTTTATGTTCTGATGTAAGCATTTGAACTTCAGAGAGATTTTTGAGGACAAGTAGAAAGTTTTCCCCTTTTCTGGGATTAAATAAAGATTCCTAGTACCACAGGAGGAAAGGAAGCCTGAGTAGCACAGAATCTTCTTTTCTGAGGGGTTAGACTAGTTACTAAGCAGGGACTGTGCTTCCTGCCCCAGGCCAAGCCTGGAAGGGGGGATTGGGAGGGAGAAGGGTTCTCTATGTTGATTAGTTACACATAGTCACTCATGCGTGCGCGCGCATACACACACTCACTCACACACCCACCCACCCCAAAATTCTGTAGTCTTCTTGGGACCACATATCTCAAATTGCATTGTGGCCATGTCTCATTGGCTTCTTTCTTAGTAAATCTAACTTTACTGATAAAGAAAATAAATTTACTTTAGAAAATGGAAAATTTTTGCACCCTTGAGTTAGAGTTCTGAATTTTTAAATCTTAAATTAAGTTCTTTTTATTTTTACACTAAATAAATGGTTCCAGCTTTTTAAATAGACAACAGTTGCTAAGGACTGAGGGTTCAATATTTCTAAGAAATATATTGATAATATATAGATAAATAAGACACAAAGTGGAAAAAACTTAAGGGTATTATTTTAAGTTATTTTTTTCTGGCAAAAGTAATGTAGAGAAATGTTGAACTTTAACATTATTAGGGATGGGAAAAGGTCATGGATATAAATCTACAGATCAAATAACTATTAAACACAATAGGAATACTCTGGCTACAGGGAATAAATGGTCATATTTCTGCAAAAAATGTAACTTACCTGCTAATTCAAAAATGAATAGAAAATTTGAATAGATCTGTAACTATTATAGCAAATGCATGCTGTAATATTTTCAACCTTTGAATGAAAGGTTGAAAATCTTTATCTCTCCATGCATGTGCTCATTTCCCTGAATAATCTTCACTCAACACAAACACACAAACCCAGCCCCAGGTAACTTGAGGTGAGTCTTACTAAACTTGCAAGGAACAGATAATCATCTTCTTCTTTTTTAATCAAGTTGGGTACTTCAAATATGCCCATTAGCCACTAGATGTCATCACATGCTATTATAATTAAAAGCCAGTATAATCTTGAAGAAAGAATCACTAGCAAAGTTTTTGCTGAAATATTAATGACACTTTCATAAAACTAAATGCATAATTCTATTGATTTTTCATCCCTGAGATTTTGTAGCTAAGTTTTACATAGAAATATTAATTAGAAATAGATTCATGAAGTTATTTTCATAATCCATGAAGCAGGAATTATAACTGTAGTACTAAAGATTTAGTGACTAAAACAGTGTCTGGTCAATGTTAAATAATGATAGCATTTATCCCAACTTTGTATTCCACTTGGCATGCTGCTTATTCACAGGAGAGGGCAGTTTGAGGGAAGACCCATTCTGCACTGAATGGTGGTTTTGTTTCAGTGTGGAGGAGGAATGTACTGGAGATGGTTCTGTAGGAACTGCTACTTTGGTGCTTGAGGGACACATGAATTGGGCCTGGCTCTCTGCAGCCAACCATGCACATATTTTCTCCTGCACTAATTTTCTCTTGTTTGTTGCACTGTTTTCAAACCTATATGAAAATTTGTTTTCTCTAAGTAAAATATTAATTTTCTTTTCACTGAGAATGCTGTTAAGGAATTTTTAAAATAGACACCCCCCCCCCCCCC
>NW_026000019.1:3404513-3410813 GCF_001458135.2 Marmota marmota marmota
CCCCCCCCCCCCCCAGTGCAGCCATCCTGTGGGATTTACTAGCATCATGAGATGCCTGGAGACTGGGGTGTGGGCAATGCCAGTAGCAGTGCCAGTGCCCAGAAGTGGCTATGATGGCATGTGTGTGGCCAGTTTTGCTGCAGAATCTGAGATGGGCTTTCCAAACTCTGAGCCTCCTAGAGAGTATGAGGACTAACCGGTAGCCTTCTAATACATAAATTCTTTCTATGCTTAATTAGATTTTTTTTTTAGGGAGGGATTATTTTTGCTACAACAAAGAATTCTGACTTACCTACTGCCAGCTTTCAGTGCAGAAAACCATTAATGCCTACACTGTGATAAAATAAGGGTCATCCCCCTTTTGAGCTTGTTAAATTATTGCAGATTTCCTCTTTGCTACCAAATAGGAGTAGAGCAAGGTGGTGGTGGTGATGTTGGTGTGCATATTTGCCAACAGGGGAGATATCTGCTATTAGAGACCATTAACCAAGATCCCATCCTTGGTAGTTAATTATTTAAGTGCTTTATCTTTTCTTTACCCTTCTGAACAGCACACAGCACAAGTCACAGCATCTCTGGCCAAGGGAATGCCAATTTTTATGTAGAACAGTGGATGAACACAAATATGTGGGAGAAAGAGTGTTAAGTACTTATCCTTCAGCAGGATTTAGGTTCCAAAATCTTCTTTGCCTGTTGGAGACCTATTCTACTTATCAAAAGCATCGGAGTCTCAGACCTTAAATTAAAATATCTCACTTCAGGTGCTACTTAGCACGATTTACATATTCATCCTCTTATTATAGGAACCAGAGGTGTGTTCCAGAGCATTTTGGTTAAGAGCATTTTGATTAAGAACAGTAGGATATACCAGACTGTTATATCAAAGTACAGACATTTATTTGCTAGGCATCTCCAGTATGGGTTCCTTAAATTTACAGAAAAATAAAATTTTAATTACACAAGTGATATTTAAAACTGTTTTCTTTCTGAAAAGTAAATAATTACAAAGAAGTCTAAATAAAACTGCTTGGCACCTCTTCAGCACTGGATTTCCATACCTACCTGGTGATAAAATTTTCATTCCCTGCTGTCAGCCCGATCTGAGAGCTTATACTTATTTTTCATTCTCCCTGAAATGCTCTAACCATAAATACAGAAAACTCATCTGTTCACTTCCTCCAGGTACCAGTGTAATTTATTTTATTTCATTTTTTTTATTTTTTAAAAATTTATATATGACAGTGGAATGAATTACAATTCTTATTACACATATAAAGTACATTTTTTCATATCTCTGGTTGTATAAAAAGTATATTCATACCAATTTGTGTCCTCATACTTGTATTTTGGATAACGATGACCATCACATTCCACCATCATTTCTAACCCCGTGCCTTCTCCCTTTTCCTCCCACCCCTCTGCCCTATCTATAGTTCCTCTATTCCTCCCATGCTCTCCCTCCCTACCCCACTATGAGTCAGCCTCCTTATATCAGAGAGAATATTTAGCATTTGTTTTTTGGGGATTGGCTAACTTCACTTAGCATTACCTTCTTCAGCTCCAACCACTTACCTGCAAAGGCCATGATTTTATTCTCTTTTATTGCTGAGTATAATATTCTATTGTGTAATTTTGATAATATGTGCTACATTTTTTAAATAAATTCATCTACTGAAGGACATCTAGGTTGGTTCCACAATTTAACTATTGTGAATTGTGCTGTTATAAACATTGATGTGGCTGTGTCCCTAGAATATGCTGTTTTTAAGTCCTTTGTGTATAGACCAAGCAGAGAGATAGCTGGGTCAAGTGGTGGTTTCATTCCCAGTTTTCCAAGGAATCTCCATACTGCTTTCCATATTGGCTGCACCAATTTGGTCCCACCAGCAGTGTATGAGTGTACCTATTTCCCCACATCCTCGCCAACACTTATTGTTGTTTGTCTTCATAATAGCCACCATTTTGACTGGAGTGAGTTGAAATCTTAAAGTAGTTTTGATTTGCATCTCTCTAATTGCTAGCGATGATGAACTTTTTTTTATATATTTTGTTGATTGATTGTACATCATTTTCTGAGAAGTGTCTGTTTAGGTCCTTGGCCCATTTATTGATTGGGTTATTGGTTTTTTGGTGGTAAACTTTTTGAGTTCTTAATATATCCTAGAGATTAGTGCTCTATCTGATGTGTGAGGGGTAAAGATTTACTCCCAAGATGTAGGCTCTCTCTTCGCCTCACTGATTGTTTATTTTACCGAGAAGAAACTTTTTAGTTTGAATCTATCACATTTATTGATTCTTGATTTTATTTCTTGTGCTATAGGAGTCTTATTAAGGAAGTTGGGGCCTAATCCCACATGATGGAGATTAGGGCTTACTCTTTCTTTTATTAGACACAGGATCTCTGGTTTTATTCTTAGGTCCTTGATCCATTTTGAGTTGAGGTTTGTGCATGGTGAGAGATAGGGGTTTAATTTCATTTTGTTGCATATGGATTTCCAATTTTCCCAACACTGTTTGTTGAAGAGGCTATTTTTTCTCCAATGCATGTTTTTGGCACCTTTGTCTAATATAAGATAATTGTAATTTTGTGGGTTAGTCTCTGTGTCCTCTATTCTGTACCATTGGTCTACCAGTATGTTTTGGTGCCAATACCATGCTGTTTTTGTTACTATTGCTCTGTAGTATATTTTAAGGTCTGGTATAGTGATGCCACCTGCTTCCCTCTTCCTGCTAAGGATTGCTTTATCTATTCTTGGTCTCTTATTTTTCCAGATGAATTTAATGACTGATTTTTCTAGTTCTATGAGGAATGCCTTTGGGATTTTGATCAGAATTGCATTAAATCTGTACAGTACTTTAGGTAGTATGGTCATTTTGATGATAATAATTCTCCCTAACCAAGAGCAAGGTAGATCTTTCCATCTTCTTTGACTTCTTTCTTTAGGGTTCTGTAGTTTTCATTGTATAGATCTTTCATCTCTTTCATTAAGTTGATTCCCAAGTATTTTATTTTTTTGAGACTATTGTAAGTGGGGTAGTTTTCCTAGTTTCTCTTTCTGAGGATTTGTCACTGATGTATAGAAATGCCTTTGATTTATGGATGTTGATTTTATATCCTGCTACTTTGCTGAATTCATTTACTAGTTCTAGAAGTTTTCTGGTAGAATTTTTTTGGGTCTTCCAGGCATAGAATCATATCATTAGCAAATAGGAAAAGAAGAACTCAAATTATTACTATGTGTATCCCTTTAATTTCTTTTGTCTAATTGCTCTGGCCAGTGTTTCAAGAACTATGTTAAATAGAAGGGGGTGAAAGAGGACATCCTGTCTTTTTCCAGTTTTTATAGGGAATGCCCTCAATTTTTCTTCATTTAGAATGATCGTGGACTGGGCCTTAGCATAGATAGCCTTTATGATGTTGAGATATTTTCCTGTTATCCCTAATTTTTCTAGTGTTTTGAACATAAAGCGGTGCTGTATTTTATCAACTGCTTTTTATGTGTCTATTGAGATTCCTATGATTCTTTAAGTCCATTAATGTGATAAATTACATTTATTGATTTCTGGATGTTGAACCACCCTTGCATCCCTTGGATGAATCCCACACGATCATGGTGCACTATCTTTTTGGTTTGTTTTTGTATTTGATTTGCCAGGATTTTATTTGCATCTATGTTCATTAGAGATATTGGTCTAAAGTTTTCTTTCTTTCTTTTTTTTTTTTTTTGATGTGTCTTTGCCTGGTTTGGGAATCAGGGTAATATTGGCCTCATAGAATGAGTTTGGAAGTGCTGCCTCTTTTTCTATTTCCTGAAATAAATTGGCATTAGTTCTTCTTTAAAGGTCTTGTAGAACTCAGCTGTGTATCCATCCAGTCCTGGGCTTTTCTTGGTTGGTAGGCTTTTGATGGCATTTTCTATTTTGTCACTTGAAATTGATCTCTTTAAATTGTGTATAACATCCTGATTCATTTTGGGCAAATCATGACTAGAAATTTGTTGATGCCTTCAATATTTTATATTTAATTGGAGGACAAGTTTTCAAAATAATTTCTAATTATCTTCTGTATTTCTGTAGTATCTGTTGTGATATTTCCTTTTTCATCATGTATGTTAGTGATTTGAGTTTTTTCTCCTCTTTATTAGCATGGCTAAGGGTCTGTAAATTTTATTTATTTTTTCAAAGAACCAAGTTTTTGTTCTGTCAATTTTTTTGATTGTTTCTTTTGTTTCAAGTTCATTGATTTCAGCTCTGATTTTAATTATTTTCTATCTTCTACTGCTTTTAGGTTGATTTGTTCTTTTTCTAGAGCTTTGAGATGTAATGTTAAGTCACTTATTTATTTTTTTCTTTTGAAGGAATGAACTTCATGTAATGAACTTACTTCTTAGAACTACCTTCATAGTGTCCCAGAGATTTTGATATGTTGTATCTGTGTTCTCTTTTACCTCTAAAAGTTTTTAATCTCCTCTTTGATGTCTTCTGCAACCCATTGTTTATTCAGTAGAATATTATTTAGTCTCCAGGTGTTGGAGTAGCTTTTATTTCTTATTTTATCATTGATTTCTAATTTCATTCCATTATGATCTGATAGAATGAAGGGTAGTATCTCTACTTGCTAAGAGTTTCTTTGTGGCATAATATATGATCTATTTTAGAGAAGGACACGTGCTGCTGAGAAGAAAGTGTATTTACTCATTGATGGATGAAATATTCTATATATGTCACTTAAGTCTAAGTTCTTGATTGTATTATTGAGTTCTATAGTTTCTTTGTTCAGCTTTTGTTTGGGAGATCTATCTAGTGGTGAAAGGGTGTGTTAAAGTTGCCCAAAATTGTTTTTTGACTCTTGAACTTGAGAAGAGTTTGTTTGAACATAGATGCTCCATTGTTTGGGGTACATATATTTATAATTGTCAAGTCTTGTTGGTGTATGGTTTCCTTGAGAAGTATGTAGTGTACTTTTTCATCCCTTTTGATTAAATTTAGCTTGAAGTCTACTTTATTTGTTATGAGGATGGAAACCCCTGCATGCTTCTGCAGTCTATGTGAGTAATATGATTTTTCCCAACCCTTCACCTTCAGTCTGTGGATGTCTTCCTATGAGATGAGTCTGTTGGAGGCAGCATATTGTTGATTTTTGAATAAAAAATAAATAATTTTAAAAAAATCTGTCAGTATATGTCTTTTGATTGGTGAGTTTAGGCCATTATCTTTCAGGGTTATTATTGAGATATGATTTGTATTTCCAGCTATTTTTGTTTATTTTTGCTATTTAATATGACTTGATTTCTCCTCTGATTAGGTTTTCCTTTAGTATAATACCTCTCTTTGATTTTAATCCTTGTTTTTTATTTCCTCCTCTTAGAATATTTTGCTGAAAAGTGGCAGGATATAAAATCAACACGCATAAATCAAAGGCATTCCTGTATATCAGCGACAAATCTTCTGAACTGGAAATGAGGAAAACCACCCCATTCACAATATCCAAAAAAAAAAAATAAATAAAATACTTGGGAATCAACCTAACAAAAGAGGTGAAAGATTTATACAATGAAAACTACAGAACCCTAAAGAGAGAAATAGAAGAAGATCTTAGAAGATGGAAAAATATACCCTGTTCATGGATAGGCAGAACTAACGTCATCAAAATGGCGATATTACCAAAAGTTCTCTATAGGATCAATACAATGCCAATCAAAATCCCAACGGCATTTCTTGTAGAAATAGATAAAGCAATCATGAAATTCATATGGAAAAATAAAAGACCTAGAATAGCAAAAGCAATTCTAAGCAGGAAGTGTGAATCAGGCGGTATAGCGATACCAGACTTCAAACTATACTACAGAGCAATAGTAACAGAAACAGCATGGTACTGGTACCAAAACAGGCGGGTGGACCAATGGTACAGAATAGAGGACACAGAAACCAATCCACAAAACTACAACTATCTTATATTCAATAAAGGGGCTAAAAGCATGCAATGGAGGAAGGATAGCATCTTCAACAAATGGTGCTGGGAAAACTGGAAATCCATATGCAACAAAATGAAACTGAATCCCTTCTCTCACCATGCACAAATGTTAACTCAAAATGGATCAAGGAGCTTGATATCAAATCAGAGACTCTGCGTCTGATAGAAGAAAAAGTTGGCTCCGATCTACATATTGTGGGGTCGGGCTCCAAATTCCTTAATAGGACACCCATACACAAGAGTTAATAACAAGAATCAACAAATGGGACTTACTTCAAACTAAAAAGTTTTTTCTCAGCAAAAGAAACAATAAGAGAGGTAAATAG
>NW_026000019.1:3414202-3427966 GCF_001458135.2 Marmota marmota marmota
AATTACAGTAGATGGGGTAGAGAGAGAAGATGGGAGGGGAGGGGAGGGGAGGGGGGATAGTAGAGGATAGGAAAGATAGCAGAATACAACAGTCACTAGTATGGCAACATGTAAAAACGTGGATGTGTAACCGATGTGATTCTGCAATCTGTATACGACGTAAAAATGGGAGTTCATAACCCACTTGAATCAAATGTATGAAATATGATATGTCAAGAGCTTTGTAATGTTTTGAACAACCAATAAAAAAAAGAATATTTTGCTGAGGATGTTCTGTAGTGCAGGCTTTATAGTTGTAAATTCTTTTAACTTTTGTTTATCATGGAAGGTTTTTATTTCATCATCAAATCTAAAGCTTAGTTTTGCTGGATATAAGATTCTTGGTTGGCATCCATTTTCTTTCAGAGCTTGGTATATGTTGTTCCATGATCTCCTGGCTTTGAGGGTCTGAGTTAAAAATCTGCTGAGATACAAATTGGTCTCCCCCTATATGTGATCTAATTCATCTCTCTTGCAGCTTTTAAGATTCTATCCTTATTCTGTATGTTAGGTATTTTTATTATAATGTGTCTTAGTGTAGATCTGTTGTAATTTTGTACATTTGGTGTCCTATAAGCCTCTTATATTTGGTTTTCCATTTCGTTCTTCATGCTTGGGAAATTTTCTGATACTATCTCATTGAAGAGATTGTGCGTTCCTTTGGTTTGAAACTCTGTGCCTTCCTCCATCCCAATAACTCTTACATTTGGTCTTTTGATGTTGTCCCATAATTCTTGGGTGTTCTGTTCATGGTTTCTTACTATCTTCACTGTGTGATCGACTTTATTTTCCAGATTGTATACTTTGTCTTCATTATCTGATGTTCTTTCTTCCAAGTGATTTAGTCTGTTGGTTATGCTTTTATCGAGTTTTTTATTTGATTTATTGTATCCTTCATTTCAAGAATTTCTGTTTTTTTTTTTTTCAGAGACTCTCTCTCTCTCAATCAGGAATCTTTTGCTACCTGTATTTGCTATCTTATCTCTTTGTTGGAGCGATCAATTTTTGCCTGTATTTGCTCATTTGGTCATTCTTTAATTTACAGATGATTTTAATTATAAACCTTCTGAACTCCTTCTCTGACATTTCATCAACTTTGCTGGCCATGGGTTCTGTTATTGTAGTATACTGGTTTGTTTGGAGCATTTTCCTCCCTTGTTTTTTTATACTGTCTATGTGTCTTCCTTTCTTGCAGTGTGGATCCTGGACCTGGGCCTCTAGCAAGTTGTTGAGAGCAGATCTGGGCCAGGCCTGCCCTCCCACTGTAGTCTGCTGGTGGGAAGGGCAGGTCCCATGCCAGAGGCTGGGCTCCTGCAGGTGTCCACTAGTGGCAGGATGGACCTGAGCCAACGGTGAGCCTGGGTCCCTGGCGGGGCAATGTGGGTAGAGTGTAATTTATTTTATAAAAGTCCCATGTAATGAAGTTTTACAAATTGAAATATAATTCATGCTGAAATCAATTGCATTATATACTTGGGGGAATAGAGAAGCGTAAGGTATTATTTTATGTAGTAGAGATTATATCTGCTATAATATTCCAGTGTTGTTAGTATATTCAGGGACAGTCCCTCTTAAGATTGTATGTTCAGAGACAGTCCCTCTATGTAAACCTCTCTGTTCACATATCCTCTATGCCTTGAACCATTAGTATTTTTGAATTTCATACTATTTCCGATTGATATCTGTTCCATCTTTTCCTTCATTCTCTTACTATTTTTATTACTGTTTTCTGTCTATCCCATATTATACAGATAATCAATTGATTCAAGTTCAAAGGGCTAGGAAGTAGAATGATTGGGATTTGAATTGGGGTTTGTTTGTGTCCACATTGGTGCTGTTCAGGACAATACATTGCATATGTCTACCCTTTGCATTCTCTAAAATACTATGAAGTTCATAAATCCACAATCTAATGATGTTTTAGCTAGTCCTACTGCTGACATAGTCATAGGGCTCTGCCATGTTTTTCCCATTAAGACTGTAAGTAACTATGATAGCAGAGTGGGTGGGTATCCATTGTGTATTTGCATTAGAGGCATAGCCTAGGCTGGGATCCAAGTGGTTTCTAAAGACTGTTGAAAATAATAACTTAGTGTTATTTTTAATTGTTAAAGTTGAATATAATGGCAATTCATTATTATCCCATAAGCTTTCTTTGAAAACATTTTCTTTTTATTAAGTTAAATTAAAAAAAAAAAAAAAAACAGCTGGCTAGCTGATTTTTGTAGCAGAAGTTTATAGGCTTGAGGAACTAGTGGTTTATGCCTGGCTCAATATTGTGAGGTGATTTGATATTTTCAAAATTGCCAAAAATAATAACATTAAAATAATAAAGCCAAAAACAACAGGAAAAAAAAGTTGCAATCAAATACGTCACACATCTAAGAGTCATCATCCTTATCAAGACTTTTGTGTGGGGTTGGATGTCACTAAGATGCACAGGCCATGATTAAAAATAGTTGCTGTGGTCAGATATGTGAGACCACAAAGAGGAAGAAGTCTAATCTTGAGCCACATGGATTAAAAAAAAAAAAAAAACAATCCTAGTGCCCATTTATTTACAGCAACAAGCTGTCCATTCATTAGTAACCAAGTCAGGAAGAAGTCATCTGATATTATGTATGGATTTAGTCACTTGAACTTGAATGAATACTGAAAGATTTCATTTTTAGAGACTTATATTTATTCACAAAACATTTAAATCTTATATCACACTTCATTACTTATAAGGTATTTTAGTATTTGCTACCTCAAACATTTTTCATGATATGATATTGAAGAAAAGAGGGTATATATTATGATATTAATTTGAATGTTATAAATGAGGGAATCAATTCAGAGGTTAAATGATTGGCCCAGAGTCATATAGCTATTTACTGGTGGAATTAGACTCAATGTAGTCTTCTAATCCCCAAATTTAACATAGTGTGAAAAAGAGAAACTGGACACTAGTGGAGAAGATGAGAATATTCTGTAGCATGTGTAAGTGTGAAGTCATGGGGCACATTAGCTTCATTTATCAGGCAGTTTCAGAAAGGTTATGAGGACAGAAGTTTCAGTGCAGTGGGTTGGGTGGTGAATAGGAAGTGAGGAAATGCAGTCAGCAAGGGTGGACTCTCATCTTCACGAGGATGCCTGGGCGAAAGGATTAATACATAGGAAAGTAGTTAAAAGCTCAGGACACAATTTTTCTTTTTCTTTTTTAAAGAGGCGAGGTACTTGATCATTTCTATTTCATGTGGACACATGGGAGAAAACACTTCTGTGCTTTTAGGACCAAAAAGAGTGGCACTTCTGAGCAATTCTATGTTTTGAATGTCAAGAGCACTTCTGATTGAGAAATTGATCAGAGTTTTCCATTTTGCCTCGCCTTTAAACATTTAAGGCTAACTCTGATCCAACCATAGGACATTTATAGATCTTCATTAAATAGATTAAAGCCTCATTTCTGATCTCATTTTATGGCCTTGTTCTATTTATCTCTCTTTGCTTCCATTTCTGTTACCTCCCTCTATTCTCTGTCTCTATTTTTGTAACCTTATAACTAATTTCTAATACTTCCTGGGATGAGATCAGGATATAAATGCATTAATTTCACTCCTATATAAAACACATGGCTTGCCACATGGTGACATGTCAATTAGTATCTGTTACATGAATGAAATCAGTCTACAAGATGAAGAGAAACAAGAATCATACACGTCCTGGGAGGACATGACAGTTTAGTAATGGATGAAAGCAGTGAGGATAGGAAATCGTGAAAGATGCATAATGCTTCCAATCTGGAATCCTTGTGGAGCTAATTGGAACAAAAGTGAGTTTTGGAAAAAATAATATAGATTTATGAAAAAATAATTAGATTTGAAAAATTTCTAATTGGCTATCATAAATGGCTTCAACTTTTTGATTCTATCAGACATGGCCCCTTGTATCCATTATTTGAGTTTGTATAGAAAGGGGAGAGAGGTATGAATAGAGGGATGGGCTGTCTGGGAAGAAGAGAATTGTTAGGAGTCAACTAAGGGCTCCCTGACATGGGACTGTGCTCACATCCTTGCTGGACATAGCTTGGGACTGTTTTCTCTGAAATTAAAATGTTACAATCTGGTTTCATATTATAAGCATGATCATGTCCTTCAATTCTAGTCTTTTTCAGGGTACATGTCATACTAACATCGTGGACAATGAACCAGAGGGCAGGGGCATGTCAAGAGTGAAATGAGAGAATAAACAATGGTGAAAATATTTGAAAGCCTTTCTTCCAACTTTTGAAATATATAGCACATTATTATTATTTATACTCACCCTATAGGCAGTTACATTTAATCTGATGTAAACATTACACAATGTATGATCATGTAGAAAAAAAGTCATACTCCATATATGAGTATCATTTTTATATTTTAAAAACATATTTAATTAAAATAAAAAATGAAAACAACAAAAATGAAGAAATAACGTTCCTAGTAACATGGAATATAAAATTAAAAAGTTAGCAGGAGTCAATTCAAATCTTGTATTTAGGTTTCAAGAATGAGGAGAGCTTCCTTTAAACAGGTTCACATGAAAATAAATAGATTTATTTTTGCAATGTAGTCCAAAAATGTTAAATAAAAAAGGTATATAAATACAGACAGCATTGTCAGAAGTGAAGTGAGATTGACGGAGATAATAGATTCATTGTATTCTGCTCCAGCCCTTTGCTTTCTGGTTTTTAGCACTTTTTAGGGAGTTTTGACTAACTGAGTCATACTCTGGAGACAGTCATGCCAATGCACTTGACTATGGGACCACTCAGGTCAGAAGATGCCACAAGATTTGGTGATGTTAAAGAGAAGATTTGTTAAATATCTTAAAATATATCGAGGGTATCACGTGGAAAAATAATTTGACTTCAATTTGTGATCTGGTGGAGTCATTTAAGGTTTCTTTTTAATACATAAAAAAATTAGCAGGCACTGGCCTTAGTTACTTCCTTTATTCAGTGACTACATAGTCCTATTTATAAAATGTATGCTGTGGGTGGAAGTAAAAAAGAGAGTTTGAGAAGGGAAGAGGTGCGGTTAACACCCTTAGAAAGCTCATCACCACCGTTTTTGGTTTTTAATAAACTTGGAGAAAACGCCTCATCTTGTCCCCCCTTTTTTTCCCAAGAGTTTCCAAAGGGCTGGTGCTTTCTTAACTCTTGGGTAACCTCAGAAAGAAGGAAACAAGTCATACTATTGAGGGTTTATGGTTCTGTCATTCAGAGACAAGGTTGAATGGTTGTCACTTGGGGTGAAAACTTGTGATCTCATCTGCCTGATGCTGAGATGGTGTGTGCCCATAAGGAAACAGTGCATTAGTCAGGGAAGAATTTATTTTTGGATTGTTAAAAAAATTAGGCTTTAATAATTGGACTGTAGAAAAAAGTAAAGTACCAGCTTAAGATTCCAGAGAACTGACTTCTAGTCCTCTTTGTGTTTTGTGGTTGGAGCAAGCTTGCTTATCTCTCTCAGCCTCTACTTTCCAAAGTGTATAATTAAGGGCTGGGATGGATAGAGTTGTGTGTCCTCTTGCGGACAGAAAGGCTTCCTTCAACTCTGAGTAGCAACAATGTCCTCTGGGGGTTTGCATTGATCTCAACAAACTACCTTGAACATTGCATTAAAAAAAAAAACAAACAAACTAGTGAAGTCTTCTCTTAGAATACTACTGATTGCTTGAAACAATATCAGGTATTTTTATAGCATTTTATATTTTTTCATATCCAAGTCCAAAGCTTTCTTTTCTTGAAGCCATAATTGAATAAGTAAATAAAAGTACACAAAAGTACACAGTGTATAAGACATTCAGGGCCACAGATAATAAGCCCAAGGTAATATGACTAATGTGAGGCAGAAAGGAGTTTCTATACTCTTTTTCAAATGAAAATGTCTAGGAAAGTGTTACTCATCCTTGTGTTTGTGTTACCTGGAAATAAGAGCCATACTCTGCCCAGTTCTCCTTGTCTGCTACTACAGAGATCATCAATGTACTACTCTGAGGTAAACATGACAAAGATCACTGCCTCATACCCTTTATCTTCTTTTTGAATTTAACATACTGACAGCAAAGGGAACTATTAAAAGTGGTGATATTTGGGTAATGCCATTTCCTTAGTGATTTAAGAAGCCTTTGGAAAAACTTTGATTCGTCCAGGTCCCATGGATCTGGGCTGCCTCTTGGGTGGTCCTCTTCACAGCTCGGAAATGCTGCAGTTCTGTTATCCACCTGCTGGAACACAGGCCAAGGTGACCCACCCCACTCCTCAGTTACATCAGCACAAAGCTCTGGGATGGTTGCTTCTTCTGATTTATTGTGATCATAATCGCCAGTTAGAGAATGGAGTCAAGGGTTCAGTACTTTATCCTCAGTTGGACAGGGAAGCCTGAATCCCAGGATTTCATGATTTGCAGTGCTAAGAAACTCCCATATCTCTGTGGCCTCTGGAGTCAGACTGAATTGCTACACATGTTGTTCCTACTTGGTGACAGTGTGAACTTGAATAAATTACCTAACCTTATTAGGCTTTAACCCATCTGGACCATGTTTGAAAATAAAAACAGGTACCTTAAAGGGTTGTGAGTGAGGATTAGATGAGAAAGCCCAGGCAAAGCATTTTAGCTTATAATTCCCATGTGTCTTGTGTGTTGATAGCATCCTGGGACCAAAGGTATCTCTGAAAGTAAGAATACAGAGACTCGTACTAAGAAGTATGAGTTACAGAGAAAAAGGCATGATTTTATTTTTTTCCAGAGTCATCCTAAGTATTAACACTGGTTTTGAGAATATAATTTATTACTTTGAAAAATAGAATCCTAAAGTATGGATATAAATTATAGTAATAGAGAGATTACACTGCATCTCTGAAGGGATAGGTTGTCCTCACTATTCCACTAACTGCTCGGTGCTCTTAGGAAAATTATTTTGCTCTTCTTAACTTTTATAAAATGAGATTTAAATGATCTCCAGTCCTAATTCCAGATCTAAGAGTAGATGAGTCTTACAAATCTATATAAACCTACTGTTGTAACTATATTTGTATTATTTTCACGGTTATGTCTTTTTGTGATGTTGGGGATTTTCCTTTGGGTAATCAAATGGTTTGAGCACATTTTGAAAGTCACAAAGAGGGAAAGCTTCTCCACGTTGGTTGCTTTGCTAAAGGAATTTAATGACCCCAGAGTTTGTGTAACTTTATAATATAAATTATATAAAAACCAATTGCTTAGTATTGTCAGCCTTCCCCATGCTGGGCACTAAGCCACCAACTTTACTCAGAGTTATTTATTTGTCACACAGCCTGCCAGTTAGGTATTGTTCTCATGTTACATTCGGGAACCCTGAGGCTCAGGGATGTTCAGCCACTTGTCCAAGGTTACACAGCAAGTAGTGAAGCCAGCATGTAGGCTTGATCTGTCTGGCAATTCTGACTGGGCTCTTATCTTCAAATTGTCTCCGCAAAATGGTTTAAAGTGCACAATCATTAGGAAAGCAAACCAAAGATTCTGGGAAATAAACTATTTACTACTGACTGAGTTGACAGTATATCCATAGGCACCTCTGACAATTATTGGGTCAGATAATCCATCAGCTTCCAGGAGGGAAGGATAAGGTGTTTATTTTTTACCACTATGCTCCCAAAACTTAGTACAGCACTGGAATGTGTAGGGTATCCAGTCAAGAAGGGTTGAATAATGAATATTCAGGTACAAATTTATTCGTTATTTTACTTAGAAGCCACTTATTGACTATAAGCAAAGTGTTCTGAGACATAGTCCTTGCCTTGTAGGAGATTTTAATTTTGGGTATGGAGCGGGGAAATAAGATATGTATTTTAGTTCTATATAAAGTAGCATTTTTTTTTCCTTCAAGATGATCACTGCTCTATTCAACCCTAGATTGTAGACTGTGTAATAATCAAATTGTCCTTAGCGTCCTTTTATATTGCTTGACTTCTTGGTTTAATTGGCATTTATTTATCTGCCTTATCAGCTTAAGAATGTATTCTTATAGGTCTATTATCTGCAAATTTCGGCAATTAAATCCACCCCCCACCCTCAGGTGAGTCACTTTTTCACGTCTATCTTGTCAGTATGAGACAAACTGTGGCCAAAAGCATAGTGTGATCTGTTTACCCTATCAGTAAGTTTTCCACAGAAGCAAAACCAGTAGAATATATGTGTATATAAAACTACACATATGGGGGCCAGGGCTATAGCTCAGCAGTAGAGCACTTGCCTCACACGTGGGAGGCACTGGGTTTGATTCTCAGCACTGCATAAAAATAAATATATTGTGTCCATCTACACCTAAAAAATAAATAAATAAACTGCATATATATTCATAATGCTTTTCAAGGAACTGACTCTGGGGGCTGGCAGGCTGGAAGCTCTCAGGTGAGAGCTGATGCAGTCTTGAGGCAAAGTTTCTTCTTCAGGGTGACCTTGATTTTGCTCTGAAGCTTTTCCAACTCATGGGAAGACTACCCCCCCCCCCAATATTATTTATGATACTCTCCTTTATTTAAAATAAACTGATGATAAATGTTAACTATATCTATAAAACACATTCTTTTTGGTAGCAACAGTTATATTTGTGTTTGATGGAATAACTGTGCACTACAGCCTAGACAGATTGATACATAAGACTAGGTACCAGTGACCTCTTCATGGTATGGAGAATGTGGCCAAAATAATAGTTTTTCTTTTTTCCTTTCTTCTGCTTTTCACTTCCCTCCTTCCCTCTCTCCCTTCTCTCCTTCCCTCCTACTTCCTTCCTTCCAAGTATAAAGGACTCCTTTGTAGCCCTGTCCAGTGTGGGCTATGGAATCAGGGTCACTCGGGTGAATTTGGGCTACCATGAATAGATTACACAGATCCAGAAAATACCTTTTTCTTGGGCGGTTTCAGGACGGCTTCTCTGCCTTAGATGTAAGCTCCCACAAAGGGGGCAAGAGAAAAACATGGGAGGCAGGTGAGAGGCGGGAGTAGCACGTCCTGAAGCCCTATTTATTTAGGGGAGCTGTTTGATAGAACATTGCATCCCCAAAAGGTAAAGGGTAGTATTACAACAAAAAAGTGGGTGTAACTCAGTCCAATCTGGTGATACACAATCCCAGAGCTGCACCTCTGTGGCCCAGCAGAGATAAGTCCACATGCATCGCAGCGGGTGCAATGCCAGTTCAGTATCTCTTTACTCAAGACTTAAAGACCTGTACTTAGCTCCTGTTCAAGGTGACTTCCATCACTCCTTGTTATGTTAAACCTTCATATTTAAGTTCAGGACTCTAAGGTCTCTAAGAGGTTTCATAGATTACTGAGATCTACAGTAATTGTTTGATTCCAATAAAGAAACAAAAATGTGTGTCCTTCCAGGGAATATTATAGCAAACACTTCCAGGAAATCTATACTTTATATTACATAATTGAAAATGCCACTTTTTCTTTCCTCTTTACAATGACCCACTGAAGAAAGAGAACAAATCTTACTTATCATTTAAAATAGGTTTCTTTCAACCAACCACAAAATATCCACAACTTTTCTTAGACACATCTTCTAATTGCCTTTCAATGTGAGGATAAACACAGGTTTTTATCTAAAATCAAGGCTAATTTCAAGTTTATTATGGTAAAATTTCTACATATTCATCTAGGTTTTTTTGGAACCACCTTTTATTTATTTTACTTTTTATGTGTTTTTTATTTACATATGATAGTGGAATGCATTACAATTCATATTGTAAATATAGAGCACAATTGTTCATATCTCTGGTTGTATAGAAAATATATTCATACCAATTTGTGTCTTCATACTTGTACTTTGGATAATGATGACCATCACATTCCACCATCATTTCTAACCCCATGCCCCCTCCTTTTCCCTCCCACCCCTCTGCCCTATCTTGAGTTCCTTTATTCCTCCCATGATCCTCCTCCCTACCCCACTATGAATCAGCCTCCTTATATCAGAGAAAACATTTGGCATTTGTTTTTTTTTTGGAATTGGCTAACTTCACTTAGCATTATCTCCTCCAGCTCCATCCATTTACCTTCAAAGACCATGATTTTATTCTCTTTTATTGCTGAGTAATATTCCATTGTGTGTATATGCCACATTTTTTTTTTATCCATTCATCTACTGAAGGGCATCTAGGTTGGTTCCACAATTTAGCTATTGTAAATTGTGATGCTATAAACATTGATGTGGCTGTGTCCCTATAGTATGCTCTTTTTAAGTCCTTTGTGTATAGACCAAGCAGAGGGATAGCTGGGTCAAATGGTGGTTCCAGTCCCAGTTTTCCAAGGAATCTCCAAACTGCTTTCCATATTGGCTGCAGAAATTTGCAGTCCCACCAGCAATGTATGAGTATACCTTTTCCCCCCATATCCTCTCCAACACTTATTGTTGTTTGTCTTCATGATAGCTGCCATTCTGACAGGAGTGAGATGAAATCTTAGAGTGGTTTTGATTTGCATTTCTCTAATTGCTAACGATGATGAACATTTTTCATATATTTGTTGATTGATTGTTTATCCTCTGCTGAGAAGTGTCTGTTGAGGTCCTTGACCCATGTATTGATTGGGCCCACCTTTTAATAATAACTTTATTTCAGACCACGTTGGAGAGCTCATTCTCAGCAATCATGAGAATCACACTTCTCTTGGGGCTTTCTTCCCCCTTAACTTTTTAGGTATAAACATCACTGAAACTTTAATTTTATATCCTGTTTATTCGACAAACTGTATTAAATATTTATGAATTCTGGAAATGGGGATGAGTTGGAGAGCTTATAGTTCATGCTTTCCACTGCTTCCTACGTTGCTTTCTCCTGTTTCACAGTAGTCTGTACTTGATGGTTAGACATTGGCATGCATGATCTCAGGAATTCTCTTCACTTAATTAGCAACAGCAATAACAACAACAACAAAATTGCCTTCCTCTATACAAAGTGTCAATGAGATAAGTAAGCAGTGTTACCCAGAAAGAATATCTGCAAAATTAAATGACATGAATGGTTTTCATCATAACAAGATGAACAGCCTCAAGTATCCCATCTGATATCCATGTTGCAGTGCCATTTTTCTCTACCTCCCTTTTCCCATCCCTTCTTTCTCCTTCTCTCTTCTTTATGTATAGCTTTCACTTCCTCTCCATAATTGTTATAGCAACTTTCTTCCCTTGTGAGATATCTTGTCTCTCCCTCTTCTAGTCCTTCTGACTCTCATGCCCTTAGATTCTAATATGCCCTAAAGAAAATGGTAATTTATCATCAGCTACACAATAATCCTGACAAAAGAATAAATTGTTAAACACAAAAAGGATGCCTCATCTTAAAACATTTCTTGCAAATGATGAAAATAATGCAACCCAAAAAATGACTTCCTTCCAGGAAAGCATGTAACATCCAGGCGAAGAATTCAACAGTTCCTCTTCAATGGAAAACCACTGCTAAACTAAAGAAGAAAGTTGTTTCCTTCTCTCTTCTCTTTCAGTTACCTTTAGGGGATATTTGGCTTTATACTTCCCATTCTTAATAAAGGTGTCACAGTAAGCACTGTTATTTGAGTTTATTGAATGATATTTTCATTTATTGAGCAAACATACATACCAGGAGTAATAGAAAAAGGAGATGCAAAAATAAGACATTTGCTTTTAAAAATATTACCTTCCAACAATTATCATTTGAATAAATGATACAAATATATACTGTCAGTGCTATGATAAGCCTGTTTGGGGTTAGAGAAGGGGGAGTTTTTCACTAAGATTTAGGTGTAAGTGAAATGACACAAGTCATTTTGAAAACTAAACACCTACTAAATGTTCTAAATATGGACAATTTAATGCTAGGGAAATGCAGAATTTTTTCTAATCATTTAAGGTGGATATTGGTGTAGGATAAGGATAGGTTGGAAGAAAGGTGAAGAATGGTATAAAGGTAGAATAAAGATGAAATAAAACTGAAAGGGAAGAGAAATTTGTCTCAATTCCCTCTGTCTGCTGCAACACATTCAAATTACAGGCAGCAATTTTCTCTGACATTTCTGGTGGAGTTTTGCTGTTCTCCTGCTTTGGGCATAATAGCTCACCAAACTGCGCTGGATGGAGTATGAGATAATGGGGAGTGTATAAGTGGCTGATCAGCAAATTGACTATTAGTGGTTGTTATGTGGAGTTAGAAAAAGGCAATTTACCTGACGGTGGTGTGCAGAAATCACCTGCTGAACACACAATAGATTCTTGTTTAGCAAAACATTTGCATTGTGTGACTGGTACATTCTGTTCCAACATGAGAATCTTCGTAAGCCATACATTTGCTTTTGATACATAATTCCAACATATTAAATTGCCCTTTTCTAATGCATTTAATGAAAATAAGAACAGTCTGCAGCATTGCATTATGAAGCATTACTAGAGTATTTACACTGCTGAAGCATTATTGAAATATTACCAAATTTATTCCACATTGCAACTTTGGTCTGGAAGGCAGCATGGGGCAGTTTAAATAACCCTTAGAACTAAGGGAAGCTCCTGTGATATATCTATCTGTGTGTGTGTGTGTGTGTGTGTGTGTGTATGTATGTATGTAATTTTGTGACTTTATTACTTGAGGTTCCTTGGATAAAACCACATTAATCTCTTTGCATTGTGGCTTTGCAACCTACAAATAGAGAAAAAGAAAAGTTTAGACAATCTCTGAATTTCCTTTAGATCTGACATTCTATATTCCACCAGCACAGTAGTATGGTTTTTGTTTCTCTGCCACAGTGAGGAGGAGGAGACTTACATAAGTGAAAAGCCCATTTATACTGTTCTCCATCTCACAATTTCCTCCCACACATTAGAGAGTGTATTAGACTTTTAAGAGGTCCTTGTTGACTGTGTAATATTCCTTCTGTATGGTCAGGAGCCCTCAAAGATTTTTGTAAACATGCTCCAGACTTATTTTCCAGGACATTAAAGGAAGATGCCCCTTTTGTCAAGGATATTCCTTTTATGACACAACTAAAAGCATGGGTTTAGCTTTTGGGTAATGTGAGTAAAGTTGTTATAGTCAAACATTTTCCTGTAATAAATTTTGAACTGCTGTAATTAGAACTTTTTTCTGTCATCATTATGTTCTAGAGACTGGGGCATGGGTTCATTTTTAGTAAATGGAAAAGGAAAGTAATCCAGGCAGAATATTCATCTTTGGAAGAGAACGTAGTAGAAATACACATCACCATCCCACCACAGACACTGGATGAATAAATACTCAGATGAGAGAAACAGAAACCACAGGTGGTAGGGAAAGAGTCTGAAGCAGGCAGAATGTGAAAGGAAGGGGCCAAATTCTGACCACAAGAGGAGTCACCAAAATCTCCCTTTGTGTAGTTTCCATGGAGCTTGTCTGAAAGGGAAACAAATGATGGAGAGCTTTTAGTTTCTAATTTTAGTCAAGAATCTGTCCTATTACATGTTGTCCACAGAAAGAAGAAGGAAAGTTAAGGATGGAGAAAGCCCTTTTAAAGGGGATGGGGAACTTTTAGCTATTATTTATTCATTTTTCAAGTATAAAATATTTGGATGATACAGCAATATGAAGTGTTAAATGGAAATGGTCATTTTCACAAAGAAGCTTAGGAATTTTTGGGGCGTGTTTAGAAAACTCTAAGTTAACATCTTCCTGCTTTATCATATAAGGGTTTACATATATATATATAT
>NW_026000019.1:3429080-3485356 GCF_001458135.2 Marmota marmota marmota
ATATATAAACAAACTTATCCAAGTCACTGTGGTAAATACTTTCAAGGACAACAGGCTAACCTTGGGACTTAGCCCACCCCTAGCTCAGTCTGACTGTACCTGAGACAGAGATGACAGGTTTTTTTTTTTTTCCATGTAATTTATTGTAATCCATCTGATACTCTTTAATAGTGTGCTATGGAGAAAGAGACCATAACTTTAGGTGATATGGAGAATTATCATTTCTTATGTCACTGCAAAGTCTTGTCAAATATTGTTCTAAATTTATAGAATCATAATGCACTTGATTTTAAAACAATCCACATCAATGACTTGTGCCATCTTAAATACCTTGTGATATGTTTTTTTTTCCTTTAAATTACAGTGGCTTGCCTTTGAATGAATCAACCATAAATTAATTTCTCTGTCTTTGGGACTACGTTTTTAATTCACTTTTTTTTTCAACAAAATAGTTATTAAGAGCCTACAATGAGCTCTGTTTTGTTTTAATAGTGCCTGTCCTATACTCCATTTTACAGTTCTAGTTGAAAGTTTGGTAGTTGAAGATTCTCAACTCTGGGGAAGTCCTCAACTTATCCTCTCTGGGCCTCACTTTCTTTATTTGTGAAATGTAGATCATAATAGAACTTATATGAGGTTGTTGTCAAAATTGTATGTGTTTAAATACATAGATCATTTGAAACTGTGTAGATACTGAATGCAGAGATATGGAATCTAGAATGGCATGGGAATTATAAAACACACACACACACACACACACACACAAACTCACTTTTGGAGCCCATTGATGATTTTTATTTGGATTGAAGGGCTGGTAGTAAAATATCTTGAACCTCTTCTGAAGCTTGTACTCTCTGCCCAGTATTCTAGAACACACACTGAACTCAGAACAACTGAAGCTGTGTCAGGAGTTTATCTATATCTTAGCTGGCATCTATTTTATGCATTTTCCAGTAGTATAATAGTAGTAAATAATTGGATTAGGTGAATACTAAAAACTTCTAATTATATTTCAACTTAGATGTCTCATTAAGATCTGTAACCCAGGTTTCCACAGGATTCACATTCTACGTTGTTCTGAAGTTTAATCTGTCCAATTAAACTCATCATATTCTTTCCCAAATTCATTCCTTTTCCCAGTACCATTGTTAATTGCCAATTTCCTAATTACCTAAGCTGAAAATATTGGAAATCAGTGATCATTTCTTTGCTTTATCTATGATTTTCCAATTTAGACATCTACTCATTATTGTCTCATCCATTCTTTCTTTCATCTGTTATCCATCTACTGTTTTTATGTACTATTGCCAAAGATGTTTTATATAGTTTCCTTATCTTTTTAAAACTTCTGGTTACTTCATTTCCCCTTGTAAGTCAGTGTGACTTAATTGGTAACGTCAGCATGGCAATTCTTCCTTTCAGTTTTCTTTTGTATGTGAAGTCCGGATTCCTCAAGTTGACATTGATTGACTTCTAGCTCTTTCTCTTGTGTGGCTTTCTTTTCCTCCAACTCATTGTAAGATTACTTCAATGATGGTGATTTCCCCTTAGGGAAGCTGTTCTAACTCTTACTGTCTTTCTTATTTTGGGGGGATAAATCAACATTAGATTCTAACTTTAATGCTTCTTGAGCCCTATTTCTAAATTTCAATCACATATTGTCATATGGCAGAGACTGTACTTTCCCTTTGAACTATATCTTTCCTTAGTGCACCCTAAATATTTTTACACAGAATATCGATTTAGTAGGTTCATATTTACTGGACTTCATAAGTCTGCAGTCTAAAGATCTATGGAAACAATTAAGCGAATCTAGGAACATTGGAGAAAAAAAATTGTCTTTATTTCACAAGCCCTTAATTGAAAAATTGTAGTTCCTTCTATTTTGAATGCAATAATCATGATAGTATTAAAATACTCATAAGCTTGTTACCAATACTTAGAAAAAATAACTTTCTTATCACTTTACAACTGATGCTGCATCTTAAAATATCATTTATATTCATTCCTGTTTCAAAGTTTTAAGTAGATCTGCTGTTTAATCTTATTGTTTAATGCATTCGGAATAAAAATAAAATGCTATTTCTCAAGTCAGTTTCTTTAAAAGTATTTTACTGGCTGAATTTAAAAATATTCAGTTTCCTTTGTGGTTCTGTTTTTTTGTTTTATGCATTTAAAAATATTATTCCAAGAAGGTACCTATAGGGACTCATAGTTTTTTAAAGATTTTTTTTCACAATACCTTTATTCTACTTTTTTAATTTTTATTTTTATGTGGTGCTGAGGATCAAACAAAGGGCCTCACATGTGCTAGATAAGTGCTCTACCACTGAGCTACAGCCCCAGCCCAAAGTTGTGAATTTTTAAGGAAATTGAGTCCCCCTGATTTTGCCTCAATTTTCTACCCCCTTACTCAGTTTATTACCCACTGAGTAGCCCTCAGCAAGATTTTTTTGTGAGGGTCTTGTGATTGGGGATTATGACAGTTTTGGGTGATAGGGGAGGGTCTGGGTACCCTGATAGGGTAAGACCTGATCTTGAAACAACAGCTTTTCATAAGGGATGTAATTATGGTTGGGAGCAGTTTTTGACATACCAGGCCTCCATCTTCCAGGTGTTTATTTGTCAGATGAGGCTCCCTTTGGTTTTCAGTTGCCCTTCATTGTCTTTCCTTGCTCACATGTTCCTGGCTGACTAGCCACCTAGCACTGCTATTGAGATACTGATGTGACTCAATTTTTGAAAATAAATAACAGCAACTTCTATGTCAAGGCCTGCCCTAAGGAAGGGGGTGTGACTCTTGTCCTTGGAAAAACCCACAGAGCCTTTCTAGGCACATACCCACCCTGCTGAGTTGTTTGTCTGCAAATAACAGGAGAGATCTGGGTGCCAGGTGTCCCTGACTAACTTAGGCTAGGTGAAGACCCATAGCAACCCTCTAGCATTCATCAATCAGCATGAGACGAGGAAAATACCGGGGATGCCAGATGACCCCCCAGTAATTTATGGTGGTTGATAACATGTTGGGAAACCATGTAGTTCAGCACGTACACCCTTCATGGCTTAAACCAAACAGTTCAAAGGAATCCCCCTCTTGTACTAACCAATCACCCCTACCCAACTTGTTGCCGCCAGTCAATGTGCTAATCAATGTTAAGAGTTGTTTTTTGATTTTCCCACAGTATGGAATGATTTGCTGTGTGATTTTGTGATGCCTAGAGTATCCCCCCAAAACCTATAAAATCTCACCGAACAAAGGACCAGGACTCACTCCTTGGGAACAGTTGTGAGTCCAGGCTCGAGCTTGCAAAAAAGAGTCTTGTATGATTGCATTGGATTCAGCTCCTGGAGGTCTATTGGGGTCCCTTGAATCTGGCATTACACTAGCACATTACACGTCTCAGACTATGGTCAGAGCTACCACACACACACACCAGATTATCAAACACCTACCTGAACCGTCTACTGATTACACACTTTCTTGGAGTTGTTTTGTCTGGAATATTAACACAATTTTTAAAAATGTAGTGTTTAATGTGGCTCTATTATCTATCTCTGAAATTTTCCTTAGTATCTTAGTCTACTTTTGCTGCTATCCACAGATTACCTAAGACTGTGTAATGTATAATGAAGAGATTTATTTCTCATAATTTCTGGAGGCTGGGAAGTCCAGGATCAAGGTGCAGGCATCTGGCAAGGACTTTCTTGCTGTGCCATCCTATGGCAGAAAAACAAGAAGAGAGGGAGAAGGGGGCTAAATTGGCTTTTACAATAACTCTACTCCATCCATAAAAACCATTCCCAGGATAAAAGTCTTCATCTATACATGGGAGTAAAGCCCTCCTGGCCTAATCACCTCTTAAAGGTTTTACCTCTTAATGCTAATGCATAAGGGATTAAATTTTTAAAATGTGTTTTTGAGGGGACACAGTCAAACTTAGTTAATAACACTGGTTGATTTGCTATTTGTTATTATCTGGAAATTTTGAGTCTCATTTTGAATGTATCTTTAAAAGTATTTTACTGGCTGAATTTAAATGTAATGTTTTATAATGTTTTAATCACTGTCTATACTCTAATTAGATAATATCAGTGTTGTGGATTATTCCTTATAACTAGCCCTTTGGGATAAAGGATGCTCAACTTTCAGATATGCAGGAAAAACACAATAATAATAAATACATTTTCGAGTTAATTGAGAAAAGATTGTAACAAAGAGACTCCAAAGGCAATGTTTAAACATCTGCAAGTAATGGGGCAAGCATACACCTCTGACTGTCCGAAGTCATCTATAGACCCAGGCTAGAAGGGCACCTTTGCTCTCTTCCTCATCTGCGTGGTTAAAAACTAGGTGGGTACACATCTAGGCTCCAACCAGCAGGAGGAAGAACAAGGTGTAGAGACTGCCACACAGTCTGGGACTATGGAACACATCATTTCCACTCATGGGCTACTTCAGAGAGCTAACCCTGGCCACACATGACTACCAGAGTAGGAGAAAATAAATTCTGCTGAATATTCAACATTCATCACCATATTATTATTTTCCTTTTCTAAAGATATCAGCTTTCAAGTTAAGTGCTTTTATGCATATTTTTATTTTTACCCAAGAAGATTGAGTATGTCAGTTTAATAACTGGAATTTCTTATAAATATTTTCAAAGTAAAATCTAAGTTAATAGCAGTTATTATTAAAAATATGCTACATGCTTAGGAAATTTTAAAAAAATGTAACAGAAGGACCTGTCTTTGTAAGTACTTCCATGGGACAGAGAAACTCAGAAAAATACTACTTAAGCCAACCATAGAAGACATATTAATTAGAATTAATTTATAGAGTTAATTGCATAGAATGTATAGGGATTTAGAAGGAGATAAATTAACTGCAATTTCAGTAGTTCCAAGAAGGCTCTAAGGGAAAGAATGATATGGGTGGGATAGCAAAGAAATGTTAAGATTCAGCAGACATTCATAGAGATTAAAGTGATTCCATATTAGGAACAAAGACTATCCCAAGTCCCCTAAAACCATGTTTGAGACTAACATGGAATCTGGCACATTTATAAAGCCTATTAAGTGAATAAAAATGGAGCAAGAAATTGTAAGATTTACTAATGAGATATTAAATCATCTTTTTTGGACTGGAATGTTCAAATACCTAGCAGATGACTAGCAGATAGGCCATTTGAGGTATGTTGTAAACAAATTTTTTTTTTTTCATAAGGAAAACTTTGGGTAAACTGAGTCAAATAGACAATTAATACTGTTAGCAAAGTTACTGCAAATAGTGGTATAGAAATCTCTCCTTCCTCCCCAGCAGAGAGGCCCCTTGTGCTGCAAACTGCATGGCTGTTAATTCAGGTACCAGAGGGCAATGAGGGGATGGAGAAGAGACAAACAGATACACAAATAGAGTGAAAGCTAGGGCCCCAGTGGTTGGTTTTCCATCCATTAATGAGGGATGGACAACCCAGAGCCAGCTCAGCATATTTATTATGTAGGTTTTAATATCAAAGATTTATTGTGAGAAAGTTTCTTCAAAACAAACAGAACTAAGGTCACAGGTATGAGCAGCCTAATTATGATTATCAGCTCATGCCCATAATTTTCTATGCCCCTGCCCCTTGGCAGCTGGTGTCTGAACCTCAAGGTCAAGAATTGAGAGCTCTGTGACTGGCACAAAAACTCCTATTGAACAGGGCATCACCATAGCAACTGGGCAATCTTTTAATCAGCACCTTCACACTGAAAGTTCCCAGGAGAGGTATCACCTCTGTCACAGGACAGCTCAAGGACCCTAATTCAGTCACTGCTCCCGACATTCTTGTAGAACATTTTGTCCATAGGAGGGATCCTATATTGGATTTCTCTGTTTATGGATCACTTGCCTCTCCACAGTTTTTAAACATCTTGGTGCAGAAACAACTGTCTGATAAATAGTCATGTTTCAATTTTATAGTGTAAATATGTTGCTGAGAAGTGGTTGTCCCACCAGGGGCTACATTTCTCAGACTCCCTTGGGGGCTTCCAAGACCCTGGGACTAGTTCTAGTCTGTAGAGTATACAGTAGAATTACCAGATGACTTGTAGGTCTTACCCATGGAGACCTGGATCCCTTCTCCATGGGCCAATTGAATGTGGATGGTCAGGATGACACAGAGTGATGTTGAGGGTGACAGGTCCTAGAATGCTAGGGTAACCCACAGCTTTTCTACCCCTCCTCGCTCAACACAAAAATATAAGTGCACTGTATGCAGAGGAGAAACAAGCTTTTGTTTTGTTGAGTCACTGAGATTTTATCTTCTCCCTGTTAATGCATGCAGCGCTTACCTTAATAAGGAACCACTGGATGCTGAAAACAATTGTTCTGTTATTTATCTTTGACTGTGCTGAGTAAATTGCTTTGCTTATGGCACATATGAAATAAATTCTTGTGTAAAGTTTCTACATTAAGTTCTCCAAAAGAGAATGTCAAGAATCCATTTTGAGCATTACTTTTTTTTAGTTGAAACTTTAAATCTTTGGTGATTGATTAAAAGCAAATAGATGGAGTTTATTGATAAATTATTAAAAGTGAAGTTAATTTTCATACATACACAAAACCTAAAGTGGCTTATAAAATCCAGATATCCTAGCATTTCGAGGGGGAAAAAAAAGGGGAAATAATCATCTGGGTGTGCTGCGCTATCCACTAGGTTGATGATCTTATGTCATGGCAGAGCTGCTTACTGGGCTTTATTTTCTGCTTTTTTGGGTCTCCTTTTCCCTTCCTTGATTCCCTGGCTCCACTCCCTATTCCTCTGTGCCTTTCCTTGTTCCTAGTTAAGGAATGGGAGGCTTGCCATTAGCTTTGAGATAGGGACTGTACCAGGAAGCCCTGATCAGCAAGTTAAGTGGCTGTCCTGCGCGCTCTGTTTCCATATCTTCTTAAATGGTTCCTCAGTGGAGGCTTGTACTTTCCAAAGCTCCTCCCATTTCCCTCTTCTGGTGTTTTCCACGATCCTGGCTAGCTCCCTATTTGTCCTGCTCACCAATATTTCCAACATTCTTTTCTTACTTTTTTCATCTCTTGGCATTGACTCCTAGTATCGATCTTTAGCCTATTTAACAAGCAAGTGTCCTCCAATCTTCAAGGGAAGTGGGCCACATGTCCCTGTTGGCAATGACCAACAGGTTAGTTACTCTCTCTGGTAAATGTCTCTTACTTCATGTCAGCATATTTCTTCTTAGTCTAACTTCGGAATACCTGCTACTGCAGGGTTCTTTGTCAAAGTCTAACCTTAGCCTGGGCATGGGAGGCTCTGGAGGCTGAGGCAGGAGTATTGTGAGTTCAAGATGAGTCTCAGCAATTTAGCAAGGCCCCAAGAAACTCAGTGAGACTCTGTCTGTAAATAAAATATGAAAAAGGGCTGGGGATGTGGTTCAGAGGTTAAGGCCCTGGGTTCAATCCTCAGTACCCCCCCCCCCCCCAAAAAAAAAAGCATAACCTTAGAATCTCGAAAACATAATTCTATATTCTTTACTTTTACTGTTGATTACTACCAAGTAGATATCCCTCAGTGAACTAGCAATTTCATAATAATGGAAATATCTAGAAAGCAGGTAAACAAATAGCTAAGCAGGCATTCTTAGTTATGAAGGTCAAAAGATAACCCAGGACCATTGAATATTTTTAAAAAAAGTTTTAAAAGTTCATTAAGGATACCAAGCAAGATGAAGTAAATTCTTAAAATAGTTAGTTGATATAAACCTGGGTGTCCTTTGGAGGCCTCAGGATTGTGGCTGAGAAATGAAGTTCTACCTATTTTTGGGGGGGGGGGGGTCGGGGGTAGGATACCAGGGATTGAACTCAGGGGGCACTTGATCACTGAGCTACATCCCAGCCCTATTTTGTATTTTATTTAGAGACAGGGTCTCACTGAGTTACTTAGCACCTTGCTTTTACTGAGGCTGGCTTTGAACTCTTGATCCTCTTGCCTCAGCCTCCTGAGTTGTTGAGATTATAGGTGTGCACCACTGTGCCCTGCTGTGAAGATCTTAATATCATCATTCAGATGTACAATAATTATCATAACACTATTAAAAAACTTTGAATTTCAAGTAAAAATTAATTCTGCCTCTAGTTGGATAAATTGCTTTACTTGGCTCAACCTTGATTTACCATGCATATGAAAGACATACTGTCAGCTCTTTCTATCTCACGGTGCTGTTCTGGAATCAAAGAATGTATGTCAAAGCAGCAAATACTGTGCAGGCTTCTCATTTCTGCCTAGCTATGAACTTGCCCTCTTCAAGATGAAACTGTGATCCTATCTAGGGCAGATTATGTATTCATTTGGTCATAGATCTTAACTTAGTGCCAGTCTGCACAAGAGCCTTAATAAATATTTATTGACAATAATGAACAAAATCTTCTATTTAAATAGCTTTGGCTCATTTCATTTTATTGTATTATATAATGTCCTAAGTCCATAACCCTACACAAGTTCTGTGTTTTAGAAAGTGAGTGGTTCATGGCTTCTAAGCAAATGCATGATATAGTGCATCAGAGGTCTCAAATGATGCTAGCAGGAAACTCGAAATTAGAAAAGCCCTTCAGTTTTGACCCACTTTAGGAAAGAGGGTCAGATCTTTGTCCCCTGCACTGACCACTCATTTCTGCTCCAAAGAGATGTCCAACTGGTGAAGCAGCTTCACTTTGCTTCCTCCAAATTGGTAGGTTCCTCTGAAGGGGAACCCGCCTCACTTCAACATTACCTGCAACTGGATATCAGGTTGATCCAATTCTTTATTAAAATTTCAAGTTCTTTTGACTTCCGGTGCCCCCATTCTCTAAACTACCTGTGTCAGTAATATTTTGGCTCCCACCTGAATCTAATTATTTTCATTCCTTGAGAGCCCAGTCAAGACCGCACACTTCCATAAGGAATTAGGCTACTATAAATGTTTGTTAGCCATGTTGGTGATATGTACTAAGGTAAAACACCTCTTCCAGTTCTCTTATCTAGCCATGGAATGGTTTGATGTTCCCTTAAGTGTGCCTTGTCTTGTTGGTGCTTTGATTCTAATTTCAGAACTTCACTCTATCTCAGCAACTTAGGAGGCTGAGGCGGGAGGTTTGCAAGTTCAAAAGTTCAAAGCCAGCTTCAGCAACTTAGTGAGACCCAGTTTCAAAATAAAACTCCCCAAAACAATAGAATTTTACTTTCATCTGAGCAATTCACTGTTCCTGTGTGTTCTCAAAAGGGAATTTTTCCTTTTTGTGTTCAGCACTCTTTCATGGCTCTTTCTTCTCCCTTGGATTCTAGATCTGCATAAAGGGCAATGTTAGTGTCAGGCACCAATCTGTTTTACCTAAAGGAGCCCATTTCCTCTAGCTCCCTTCAACTGTTTTTAGGCCAAATTTGTACACCCTGAGACTCTTCCCATAGGACACATTAATTCATAGGTAATTATTTGGTCTTTCTAGGCAATTGGCCCTGGTGAGTTCATACCTCTAGTTTTCCTGGAATGTACTGAATTTGTGCTTCCTGTCTGGATCCCAGGTTAGCTACAGGCACTCTTTCAGATGTACACTACATTCACTTAGAATTCCGACTTGTATCTGATGATTGGCTAGTTTTAATCTCAAAGTATTTCTATTAGAAGGGACAGGAGCTCTAAACTGATTGAAACCAAGTGAGTGGAAAATACACGTTGTATGGCCAGTTTGCTTTCACTTAATTTCTTAATCAGTTGCAAAACTTTCCATCACTTATTCTTTTCCTGCTTCTGGGTCCTCACCTCCCCTTTTCATGTTATTTTTGGCATTTTCTATCCTAAGTTGCATCTGAAATAGGCTTTTCACATATTGTTCTCATCCATGGCTTACATCCTCTTTTCCAGGCAGCTCTATCTCAAAGAACATCAGAAGGTTAGAGAGATAACCTCTGCCTAATGTGGGAACCAACTAAAACTGCATTGTAATAGAGAAGTCGTTCTGTTCCCCCTCCTACTCCAGCATGGCTCCATGTAACTTTAGAGATGAAATAGGGAATTGATTTTACAAAGAAAACTTAGATTTATGTAAGTATCTTTGTATTCATCAGAGTAAAATTCCATAGTCACTCTAACAAATGATTCCCAAATATCAGTACTCTTTTATCCTTCATAAATATGCCAGTGTGGGTGGCATAACTGTTGTGGGTATGGTGATTGCCTCATGTGGCTTTGCAATATCAGGCTTCTTTGCTTCTATCAGTACCATTTTAGAAAGAATAACTTGGGGAAGAGAATAATTGGCATGTGTTGTATGAATATGGATGTCCCCACCAAAATTCATGGTGAGACATAATTCCTCAAGGTGATGGTATTGAGATGTGCTGGGACTTTTAAGAGGTAGTTAGGTCATGGGGTCTCCATTATAATGAAGGGATTAATGTTCCCATGGGAATGAGTGAGAACTGATTGTTATAAAGCAAGTCTGGCACTGCTCCACACTCTGTTGCATGCCTGCTTTTCTCTTCCATACACCCTCATCTGTCTTTCTGCTTTTTTCTGCCATGTTTTGATACAGCTGGAAACCTTCACCAGATGTGGCTGCCCAATTTTGAACTTCCCTGCCTCCAGAACTGTGAACTAACTAAATTCCCTTTCTTTATAAATTATCCAGTCTCAAGTATTCTCTTATAGCCACAGAAAACAGTCTAAGATAGAGTGTCTAATTGACAGACTTGGGCCTGGTAGCTGAATCTTCTGCTCACATTCTACCAAAAATAACTTTTTTTATGGTCCTAACTATTCAAAGTAAACTATCAAATTCTAAGTGAAATCAAAGTATTAAATACAAGATAAAAGTATGAGAAAGTAAATATCCAAATATTCTCTGTAGAGAAGCATCCATAGAAAGTTCTATTTTTGCCATGCATTTTGACAGGCCTGGGGAATGTCATCTACCTGGTACCCAGGGAGACGTCCTAAGTTTGGTGAGTAGCTAGCCATCTTTATTCCATTCTCCCAAAACAAGACAAAAGTTTTGGACAGTAACAATAGCTAAAATAAAGAGATACTGATGTGAGCAAAGTAGTAATAGTAATAGGTAGGAAAGACAAAAAAGACTTATTCCAGCCATTTTGGAGCTCAATTGTGCCATAATTTATACTTACTTGCAAATTTTAACCCTTGCAATCCATCCAGTGATAAAGAAGTTCAAAAAGTTATTTGAGTTGCTATGAATTCAGTCCATACTTTTTTGTAACTCTTACTTGTCTGAAGCATCCTTCATTCAGAACAGAATTACTGCTCTCTCCTAGAGCTCCCAATATGGTCATTCCTATCTATCCAATGAAGGTTGGGATAAACTTCTAGAACTCCATGTGAACAGAAGTGGTAGGTAGTCTGCGGTTCCTTGGCTACTAGCATTCTATAGAGAGGTTGGTGTCAATTGCTTTCAGTGCTCCCTTTTTAAATGGGGTCTTTGGAAGGGAGCAGAGGACACCCAATTGAGTTTGTGACAAAAGAGATGAATTGCCAGAGGAGACGAATGTGATATAACTTGGTGCCCAAGGGAGGTTACGTATAGTGCTGGTGGGAAGTTGGAATCTCATTCTCAGTGAACCTCTAAAATATTGGAATATATCTATTTTTCTCAGTTTTTCTAGCTCCGAGCATGGCTTATGGCAAGTAGTCATTGCTGGTGAATGTATTAATTCATCGATTATTAGATCTTTTCTAAATTACACCCTATAAAATGATCTAAATGTTTTGCCAGGAGCATATAATTAAACCTAGTGTTCCGAAGCGTGAATTAAGAAATCTTAAGCAAAGACTACCTTGTGCTTCTTTCTTATAACTCTGGTACTTCCTATTGTGACAATAGATAGTCTTAATTGTAATTATTCTAGTTTAAAATTATGCCAGGTATACATACTAGGAAGTATCGTGTTCATTTCTTAATATGGAAACATTTTCTACCTCTACTGATTACTTCTTCACAGTGGGTCATTTATAAACTCTGGCAGACTTAAGCAAAAAAAAGTTAGAGTAGCAGTATAATCTGGTTTTTTTTGACTTATTCAAGCTATGTTTCAGGGCCGACTATAAAAGATGAAATAAGTACAGAATGTGTCGATCTTACTGATTTAAGCCCAGCTCATCAGGATTTTCACTTTCTAGATTTCACTAGAATAGCAACAGATAATTTGGGAAGATAAGAGAATATCTGAACCTTAAGGTATTTCCGGTTCTTTTGCTTCATCCAGAAATAAAGGATAAAAATAACCTCATGTATTTTGAGAAGTTAAAGTAAGGATGTTTGAACTTAAGAATGTGCCAAAAGAGTTAATTACTGGCTACATCAGTTCTTTTTTGTCTCTGTCAATAAGAAGCAAGTACTAGAACATTCCACCAGTTGCATCGATCCAGCTTAAACCAGTTGTAAAGTTCATGGCCAGGCCTCCATATAAGGAAGTGGAATTCCTGCCCCACCATGGCTTTCATCAATTCTCCCTGCTGTCTAGTATTTTTTGCTCCCTGCAGTGGCTTGTTTTGCTTTGACAGCTGTTTTGCCTGTCTCTTGGCCTAAATCCTAGACTTCAGTTTTGTTTCCTATCTTTGAAAGGTCCTTTTGACCCGAGAGCAATTACTTGCTGCAAATCTGTTGAGTCTCTTGGTTCTTCGTTTTTATTCTTAGCCTAGATGATGGCTTATAAGCCTCTGTTTTTGTCCAAAATAAAAGTGAGCTTTGAGAGAAAGCATGTGCCCTGGTTGTGTTAGTTTTTTGTCTCTGTGACCAAAAGTCCCAACAAAAACAAAAACTCTTAGAGGAGGAGAAATTTATCTTGGCTCCTGGTTTGAGAGTTTCAGTCCATGGTTGGCTACCTCCATAGCTCTGTGCCCAAAGTGAAACAGAACATCATAGTGGAAAGGGATGGCCAGGAAGCAGAGAGAGAGAGAGAGAGATCTTGAGTACAAAGAACCATTTGTTAACATTGTCCCCAAGGGCATGACCCCAGTGCCCTATTTCATTTAGTCATGCTCTACTTGTCTATAGTCTTTACCCATTAATCCATTCAAAGTATTAATCCATAAAATGGATTAACCCACTACTGATTAATCTACTGATCTTGTTACATCTCTCATAATCTAATCATTTCACCTGTAAACATTCCTGCATTATATTACACATGTGCTTTTGGGGGGCACCTTATTTCTAAGCCATAACATTGATTCATATGCAAGTTTATTGTGAATAAGCCATTATCCACTGAAACTACTATGCAATCTGTTTTGTGTGTGGAACCCTTAGAAGCTTACAGCACTCCCATATTCTATTTCCAAGATGTTTATATGACTGTGTGTGTGTGTGTGTGTGTGTATGTGTGTGTTATGGTGCTGGGGTTTGAACCTTGAGCCTTACACATGCTATGCAAGCCATCTACCAGAGCTACAATCCCAGTCCTTTTTCTAAGTTGTTTAAGGCACGTTTTTAGCTGAAGGATCTCAAAGACGATACATAAAAGCCAAGGCCCTTGTTGCAGTTATGGGGGACCCTGGCTAAACACCTTATATTGTCCCTGTGTTTCTTTCCTTATTCATCATAGCAAATTGCTCTTTAGGTACTACCTATTCACCCTTTCTTTCCTGTTGCCTTGATTACTTCCCTAGTTTAAGCCCTAGTTCTCTCCCAACAGATTACAAAACTACCTCATATTTATTTGACTTTTTCCCTTAATTATGTCTTCTTTCAAAACATTCTACACTAAATCTTGTGATTTTTAAAACACAAAGAAATCATGACCCTTCTAGGAAGAGAGACCCAGAAATGACAAATCTAAGTTTAATTTTGGGTCTGCAGTTCACTAATTAAGTATTTTTAGATAAGTTTCTATGTTTATTGAGCAATAAAGTGGGAATGAGAGAGTTTATCTTTAAGAGTTTTAGTGTAAAGTAAACAAGTAACAAATGTATCTAGCACAAGGTCTGACCCACCTAAACCATAGCAATACCTTTTTAGCTTTCCCTGTTATATTCTCTCTTCTCCCATATATTCTAGCCAAACTAGATAAACTACTGTTGCTGAACACAGTAAAAAGAATTGCTGGACACATTTTCCCCTGATTTTTCACAAACTACTCTGTGTACCTGGAATGGTCTCACCTCCTTTTTTGACTGATAGGGAAGATCTTAAAGAATTAATTCAACCCAAATTCTACCTTCCCTGTGAAAATCAGTCATGAATACTATACAAGTAAAAATGCATATTAAATATAGAACAAAAGCAAATACTTTTCGTGGATGAAGAAATCCAAGGTCTATTATAATGTTCTACTATTATTTGAATAACTATTTTTTTCCCAAGAAAACTTAGAGTTATGAACTTTTTAGACATCTGTGTTTTGAGAAGTAGGAAGGTAGAGAAGTCTATCATTCGAAAATAGGGAGATTGTTTTTCTTTTGTGTACCATAAAAGAATGTTCATGTGAAATGTCCCTAGAATACATCAGGTGGTCAAACCCATCTGAGAGGATCCTAAGCATCTGTCACTGTTGGTGAGTTTGACAGGAGGGAAGGAGGAGGATATAAACATAAAATTCATAAGTGTAATTGAGAGAGCCAACATAATCTCTCATATTAAAAAACTTTGCTTACTATGTACCATTTCTTCTTGTTTAAACCAGTCAGCTCCCTAATCCTGGAAGCCTGTTTCCTTTTATTTGCCATCGAGGCCACCACCCAGACCTTGCCTAAATGGCAATAATCCAAGTCAAGGCTTGGTCTCCGTGAGTGTATAAATTTGGGTTCTGTTGAACTTAGATTCAGATTCTTAGCTTATTCTACCACTAACTATGGGAATTTGAAAGTAAATTTGTGTAAACAACTCTGAATTACAGTAACATCTCTTTGGGCTTAAAATTTCAATTTGAGAAGGTAAGATACTGAAAGCATGGCAGTTCAGGCATCCAAGTTGTCAAAGGACCCAAAAGGAAACACACGTTTAAGATGTTCAACAGTTCTCTTTCCTTCTCTTTCTTTCTGTTCTCCTCCCCTCTGCCACTCCTCTCTATCTTCCCTTCCCTCTTCCTCTCCCCCACATCCTCTCTCTTTTTTTCCTTTATGTGCTATTTTCAAATTCAAGATAAAGGAGCCACTTGGAAGTAAATATCCAGTCAAATATTGAATATATAGAAACATCCATAGATGGTTCTGCATAAGAAGTTTTGCCACTGTCTTATTTGTGGGAAAATTTCATTTAGATTAGGTCTGGAGTAAGATACAGTATTTGGCCATTGGAATGATATGTATTTAGCTTTAAAGATTCTCAACAGAAAGGATGGAATTATTTCTGCATTTGATGGGTAATTTTTATTCTATAGGTATGGTTTACATTTTAGTCAACTCTGTATGACAATTCACACCTATAAGATTTCAAATCATGTTTTACTCTGTTAATCTCACAGATTAAAATAAGTCATAAATGATTAGTACTAGAATATTATAGTCCATGTTTACACACAGAAACAAAGATATTGAATACAAACTTATCCTATAAGGGCCAAATGGTTGAGTCTTTTTTTTTTTTTTCTGGTGTTGAGGATTGAACTCAGGGCCTTGTACATGTGAGGCAAGCACTCTACTAAATGAGCTATTTCCCCAGCCCAGTATATGGGCCAAATAGGCAATTGTGTACATTTTCCTAGATATCATGGGGTTTATCATGACTCATTTTTACCTTCTGGCATAAGCATATTGAAAGTAATGTAAAATAAGTCTGAGAAAAGTAAATTTTTGTTAAAAAAACATTTTTGATGAGTGAATTTTTAACTATGCCTACTGTTCACTACTTGTGATTTAGTATAACAACTGAACATGCCTGTGTACTAGGAATTTCAGACTGATTAGCTGGATGGAACTTCTCTCAATTATAGATGCCACTTGTATGAATCACATTTCTGTGAACGGTCATATGAAACAGTCACCATAACAAAAAATGCCAATGAAGTGAAAATGATCTTTGCAATCATTTTATATTACTTTGAATCTGTGCAGCCAGCATGACTTATCCTCTCCCCCGCCTCCCCCGCCAAATGAAGAGGTATCTTAGATTCTTGTTTTGACTGTCTGTCCAAAATTGACTGACTCTAAAACATGGCAATTTATTTAGAGAAAGACCAGCAGCATTCATTTTATGACCAATAAGTGTGTTGGATAGTTACACCGCTCACTCCTCATAGTCTTATGGGCCTGGATTCTGTTTAATGTGACAGTAATACTTAAAATAGGAGCAGAGTGTCCCGTGTTTATGTGGACTGCAGTTCGTCTCCATTAGACACTGGGAATAATTACGTAATGGTATAAGGTGTCATAGAAAGGTTTTATGGAAAAGTTATTCTATGTGGACCTTGAAGAATTGGTTGGATCCTGAGAACTGGAAAAGACATTTTTGACAGGGAGTAGAGGTGAACCAAAGATCTGGAGACAACTGAAATGAGCTCTTAAACGTGCAAGTTACAAGGCTTGTGCAAAAAAAAGGTGCATAATCCAGTGTGATGTTAAGGAAGGAAGGATGTCTGGAAGGGAGTAATGGGAGGTATACTGTGAAGGTCACATTGGGAGGGTTTTAAATTACAAAAGGAGACATTTGAGCTTTATTTTATATGTCATGGGACCTGGTTGGACAACTCTGTATTTTAGAAGATGACGCATGCAGCTGTTTAGAAGATGAATTAGAAGTGACTGGAAACAGAACAAGTCATGAGAATCGGCAAGACAAGAGGGCCTATTCTAGAGTGGGGTGAATAAAAATGAGCCACCCACAGACAGGAGTATAGGAAGATTGACAGATTGGTGGTACAATCAGTAAAGGGATCCCTAAGGAAGATGATTAAACTGGACTCCCTTTCTGTTACAATATGACCTGCTAAAACCTGCAATAAAAAGGGTAAGTTAGAACTAATTTGGACTTTCTCTGATGAAAACTCAAGCAAGAGTAATGCTTTTAAAACCTGATATATATAGTTTCTTGCCATTGCTGTTGCCTGATGACTAAGCAAGCTTGTAGTGAGAATCTGGTGTGCGGATGATGGATTGTCAAATGAGACGCTGATCACGGGTCCATGGGGAAGACACCGCTGCACAAGTTATGCAGGAATATGGATCATACTGATTATTTTTCTGCTTTCTGTGGGTGATTCCTTCACATGGGATATTATTTTCCTCCCCAGGTGACACTTGAGACTGCAGAGTTCAGGATTTGGGAAATGTATTCTGGTCAGTGGGTGGCAGTGTTGCATAGTAGAGAGAGCATAGGTTCTGTGGTGGGAGGAGCTGTGAACAACCCTGGCACTGTGACTGCTCCTCAGTCCCCAGGTTCCCAGTCTGGATTATCCAACCACCTTCAAAATTTGCTGGAGTTTCCTTGTAACCATAGATTCCCATACTCTGCCCCTCAGAGATTCTGATTCAGTCAATCTGGGAGGGGGCCCCCAAATAGTGGTGTACATATATTTTAACATTCTAGGTAATTTTGAGAGTTAGCTAAATTTGGAATCTAGTGACTTAATGTTTCTGAATTTCAGTTTTCATGAACATTAAACAAGACAATACAATTGAGCTTTATCAACTTTAAATCACAATAAAATATCAATTGTTAATTGAATGACTTTGTAAGATAGCTTTTTCCTCTTTTTTAAAGACTTCATCAATTTCTCATCAGTTGGAAGTTTGCATGAGATCAGGGAGCAGGAAGAAAACTGATGAATTCTGTCCAATTTAGTACAGAATATATAGCATTAACTGGGTAACAGTTTTTAGATATTGAATTGGTGGTAAAAAGTTTAAGATCTTTACTTGATTTTTTTTTTTTAAATCAAAGAAACAAACAAATGCCGGTTTCAAAAATAGCAATGAAATGCAAAACTTTTAATACAAAACTCAAATTTATTATTGACACTGTGATAACTTAATTTACAAATATATTCTGACTTCGTTTTAAGAGCAATAGCTTAAGTTAAATACAGTGTTCTCTTTATCACTTCCAAGTCAAATACACTCAAACAAAACAACATTAAAAAACATTTCTCAATAATAACAGTGATTTCTGGAACAGGAATCCAAGTTAAGGAGATTTCAGCAGCTCAATACAATCTATATGTAATAATACATAGCGTGTCAGTTGACCTTGAAGCTTACAGCGTATCGTAATCAGTCCCATAAATTTTATTCACAGTTTCTGTCACCAGAGTTACCTGACCATTTCAGTGTGAGGGGTTTTCTAATACAGAGGTTCTTCTGTATTTTATGACAGTACCACAGACAGTACCATAGTATCTCTTTTCTTCTACAGTCTCTCAATTTTAGTCTTACTGATGTTTTTTCAGCCCTGAATCTGGATAACTTCCATGGTAATCCATCCTGTGTCACTTGTTCCTCCCCTGAGCCTGTCAAGTCACCCCAAACAAGCCAAGTTGTCCACCCAGGCAGCCACACTGGCACATTCCTTCCGTCCTTGATACCATCTTTTAATTCCCTTCAGTTAGGAATCAGTCACTTTAGGCTGTTAGCCTGAAGGTCATTCAGAAGATTTAAGTAAATATTTGATTTCAGGAACCTGGGATAAGAGTCCTTTTCCATAAGGGTATATATGATTTTTTGGGCTTCATCAAAACACGTGTGAGTTGGTGCTTTAATCTTCTTGGCTGTAGATTCTCGAGTACGAAAGTCAATATTGATCTAAAAAAGAAAACTTCATTAATTCATGTCCATGTCATATTTATGGTAATTTTATGATGCACCTATTGTAATTTTTGAAACACCTCAAGAAAACAGTCTTATGTCCTCATTTAACTCATTTCAAATCTCTTGTTTGACTACTCTAAGCCTATACTAGGTATGGAGGAGATAAAAAGAAATATCACAAGAAAAGTGTCTGTTTCAAGTTACAAAAGAAGCAGCCATGAGAAATGTAAATATCTACAAAAGGTGGTCCACATATCAAAGAAGAGTAATGTGGACACTTGAGATTTACTAGGTGAGAGGACTCCTTGTGCATCTACTTCCTGTTGAGACCAAGAACATTTTACAGGAAGACAAGCACTACTAGTGACAGGACGTATTTTAGCTGCTGCAGTTGCATGCATTATAGGAATCTGCATTTCATCCTTGCCCTGGATAACTCATTAAGGATCCCCTGATGTGTGGTTCTGGCCCATAGTACCTGTGCTCCTTTCTCTACCCGTCCATCATGTTCAATAGTTTGCAAAGTCAATCTTTCATTCTCTGCACTGAAATCTTCCCAAATCTAGAGAATTATTTTGTAGTTGCATTGAACTATATGAATATGCCTAAATATGCAGAAGTAAAATCATGATACTCAAAAAGGATTTCATCTTTTATGTTTGAAGTTTCATGTTGACTTAATTCTTTTACACATAAGCTGATAATAATGGACTTAATACTCACTTGTTTAGCTGCATCTGAATGCACAAATGCTTTATATATCTTCTCGGCCTTGCAATGCAAAAGATCAGACTCTGTTTTCTTGTAGTCTTCACAAGCCAGCCAGAACTCAATATTCTCCTCACTGAACTCAGACTTAAGAAAATTTCCAAAGACATCTTGACCAGCTAAAAACAAAGGGAACAATTGAGATAATTAAATTAATTGAGCCAATAAGTGAATAACTTGAAGAAATCTGTAAGAAAAATAGCTACTACATTCTCTCTCAATAAAATAAGATACAACTGCTGCTGGAACAGCCAGGTCACAGTTTGTAAAGGAGGAAAGACCCTAGAGATCCCTTTATTTATAGAAGAGGAACTGGAACCAAACTTGTTCTCAATCACATAGCTGCTTGGTATGCTTTGCTTCCTTTTGTATTTAAATCAAGAATTTGGCTCTGCCGATTATAAAACAATGTCTTTTCTTATGAAGACCAACATCTTAGCCAGAATGTAGAGCATTTCAAGGAAGAAAACAAGAATTGCAAAGGGGATTAACATCATGTTAATAATTACAAATATAATTTCCAAATCCAATTCATGTTAGATAATGGCAGGCCTATATATCACCTATGCATCTGATATACTAATTACATTTGCTGCAATTACTGAGACTTATATGGGCTATTTATGTGCCACTTATTTGTTTAGCTGAGTTGTATACTATATCTGATAATAATATTGATGAGCTAGGTTGAACTCCTTCATCCCCAAACAAGGCTCTTTAGGGTGTTTCTGGGGAGAAGAGGATAAGTTTACTCTTTAGATAGACAACAAGCTGCATGTCTATACCTCTTCACCTTCTCATTCCAGTAGAACTGTAATACCCATAATAAGAAGAAGGGAATATGATTTCATTCCTTCCCTTCTTTGGTCAGAAAATCCCCGCAAGACTCTTTGTGTTTAAACATCCTTTTACATTTTCTATGTTAGAACATGCATCATATAATATATAAAATGCAATTATTCATGCTTTTCAACAACCTTCAAGGTAGAAAGGGACTATGTCTTTGCTTTTGAATAGCTTTGCTTCTAAAATGCCTGTCACATAAACGTGGGATGAATGAGAGAATTAATGAATGTATGAATGATAAAATACTAACTGTATGAATGAATCCTCTTTATATCCAACTGTAAAAATAGATTCTTTAGGCAACTTTCAAAATCAGAATTCACATATTAAGATATATGGTTTACTTTTAAAACTTTAAACTTCATGAACCCCAGTGTAATTTTAATTTTTTTCCTATAATCATCAGTGAAAATGCCTAATTGCCTTGGCAGGTTTGTCTAAAACACTGTTGTAGAATTAAGTGTTAAGTCAGCATATCACAAAGAGGCCTACTATGCTGAAGTTATCAATGTTCATAGAAATGTCAGACTACAACTTTTTGCATATTATGCTATTTTAATGAAGCCTTTCAATCTATTAGGGTATTGAGCTGAATTAAGAAGCATTCCATGATTAATATACACTTACTTTGGTTGGCAAGAAGTTTTTCTAGAGATTGAGACCACTGTATTACTTCATCAGCAGAAAGTCTACAGAAGAAAAAAAAATAAGCATGTTAGTAAAATAGTTTTTATGTAAGCCCAAATGCAATCGGAATGGCTGCTGCCCTCTGATAATTTCACAAACTAATATTCTAGTTACAAGACATTTTAGTAACATAGACTTATAAGGATTTCTTAGAATTACCATAAGTATGAAAAAAAAATCTGCCAATTAAGTTTGAGAAATTCAAATAGATAAAAATCTGACAGTACAAAGATAAATAAGCAAGTATATACACAGACATGTTTATATTTAATTTGCATTGGTGCTAATGTAGGCTAATCTTATTTGGCATATTACCTAAGAGAAAACCCATCATGTGCAGTATTAATCTCTTACTAGGATAGAAAACTGGTCCCTAGACTGATCTTGTAAATGATAGTAAAATGGATTAATGCACATACATGTCTTTGGACTTGGAAGATTTCATTCCAGATTCCGAATGTGGGATCATAGATCTCAGGTATGCTTTCATGTCCATTGCACTACAAAAGACAGAAAGTGAGTACTTAGTATTTCTCCATTAGAATTCATTTTATTTGTAAAATGAACAAAACATGGTCTAAATGCCTCTAAGATTGAATAAGGCAATAACAAAAGTAACTGATAGCACATTTTTTATACTCAGATAGGGCTCATTTTTATGAGTCCATGTCTGAAAAATTTCTCACCTAATTTAATGCCATAGAACGATTTACTTTTTGTTACAACCGAATCTTACTTATAAACCACAACAGGCAGGCAGTTGCTCTGGTCTGGCTGACCCAAATGCTCATATTCTCTTCCATTCATTCACACGCCCTCTGTCATTAGAGATAGTCTAAGTGAGACACTAGAGGAACTTACAATGTCTTTGGCCTCCTTTTTTGCGTTTTGTCATCTAGAAGTGAATGACCAGTTTCTTTCAAGTCCTTTGGGTTTGCAGAGAAGAACATTCCTGGCATTTTGTCCAGCCTTGGCGTGGAGATGGCTGCTGCTCTCATGGTCCTCTCTCAGCAAATGTCTGCTCGCCAATGTCTCTGCTGCTTTATATAGAGAAGGCAGACAGGCTCTGGCTGCACGAGGGAGGCTGTTTATCAAGTGATGTTACCACAGACACTGCAAGTTCCTCCTTCCTTGGTGTGTTGTGACGTGAGCTTGAAAAAAAAAAAAAGCATACAGTGATGTCTTGTGGTTGAAACTTAACCATATGAGAGCAGGTCACTTGATTAGAAAGAAAACCAAACACTCAGAGGCACACACATACACTAAAGGGCCAAAGCAGCCCCTGCTTTCGGTTTGAGATGACGCTAGTTTCCTCTTGAAAATTGTGCATTCCCTCAAAAACCTTAACACCAAAAAAAAAAAAAAACAACCTAATCAATAAATGGGCCAAGGAATTGAACAGACACTTCTCAGAAGAGGATATACAATCAATCAACAAATATATAAAAAAATGTTCAACACCTCTAGCAATTAGAGAAGTGCAAATCAAAACTACTCTAAGATTTCTGGGGTTGTGGCTTAGTAGTAGAGTGCTTGCCTAGCATACGTGAGGCACTGGATTCAATCCCAGGCACTACATAAAAATAAATAAAATAAAGGTATTGTGTTCATCTATAACTAAAAATATATTAAAAGATTTCATCTGACTCCAGTCAGAATGGCAACTATCAAGAATACAAAAAACAATAAGTGTTGGTGAGGATGTGGGGAAAAAAGGCATACTGATACATTGCTGTGGGATTGCAAATTAGTGTAGCCAATCTGGAGAGCAACGTGGAGATTCCTTGGAAAACTTGGAAAGGAACCACCATTTGGCCCAGTTATCCCACTCTTCGGTTTATACCCAAAGGACTTCAAAACAGCATATTACAGCGACCCCGCCACATCAATGTTTACAGCAGCACAATTCACACTAGCTAAATTGTGGAACCAAACCAGGTGCCCTTCAGTAGATGAATGGATAGGGAAACTTTGGTATATACACAATGGAATATTACTCAGCATTAAAAGACAATAAAATCATGGCATTTGCAGGTAAATGGATGGAGTTGGAGAACAAAATGCTAAGTGAAGCAAGCCAATCCCCCAAAATCAAAGGCTGAATGTTTTCTTTGATTTGAGGATGCTGACTCATAATGGCAAAGGCAGGGGCATGGGAGGAATGGAGGAACTTTAGATAGGGCAAAGGGGAGGGAGAGGAAAGGAAGGGGCAAGGGAGTAAGAATGATGGTGGAATGAGCTAGACATCATTACCCTACATACATGTATGAAGACACAAATGGTGTGAAAATACTCTGTATATAACCAGAGACTGGAAAAATTGTGCTCTGAATGTGTAATGTGAAATGAATTGTATTCTGCCATCATATATAACAAATTAGAATAAATAAATAATTTAATAATAAAAAAAGAAAATTGTACATTTCCACAAATGATTCATTTGGTGTATTTATTGTATAAATTTGAAATCAACTTTAGAGTTGTATCCCTCTCAATGCTTTGGATAGTCATCTGATCTCAATATTTAAAAGAGATTTCCCTTGCCAGGAAATAGTGTGAAGAAAACAAATAATTTTTGTTGATATCTGTTAGGAAGAAGAAATAAGAGAGGCTGTCTTCATCGAGTCCCTCTTGGACTCTCATCTCTTATTTCCATGGCAGAAAGTTTTCATGTTGGAGTTTTCCAAGGGGTGTGCTAAACATTCTACTGGTGGTGTATAAGATGATTTAAATGAGTACATCATTTTAATATTATCTTAATATTTATTAGCAATATAACTATTAAACTGTGATTGTTTACATATTTCTGCTTAGGAAAAGAACAAAGTAAAGTTAAAACAAATCTATCAATAAAAATATAATTGATACACTCATATGGCATAATATATAGATATACTAAAGAATCACACAGTAGCTGGAAAAAGCATTCAAGGTAAAATAAGAGTTCATTTCATAGATTGATAAATTGTACTTCTCATGTGTTGACCTTCCATTTCAAATTTTGGCAGTATCTCTGGATACCGCCCGTTTTAATAAACCTTTAATGAAGATTAAAGTCTAAAAAAAAGTCCAAGGAACTAGATGAATAACCACTTCTCAGAGTAGACACGTTAGTGTAATTAATATAAGCTCCTGTAGAGTTTATAGAGGTCTGTGGCTCATTTATAGAGAACCCAGTTTGACTTAAACTTTCTTTTGGATCTTGTTTTTACTGAGAGAGGCTTCTGTTGGATAATAGTTTTTGCTTAGGCTCCGGTTGGCATTGGGTAGAGCTGGTAAAAAGGAGTATATTCATTTTCCTGCCTTGATTCTATTCAGGATAAGCAATATTAGAAGGAAATGCATTTGCAATATTATAAAATTTACGTACACACAGTCATGAGCATACATTATATATAACAGCATCCTTTGAGGTTAGAAAGATAGCAAGATGTATTAAGAAAGTGATGAAATGGTTACTTTGGAAGTGACCCAAACAGAACGTATAGGGCCTGTTTTGGCATAAAAACTTTGTTTTGTATACTTCCTGTGGTTTACTCCATACTTAATTTCCTGTTAAAATCTTCAGCATTGCTCCTGTTGATCTGGTAACCTCTCACTCCTCTAGATAATTTTGGGTCAGTTATGTTAGATAAAAATTATTTAAAGGTTATTTCTAATGTTCCACTATGATTATCATTCAAATACACTGACAGTTTCCTAAGTCTGTTTCTGAATAGTTCCTTTGGATGTTAAAATAAGCATTATAAGAAAAACCAACAGCAGCTAAGGTTATGGAACCAAATAAGCCTGGGAAATGTTGGGTTCCTGGCTTTTTAAAGAATCATACCCTCTTTAAATTGGGAAAATAGTTTTTAGAAAAAAAATGTTCTCTTGACACCACATTAGGAAACTCTGGTCTGAGACCAGAATAAATATTTGCCTCTTATGTATTAAGGAATTGCTTTAAACCTCCCAAAGTTTTGCTACCATAATGTAGTCTTTCAGGATCAAGCATTTGCAAGCAATTCCAATAGCCTGCTTCCAAGTTCAAATATAGAAAGAAACCTCTGAGACTGGAGGAACTTCTGAAATTCCTTTATCCCAGTTGACAGATGGAGCCTTCTCAGTGGTACAGCAATACAGATGTTCTTTCAATGACCACTTGGTAGTCCATGCAAGGTCTGTATGTGCCTGAGCAAGGAAAATTTGATTCTGTTCTATCAGCAAGGGCTGAGCAGTCCATGGCAGAGCACTGAGGGTTCCCTATCAGTCTCCCGTGGTGTCACCATCATCCTTCTTTATGAAATTTATTAAGAAAAGACAAGCTATCGAGTGGTAAATTTAATCAACAACTTTGGTTGAGGTTGTAGAGGATTTCAATAAAGCCAATAAAAGAAACAAAGAGTCTCGCAAACAATTGCACTTTTTTTTTTTTTTTTTAAATTCTGTGAAACTATGCTTCAGTAACCAGGTTGGAGTCCTAAAAAAATTTATCCTTCTGTAGTCTTATTTACCTTTTAAACTAATAAACCTTATCATAAAAACGGTTTTCAATTTACAGTGAATTTGAGTAGAAAATGCAGAGTTCCCATCTATTCCTTCCCTTCACCATGCCCCAAACTCTACCACCAATGCCATTTCTCATCAATGTGGTTTGTTATAATCAATGAGCCTGCACTGACACATCAATGTCATCCAGAGATCATAGTTTACATCAGACTTCACTCTTGGTGTTATGTATTCCATAGACTATGATAAATGTACAGTGAATATATTCATCATTATAGTATTACATGGAAGTACTCCCTGCCCTTAAATATAACCAGTGTTATATTTCAAAATACCTTGGAGACTGGTTCAGTAAAACACTTCAGATTGTAGCTATCAAATTTGATGGGAAAAAGGAGGGAGACTTTTAAATCTTTGCTGAACTGATTTTACATTTTGTTTCTTGAATATTAGTAGAAAGAGCTTTGTCAATTGATATTTTCAGCCTTGCTATCGATCACACTGATGTTGAATCTTTATATTATTTCTGAAACTTTTGTTGTGGATATTAAGAATTGGGGGGCAAAGAAAACCATTATGAGATTGTCCCTTAAAGATAAAAATATATCTCCTGGAAGTGTCAGTGATATGAGCAGAAATTTTGATCCTTTGAAGCATAGTATCCTTGATTCAACAAATGTAATTGCATTCCTACAATGTATTAGACATGAAGTTCTGCAAATACAGAGGGAATGAATCTCTGTCCTGGGGGGTTCAAGGATAGTAGGGCAGAGAGCAGGGTGAATTATCAAAGGGAGAAGTTGCATCAGAGAGAAATATTCAGAAGAAGGAATGCAGGAATGATTAACTTTGGAAATATGATAAAGAAGCAAATCGCTCCTGCATTTACTACAAAATCAGCCTGTATCTTTGCCTCTTCTGCATTTGTATTTATCACTCCTTGGTAAGTACAAAGGATAAAAAGTTATCAATGGGGAGATGGTCTTGAGCAATTAGACAGCTCATACATGTTTAAGAATTGTGGAAGAGTGGATCCTATGTAAATACACTTTCAAAGGGGCTCTGGAAGACTTCTGGATTAGCATAATCATTCAGTAATTAGAAAATTAAACTACTGGAGTCTTTTATAGTTCCTCACTACCTGGTTCACTACCTTGGGTCACTACTTGGGTCTTTTTTGACTTCTGTAGACTCCTGGGTGGGTCTTCAAGGTTTATAGTGCTACTTACATGGTTTCAGCTGAACTTCATAGTTTTTTTTTTTTTTTTTGAAAAAGTTTCAACAAAGGGGAGTTTGGAAATTTTCTCCGTGTGTGTGTGTGTGTGTGTGTGTGTGTGTGTGTGTAGGGTTGGTGGGAACATTCATATCTACTTTGTATCATTTGTGAGTGAAAAGTTAAACATTTTAGTCTGGATCACCATTTTATTTTCTAAATGAAGAAATCTGCTGATAGGTTTTTAATAAAAGCAGATATCTGCAAGTTGATGAATTTTTATGACCTCAGTAAATACAACAGAGCAAGACAAGAATCTAGTTTCTTTTTCTCAAAACGCTGACTTATCAACACTGCATATCTCCTTTCTATAATTCGAGAGTTTATAGAAAATTGAATGTGAATATATTTTAAAAATTGAGTTAGTGAGCTGGCCTCATGAGATTCTATAAAACCTATTTACCCTTGACCTCATCTTACCAATGAAGTTTTCATTAATAGCATAATTTTCCAAGTCACTCTTGAAAGCACTAAAAAAATCTTTAAATATTATTTCTAATGTGCTTACTCCACTTTGGATTCATTTTAATTTATTATCACCCTATCCTTTCAACAAGGGAGTTGTGTCTGACTTGATTTAACTGCACTTGCAAATAAAATTCAGGTAGTACTGAAACAAGTGCCTCCTTATCAAGTCCAAATAATGGAGGGCCATGCCGTAAGAAGATCGATGATATAATGTTCTGTTATGTAACATGTGACATAAACAGAAAAGCAAAGATGCTCAAAGGTCAGCATTGAGATAGTATCTGCAAAGGAAGATACATTTTAAATATTAGGGAATCAATGACTGTGTTAACTCTTCAAGTTGCTAATGACATTATTCCAGTATTTTGCTTTTGTTATTATGAAACATTACCGTGGTTAACAATAGTGACTTACTTGCTTTGTTTTGTTAGTTTTGTTTTTTTCCCCCCCTAGGAAAATCACTTAGCAAGTTTGCCTGACAGGCTTTATTCTTTCCAAAGCCTTGCCACTTAATTACTTTCAAATATACTCTTATTGCTTTCAAATATATTAGCTGCACTCTCTTTGTGTCCATTCCAGTGGCTTGCTTTTGTGTCTGTTATGTATTTATTCTTTTTACCACATGTTGATGCTGGACCCACTGGCTATGTACAGGTAGTGTCCACTCTTAGCATGGCGCTGCATTACTGTGGGTACAAGTGGTCTGTGCTAATACTGTTTCCTGTGCCTGTTCCATCCTGTTCAATTAAGCTTCATTTATGATCCTCTTTTTCTTCTACTTTAAAATCAATCAATAAATAGAATGCCTAAAGCCGATTGAATTTTAGTGATGTGTGAATTGTTTTTTAAAATATATATTTAATTTTTAGTTGTAGGTGGATGCACAGTATCTTTATTTCATTTTTACGTGGTGCTGAGGATTGAACCCAATGCCTCACACATGCTAGGTGAGCGCTCTACCTCTGAGCCACAACCCCAGCCCTGATGTGTGAATCTTGATGCATTGTGCAGGACTGGGAGCTCAGTGCCAAGCTATAACTTTCCTTGTTGTGTGAGTTTGATAAAATCAGCTTCCTTGTCAGTTCTTCTGGGTGGAAGCCAAAGGTGCTACAGTCGGGTAGAAAGAGTTTAGTCCTTTTCAAATTCTACAGTAATTAAAACTAGCCCCAGAAAAATTAGGATTTAGAATCTGTCATGGGTAGTATGTTTTCCATTTTTCTTTATATGTTAGAGCCCTTTGCCTAGGCCTTTTCTTTATAGAACTCAGTAAATTTGGCACCGCGGCTGCTCCTTCTAGCACTGTAGCACTTCATTTACTGGAACAATCCTCAGGATGTCCCTTTCTCTACCAATTTTATTTTCACGGACTTCCTTTTTCTCTTAGTTATTTGTAAACTAGTGGGTTAAACAAATGTACAACTTTATGTTCAAATGTTAGTGATGTGGAAAAATCATAGACTATTCCTGACAATTCCAATCTAATTTTCTTGCCATCTGCTTTGTAGATAGACATCATAGATGGACCCTGAGCACGCCCAACTGCTGATCTTATCTAGTTCCAGGCTCCAAGCCAATCCATAATGAGGCTGGAAAAAGCTAAATTATTTTAGTTTAAATTGGGAGTGGTGGAAAGTTTCTGTTGGGGAATCATACTGAGTTGTGTATTTTTTTTTTTATAAGATTTTTTGTGATTCTAAGTATCGGTTTCTCTAATTTGAGTATTAGTGGCTTAGGTAACAGAAAGATAATTGGTAGCATCTTGGGGTATCTTAAGAAATAAAAGGAAACACTGAACAAATTAGCCCTTCACAGTTCATCTAAGCCTGAGCTTGGGTTGGGGTAGGGGCCCAGAATCTTTGTCAAAAATTGTCAATTTGCTCAGACCAGGGTCGGCTACAAATGGGGGCAACTGTCAGCAGTTTGTGAAGCTAATACCTCACTCTTCCAAACAGAGATTCCTAAAATATAAATGATCACTTATTCCTATTTTTCTCCTTCTGTGTGTTTTGTCTTACTTTTCAGTAGGTTGTGGAAACAGAAATTCAGCATAATTCATTTGGTGGGAACTCAGAAAAACCTTATACTCTTGCTTTATCTTTTGTCTCAGATGATGGGAAAGATCAGGAGATATAATTTTATAAATTTTTGTTATTTTTCTTGTGAAAGGTAACTTTGAGAAGTCTTTGTCTTCTTGTTACCATTATAAGGTTTTAAATTCTATGTCATCTTTACTTGGTGTTTTGTGTATGACTTTGTGGCTCCCCACCCGCCCCTTGTTGGTTCTGTTTTGACCACGTTCTTGGTTAAGACACTAAGATTTCAGCATATAAAATGCAGTGCATTGAAATACTAAAAAGGAGCCTGACTTGCGTGGGAGTTGTTCCATTCTGCCAACCTGGGGTTTCTTTTCTCATGTTTTGCTCCATCAGGGTGGAGGCATATTTGCCTTCCCATAAGAGAGTAAGCAGGCAGTGCAGACCTGGCAGGAGGGAGGGGGCAAGGGAGGAGGAGGGTAGTAATATCTGTACTCACCTTCAGCAGGAGGCTGGAGGTGAGCAAGAAAGCAGGGACACTAGGATGGAATGGAAGAAGGACTGGGAAGTCCATAATGATCTCTGGCCTATCCCTTTCCTAATTTCACGATTCACTATGGAACAGCTATCGATTCCCAAGGAAACAAACCACTTGAGTATGGCAATTGCAATAAAAACTATAAGACCCTGTCCATTCCTGGAAGTCACATTCTTGGACACAAGTATCTAAAACATGGTCACATTTTATAATTCATCCTCTATAACTTCAGACAGATTTTTCCATTCATGCAAAATTAAAAGCTACTGAGAAGATCTAAGAATTTAAGAAATTCCCCCACTTCATACAAAATTCCCCGATTTGGGGCAGTTAAAATAGAGTAGAATAATTCGAAGGAAAAATGTCACCATTTCACTTCTCTTTTGTCAGAGAAGTGTATATATAACATAAAATATCACTTCAGAATCAACTGTGAAATAGGTTTGAATGTTAAGGCTTCTTCTTTTTTAAATTTTTACTCCCTCTGGCAAAAACCCATACTCAATTGTCAAATCAAATGTCAACTGATCTAGAGGAAGATGGCCTGGGAAGCTGTGGATGTCTCCAAATCATTTGAATGCACAACAGCTGTAAGATGAAGAGACGAATGCAGATGTATACCACCTCATAGAAAGCTGGAAAAGATCCCATGATTATATCAAATTAAAACCTCTGTTAGCTGCGCCTAACTCAATAACAGTAGTTGATGTTAGTGATTAAAACTGTGTCCAATATTATATATTAAGAAGTGCATTATACAGACTTATTTCTTTATCCTCAGAAATATTGTTCAGTATCTTTTCCCTACCTCTTTAATTCATCTTTTCTATTAAGACCCTGGTATTTTCCTCTCCCTCCCTCTCCTCCATCCTTCCCTAACTTTATTGACTTCTGAATGCACAATTATGGCCAATTGATTTTACTGTGGAAATTCAACATTTATCAATAGTCTTCCTTAGTGAAACAGAAGAAAAAAGTAAAGCACATCAATGAGTAGTTGAAATCTTGGAGATTCTGAGGGCTTTGTCTTTCTATAATCCAATATCATCTGTAGTCATTTCTGTCATACTTTACGAGCAAAGTACATTTCTCCTAAACACACTTTTTATATGATTTGAACAGGTAACAATGAAACACAACTTTTGTTGAAACATATTTAAAGAGAGACTGAATGTAGTTCCTATGTGGTAGGAAATAAGAATATTTTCCAAAATTAAAGAAAAAAGTGTGTTTTTGAGTGGTCAATATATTTGGATATAAATTCATCACTCCAAACATGAGAGGCTTCTCCATATCAGTTGCAGATTCTAATTCCATTGTTCCCTTTATTTACTTAGTAAGCCATAAGAATACTTTTTTGGGAGGTAGTACTGGGGATGGAAGGAACCCAGGACCTCAGGCATGCTAGGTAAATACTCTACCACTGAGCAACATCCCCAGCCCTTTTATAAAATTTTGTTTTTAGAGAGAGACTTGCCCTGTCTCAAAATAAGTTCAGGCTGTCCTTGAACTTGTGACCCTTGTGCCTCAGCCTCTCAAGTAGCTGGGATTGCAGGTGTGTACCCCATACCTGGCAAAAAATATTTGCTTTTAAATATATTTTGATTGGCTTCTCCATTTCACTCTGAGTAAAACCCAAAATTCTCATAATGGCCTGTGGGACCTGACATGATATATTTCCCTAAATAATTTTTCTGATCTTAGCATCTTCTCGCACTTGTCTCCAGGAACACTGGGCCCCTGGCTACTTCTCAACCTGACAGGCCCATTTTTGCCTTAGGACCTTTGCATTGCCTATTTCTTCTGCCTGGAATAGCTCCAGATTATCATGTGGGTAGCATCTTTCACTTCTTTCAAGTTGCTGGTTAAATTTCATCCTCTCCATGAGGCCTCCTGTGACCACCAGAATGAAATTTGCTGTTGACATCCTCTCCATCATGTCACTTATCTTCATCTGCTTTACCCCCTCATCCTACTTAGTAGCTTCCAATGCACTACTTAAATTTAGCACATTATGTTTATGTTCATCTCTGCCTCTCTATGCTAGAATGGAGAATGGATATTGACAGGGATTTTTGTCTGTTTGCTCAAACATCCCTAACCATACCTGACACATAGGAGGGAGTAGTTGAGTGAGGTGGTTAAGGTCTGAGACTTATACGAATTTTGTTCAGTCAATATATATTTGTTCAGTGCTTATTGTATGCTAGTTGCTATGCTAGGTATTATGGAATCCATGGGAGACAAATAAATGGGACATTTCAGAATGTTTAAGTGTACAATGTATAGTTGAGCATAGGGTACTCTGGGAGGCTATGAATTGGCAATAGAAGAGGCAGGGTCATGAAGGATTCATTCATTTTATTCACTCAGCACATGAAATCTACTATATGCCAGTTACTCCTCCAGGCACCTCAGAAGGGGATAGATTCAACCAGAATATGCTTTTTGCCCTTTGCCTTTTTGAACTTGTGACCCTTGTGCCTGAGCACAACCTAGCTTAGGCTTCAAAGGGTGACAGCCAGAGGCAGAGGATGGTGGATCAGAAGTATGCAAGGACTTGCGTCCTGGTCGAAGCATGAAGCCATGATTCCAGCCTGATTCATAGACCCACCTATTTCTTATATGGGATACAAATGAAATGAACTTATTTAACTCTCTCACCATGTTTTGTTATGATTTCCTTTTTAAAAAAATAATTTATCTTTTAGTTGTAATTGGACACAATACTTTTATTTATTTACTTTATGTGGTGCTGAAGATCGAACCCAGGGCCTCACATGTGGTAGGCAAACATTCTACCGCTGAGCCACAACCCCAGCCCTCATTATGATTTCTATTTTTGTTACTTTAAATACATAGTCTGAGTTTTTTGCTATTATTTTAGTTTGTATGTCTCCTGATTAACATGAAGGTTTGTATTTTCTGGTGGTTGTCTTCATAACTTTGACTTTATATCACATGCTGTATCCTTTATTTCTTAAAGTGGTGTCCCTTACTATTATAAAACATACTCTCAATGCTTACTACTTTTAATATTACTTTTCCTACTTCTCTCTCTTCCCACTACAATATAATTTTGGTATATGATATTATTTCTTAGGTTGTCTTGTGATACATTCAAGTATGTTTACCAATATATCCTGACTTACCATCTTTAAGAGATATCATTTGACAGTGAGAGATAAGAGATGGAAATCGGCACATCTTGCATTATCTCTGCTCTTTTTTCTCTTTCCAACTTTTGTTAGTTGGAGCATCGGTCCTGAGAACTGGCAGATAGATGAGGGGTTGGAGGAGAAAGATGGATTCCAGCCTTTCTGAAGGAATTCATTCCCCAGATAGAAATGAGGCAATGAAAAGCCTCCCAGTTTTTTTCTGACTGTTTATCCAGAATTTGTGCATTATAGGTATATTCCACAAAGCCAACAAGGAGCAGCTTATGAAAGCAGACTCAGGAAGGTTTCATTCAGTTCTTTAAGGCAAGATCCCTAGCATCCCGTGCAGGGATAGCACTGAGCAGATGTCCTACATAGAGAGCTCACTGTATTTTGGACTATATTCTAATCCATAGAGTCCCTATACGCAACCACCAAAAGCTCTGATAATATTGTCTCTTTTCCTCTATGGAGTTTTCTCTGCCTCGTTGAAAACCCCACTCTCCACTGATTCCAGGGTGTGGCAAATGTTTCCAGGGAAGAAAAGGCCAGTGATCTTTGCCCTCTTACAAAGGGATCTTCCTTTTCTGAATTTTAATGCATCTAGTTCTCTTTGCTTCAACAACTCTCTGATGTCTTTAAAAATATGACATTTGGGGGAATTTTTTTTTGGTTTTTGTTTTCTAATTTTTGAATCAGAAGCAGTATCCTCTCACTGTTTATTATGTTGTACTCAGAAACAGTATTCCAAACCCTTACAGATGTAGTGAAATTCTAGATACATTCTGGGATTCCAAACTGAATTGACTTCTCTCTAGGGGTTCTGGAAGAATATGCAGACACTGCTATTTTGTAGCTTTGTTAGGCAACAGCACCTTTCCTATCACACTGTAATTTTGAAAGAAGTACTGCTTACTTGTCAAACCACTTGCATGTCTTCATGTGGAAAGAATACAGTCATGCTTAAATAGAATGAATGCAAAGGAGGCCAGCAAAGATTATAGCTCAACACCAGTGACAGGATGAGTTTACTATTCTATCCACACGCTAAGGAACCAAGTGAGATGTGCCTGATTATTATGATTCATATTTTCATATATATGCCACCATCAGCTCCTGAGAAAATTGATCATATTGAGCAGTCTGACTGAAAGGACAATATCATTTACTATTTCAAGCAGTCATATGAGGTATGTGTAGTCATTCCCATTTAAGATAAGGAGATGGAGGCTCAAAAGATTGAATAATTTATCTGATATCACACAGCTAATATTTGGCAGTGAATAGAGGTCCCCATGCCATGCTCAGGCCCTGTTTCTGTTTCTCTGAGTCAAGGAGTAGCCTTCTCTTGATGAACTGTCTTTCCTCACTTTACTGGTGGTCTGATTCATGGTGTCTGTTCATGGCTCTTAACTTCTCCCCTCAGCTCTGGAGGCCAGGCAGTGCCCTCCTGCCTTCATGGCCTTGTCTTATTGGAAAAATATCTCCATTTCCTTTAGCTCCAGTTTCATTTTCTACCACTTCCTTTTTTGAAGGGAAACAAACAAAAATAATAACAGAAATTCATACTTCTACAAAAGAAATCAAAATCAAAGCAATTTATTTTACCTTTCTTCTCCCTCAGTGTTCACACAGCTAACACTCCAGTTACAGCTTATCTGTTAATCTATAAAATTTTAGGTTTTCATATCTTGGGGCTCTACCTTTAATTTTCCTTTCCAGGAATTGAGGCAGATAAGACACAGACACAATACATGGTCTGTTCTCTCTGTTTAGTCTGAATTGTCACTTCGAGTCATTCAAAATGGAAGGATGGGTATATTGATATATTGATATCTCTAATAGAAAATAAATATAAATAAATTGGTTAGATTGTTATGATATCCTGGGAAATATACCTAGTCAAAAATGAGCCTTTGCAATCATAATACAAATAACAATAAATGCTGGTGATGAGGAGAAAAAGAACCCATATACACTGCTGGCAGGAATATAAATTAGTATAGCCATCATAGAAAACAGAATGGAAATTCCTCAAAAAACTAAAAATAGAACTACCATACAATCTAACTATACTATTCCCCAGTTTATATTTGAAAGAAATAAGGTTAGCATACTCTAGTGATACATGCACACTCATGTTTAGCATGGCACAATTCACATTAGCCAAGTTATAGAATCAACCTAGGAGCCCACCAACAGATGAATGGATAAAGACAATGTGGTATATATACATGGTGCAGTATTATTTATTCATAAAAAAGAAAAAGAAATCATGTAACTTGCCCCAGATGGATGGCTTTGGAGATCATCGTGTTAATCAAAATAAGCCAGACTTAGAAAAATAAGTATCCCATGTTTTCTCTCATATGTGGAAGCTGGGGAGGAGGGAGATGAGAATGTAGAAGGGAGTCTATGAGAGAAGAGGAAGGAGATTAGGGGATGAGGAGGGTAAGGGGGGTACAATGGGGAGTGAAAATGATCAAAACATGATATATGCATGTATTAGCATGTCACAATGAAACCCACTGTTGTGTGTAATTAATATGCACTAATTAAAAAAAAAGTCTTGGTTCACTCTATAAAACTGGGAAACTATTACCTGACTTTATTTTCCTCAGTAATAAAATTAGGAAAAATGGCATTCAGGTGGAGCTGTGTGCATGGTACATTAAGAATAAATGTTCTATGATAATACTCTCGTAAATTGGTAGAAATATGCTTTTTTAAGCATATAGTAATTTTTGTATGTGTGTATAGTAAGTTCCATGTTTTTTTTAAAACAAGCTTTCAAGATTAGATATACTAGTCCTTGTACATTTGTTTTTTTTCCCTCCAACTATGCACACACACTCCTTGGTAAATGAAGATGAAAGAAATGTTTCAGTTTGGGCTCCATAGGAAGGGAACTCTAAGAAAGAGATTTATGTTCAAGATGTTTATAGAGCATTGGTTTTGGATTTAATACCTATGGGGGATTATGGGAAGTATGGTAGGCAGAGGAGGAGTAGGGCTGAGCTGCAGTCTCTAGGGCCTCAGTCACTGCTGTGGAGATCACAGCAGCCGGGCCTGCCTTCAACCCTAGTGCTGAAGGCAAGTGGCTTTAAGTCTCCGTGACTGGTTCTTGGTGCAGACTGCCCCTAAGAGGTGGTGGGAGGGGTAGCTCTCTGCAGCAGAAGGCCATCTCAGAGTGTCCTCAGCTAAGAGGGTTTGTTGGCAATACTTTCAGCAGCTAGGAGAATAAATGCCTCAGTTTGAAATGGGGGAATCTTGGTAGCACACCATGCAGTGGTCCATATGACTTATGCACATTGAATACTTCATTAGGTCAACATTTATTGTTAGTTTTAAAGGTTAAAAATGTTGAATATTGATAATTTAGTATGGTACTTAATAAATGATGTGATCATAATAGTAGGGGTTTATATAAAGCCATACAGTAATAGAAACATAATTAGTAGGTAGAAGAGTAGGTTTTATCAACTTCTATGGAATGGTACTATAGAGAAGTCAATATCCTAAAAAATAACTTTTATTTCTTTGAAAGCAAACATATGGTTTCCTGAAATTTTGTTTTTGGTTTTCTGTTTTGTTGATTTCTGTAATGATCTTGATTATTTCCTTTTTTTCTGATAATTTTGGGGTTCATTGACTTTTCTTTTTCCTTCTTTGTTAAAGTGAAAGCTTAGAGAGTTGATTGGATCCTTTCTTATTTTCAAATATGGAGTTTTAGTTATAACTTTTCCCTGAAGTGCTACTTTATCAGCATCCCACAATATTTATTATGTTGTACTTTTTAAACTCTAATTTGTTATATATGACAGCAGAATGCATTACAAATCACATTATACATATGGAGCACAATGTTTTATTCAGAATATTTTTTATTTTATTTTTATTTTTTGGACCTGTAGGTTATTTAGTAGTATGTTATTTAGTTTCCAAATACTTAGACTATTTAAAAAATCTTAATACTAATTTTTAATTTAATTCTATTATGCATAGAGAACATATTTAGTGTAACTTGCACCTTTTTAATCTTATTGAGACATTTATGGTTCAGAATATGTTCTGTTTTTGTAACTGATATATGCATACTTGAAAGAGATATGTAGTTTGGTATTTTTGTGTGAAGTGTTGTGTAAATGGCAGCTCAAGTGGGTTGATAATTTTCAATTCTTTTATGTTCTTACAAATTAAATATCTAATAGTTCAGTCAATCACTTAGGGTATTATAATCTCCAACTATAATTGTGAATCTGTGTCTTTTTGCAGTTTTATCAGTTCTTGCTTCATGTATTTTGAAGCTCTTTAGCTATTTTCCTTACCTCCATCCCTTCCTTCCTTCCTTCCTTTCTTTCTTTTTGTGTGCTGGGACTGAACTCGGAGCCTTGAGTGTGCTAGGCAAGTGCTCTACCACTGAGCTACGTCTCCAGTCTGAAGTGCTTGCACACACACTTACTTTCTCTCTCTCTCTCTTTTTTGGTACTGGACATTGAACTCAGAGGTGCTTTACCACTAATCTACATCCCCAGCCCTTTTATTTATTTTTTAAATTTTGAGACAGGGTCTCACTAAGTTGCTTAGGGTCTCACTAAGTTGCTGAGATTGCCTTTAAACCTGATATCCTCCTGCCTTAGCCTCCCAAGCCATGGTACGGTTTTTAAAGTTGCAGTGTTAGACTTTGACTTTAGGGTGATGGTATTTGAAGCTTAAAAGAAATAACAGAAACAAACAAATGGGCTTGCGGCCAGTCAAATGATTCGTCTGGAGTCAACCAATGCGTCATTGTCAGAGCCAGGAACAGCTCTTGGGAGCGTGACTTCCAACCACTTGTCTTAACCTCCAGACCACACTTTCCATCACTGAAGGTCCTGAACCAGGCTAAGGAAGTAGAGTGTGTGTTGTTGAAGTACTTAGGTCAGGTGTTAACTCTCAGACTTGGATGTGTCACAGAAAGAGCTAGAAAGCCATCAATATAATTTGTAATACCGGGTCCCCCTTCTTATAATTATTGAACATGACACCTTATACTATGGCTTGACCAATAAAAGAGACTCCTTTCCAGAGACTCATTTCATATCATGCCTTCCAGGGTTGTGCTGTGGGAAGGGATAAATCACGGAAGTAAAGTGATTTAGAACACATAGGTTATCAAGAGACCTCATGCCATGTTCACACAGACAAGCTCTCTGTGCTAATTTTTCATTTGTTGTATGTACCTGTGATTCAAGGAAATATCTCCTGAGACATGCGAGAGCACTTAACTCTTTAAGATTTACTGTAGCAGTAATTTTACACTACCAGCTAAAGTAATAATGACTGCTAATAATAAATGTCCTGAGATAACAGATAACCATCTTATGCATTTTAGGTTACCAAAATCTTTATGATGGGATTTAATTTTTATCGTAATACTTTGAGACCAGTTTCATTGCCCCATTCAATACATTGGATGACTGAGTTTCAAAAAGACAAACTTTTCTAGCTTAATGTGTCAAAATTTGGAATTGAACTGCATCCTGGTCTCAAAGTTAATGCTAGTTCCAATGTTCTGTGCTGCTTCTCAAAAATCACTGCTTTGAGTGACTAAAGCTGTCACTGCTTTTAGGTGGCCTTTCCCCTAAGGGCATTGAGAATCTTCTCAGTGCAGTAAAGAGAGGAACTTTCCCATCAAGGTTTTTTCTCTTACTCAGCTAGTCCTGAGCCTCCTCTTTTCATCTTTGTCTGTACCAAGTAGAAATCTGGTTTGGGGCTTATTTCAAAGCTTATAATCAGAGCTCTTTCCTGGCTTCTAATCTCTTGACAACTTGTCTTCCTGGAGATTTATCTTCTGAGGCTGAGTTGGGTTCATTTCTCCCTCTAACAACTTAAATGACTGCTTTCTTTACCTATGCAGTTCAGAAATTTTTATTGTTGTATGAAGACTAGTTTTTAACAACACATTAATTAAGCCCTTTACCAAATTTTCGAGTATAATTAAGAAATTTTACCTTTTTCAGTTGGGAATTAGGATGACAGTTTCTCATAGTCTAAGAGTTTTAGGACTTGGTTGGTGAGTTGTTGGCCTCATTAAATGTCCCTGATCAAAAATCACTCTATTTTTTTAAATTTCAAAATTAAAACAATTATTTTAGGTGTATTTTGGTGTGTGTGGGGGGGTGTGTGTGTGTGTGGATTCTTGACAGGATGCATTGGATTTTAAAGTCAATATTTCACGATCATTTAGCAGAATGATATGTTGTAACAGAATGAAAACATGAGAAGAGATTTAATGGCAATAAGCTGAGAGAGAAGCAGGAGACTGACTTTAATCACATGATTCCCAGGCAGTTTATGAGAACCCTAGACGTTGGGGGTTTCCATTAGAAAGATGCTAAAATTTAGTTCTGTGAAATCTAGGGGCTTTCTGATGTTCAGCTGTAACACATGTAGACTGAAAAAATGAAATCTCGTTTCATAAGCATCCTGTGTCAGTTTCTTTGCAGTACAGGAAATAGGTTCAAAAAAAAAAAAAAGATAAGAAAGATATACAAAATAACTCTGCAGGATGCCCTGCATACCATTTCATACCAATGTGGCCATTTCCAGGAATCAATAACTGATTATTTTTCACATGATATATCTAAAATACAGTGTTGGGAAGATATCCATATTCAATCAAATTCTTAATTATCTTTGCTGATACGATCATGTTGTATTTATTTTTTATGCTGACATATAGACATATACATCTGCATGTGATGTTTGCTTTATCTTTTTATATTTCATTCAAAACAGTTCTTAAAATATTGTAATTCACTTATATTTCATACTAGACCTGCCTCTTCCAATTAATCTCAAAAGATCTTTACTAGAAAGGTATGTAGGTTTAAAAATGTATGTTATATATATTATAAATCTTTGGGGCATGAACAGATTTTTACATGTGTCAATTCATCTTTAAGACAACACTGAAATAGATATTATTTTACAATGGAATAGGCTAAGAGACTTTTTTAAAATCTAAAGTTCACATATCTAATAACATATATATTTGTATATATACATACAATACACACACATATATATATATATATATATATATATAATACATTATGTGTACATATATATATATATATATATATATATGTACAAATATGTATATATGTAAAGATAGCTCACTATGTACTTTTGTGTATACTCATCAATTCTTCCAATGAGTGTAGGAGGCAGGGAGTACTTAATCTCCATTAAACAGATGAGGCGATTACAGATTTGAGAGATTAAGCAATTTTCCTGAATTTACACAATTAGCAAGGTTTAGGACTAGAATTCTTGGCTCTGGAGGTCTGATTTGATCCTCAATGTCTGTCCGCTCTACCTGATTTTCTTTCCCTGGTTCATTAGCCCCATCATGCTATTACTTTACTATTATTAAAGCAAATTCAAATTGAGTATCTGTTAAGTGGAAGCCAAATTATGAATTATGATGAATATGTCTTAACGACTGACTAGAGGACAATTAAAGAATCAGGGGAAAGTGCATAAGTTTTAATGTGTATCCTGGTTGCTCACACCCAGGGTCTTCATCTCCATTAGTCATAAGGGCATCATCCCTAAGGTGGCAATTTTGTAAATACTAGAATTTATTGGTGAAACATTTACAGCATGATGGTTAGGGTAGCAATCTATACAATTGTAATTCTTTTACATGATTATTATTTTTTTACTTGTAAGACTAAAACTCACAAACAATTGTTCCCAAGGATCACCCCTAAGTAGCAGAGACAAGATGTTTCAGCAGCTCAGCAATGAGCGTCTGGAACAGCCTCTTATTGGTTAATCAGGGGTGGAGGGGGTGAATCGAGAGTGGCCTGTTTGTCTTAATTATTCCAAACATAAACACTACATGCTTGATAAAGCCTTGGCTTCGAGGCAGCCAAGAACCCCCTGCGAGGGAAGTGGCAGTGTTACTCTGGAGCACCACACCTTGGCCTTTCTGCCCTGTACACTGGGTTCAGATTTCCCTTCAATAAAGGGAAATCTGTGCACATGAGGATATGTGCTTAGTGAATCAATGCTTGGTACTAGGGGGTCATTTCTCCTTCTCAGTATCACTCCTGACGTTCCCCCAGTGACATCTGATAGGAGGGAAGTGTTCCAATTGACAGTTTCTCAAGTTCTCTTCCAGGGTTGTGGCAAATGTGGCCATCTGATTTCTTTGACTAAAGAAATGGCTCTTGGCTCTGAAGTTTAGGAAAATGCCAGGGTGAAAGCTGGTGAGGACAGTGAGTCATAGGTCAGATCCATTAGGATGGGTCCCTGCCCATTCACCTCCACAGCAGCAATCTTTCCTCTGCAAGGAATCCTTGCATCTTGAAGCAGTGAACCTCAAGTTGTTAGACACACAGCTCCGAAGGTACAGTGGTAGCAGGCACAGGCTGCATCCTGACATATGCATTCACGCTTGGGAGTTATGGTATTTAGGTGGGGAGGAAATGCTCCTGGAAACCCTAATCTGGAAAATTCCCACTGAAAAGGTTAAACATAAATCATAGATGTAATTATGAGTTAAATGAAAATTGCTTTGTAACGCCCCTCTTATCTCTCTGAATCACCCTTATCCATCCCTCCTCACTGTTTTCCTCAGTGGGCCTGCTGCATGTTTCCAGAATTAAAACATCCATTCCCTGTGACTTTGAGCCCCTTACTGTGATAGGTCAGGGTAGGATTATCACTTCAAGCCCCAGTGCTTACTCTGAACACTTGCTAATTTCTAGAACTTTGCAGCTCATCTTAACAGTGGATTTACTTTTCTGTTTGTTATTAAAGTGAGTTCAAACTGAGTCTTGGTTAAGTGGAAGCTCATTTTGAATTATGGGAAGTACCTCTCAAAGACTAACTAGACTACTAATAAAGATTCAGGGGAAAGTGCAGGGGTGGTAAGCTGCGTAGATGACTCTTTTGGTGGCAAAGTGGCTCAGGCACTGATGTCCAGAGAGACTGCTCAAGAAAAACCACAGCTTCCTCACAGAAGGCCTCCCTCATCCTGTCTTCCTTTGGCTAGCAGTGGGCTCCGAAGAGGCTCACAATTTCTAAGTAACTATAACTAGGGCAACAACAGGAGCAGGCTGGAGGATTTTGCTTATTTATTATGTTGTTTTTTCCTTTTGGTTAAAACTTGTAGTTACTGAGAAGCAATTTTGAAGGCTTCTGAGGAATAATACAGGGGAAAGATAAAATTTTATGGTAAGAGATAAATTCAAATGAAAGAAAGGAGTGTACTATTTTAACTTCCATGGTAAATTCTTATGGGTCGAAATAATACTGTTATCTTCTATTCATTTCATTAGTACACCATTTAAAGGAATAGTGGATTTACAAAATCTATTCAGCCAGGCACTGTGGTGCATGCCTATAATCCCAGTGGCTCGAGAGGCTGAGGCAGGAGGATTGCAAGTTCAAAGCCAGCCTCAGCAATCTAGGGAGGCCCTAAGCAACTTAGTAAGAGCCTATCTCTAAATGAAGTACAAAAAAGGGCTGGGGATATGGCTCAGTGGTTAAGTGCCCCAGAGTTCAATCCCTGGTACAAAAAAAAAAAAAAAAAAAAAAAAAAATTCAGAGAAAGTGCTGTTCATTATACAATTGCTTAATGCATAGTTCTATAGATTAGATCCTAAATGTTCTTCAAAGGTCCATGTGCTAAAGGCTTGTTTCCTGGCATGGTGCTGTTGGAAGGTGGTAGAACCTTTAAGAGGTAGGGCCTAGTGGTAGGTGTGCAGGTCACTGGGAGCATGGCATTGAAGAGGGTAGTAGGACCCTAGCCCCTTCCTTTTCCTATTTTTTGCATTCTGGCCATGAGCTGAACAGTTCTGCTCTGCCATTTTCTTCCACCATGGTTTGCTGCCTTGTCACAGGACCAAAGCCACAAGGCCAATTTATCATGAACTGGAACCTCTGAAACTGGGAGCCAAAATAATAATAATAATCTTTTTCTTTTTATAAGTTGATTATCTCAGATATTTGTTTTAGTAATGTAAAACTGACTAACACCAATAGTAAAAGAAAATCAATGCTATTAGAGAAGTATAGAAAAGTGAAATAACATAGAAAAGATGACAACCTACACCACAGAGGTATTCAGTTCAGCTCCCATAGGTTTTTTTGTCTTTTTATCTTGCTTCCATTGTTCACGGAGACAAGAGATGGTTTGGTTAGTCTATTTAACTAGAGACAATTGACTGAGAATGGGATCAGTAAAGCCTTTTGCCCTTATAGTTCAAATAAAAAATACTTTCAATTAACATACAACAATAGTGATTTGGAAGACCTGATACAATGATGTACTTGATTCAATGATGTAGGAGAAATGAAATTCAAGGTCAATCAAGGGTCATTTAAGAACTTTCTATTCTGATATAATTTTGGACTTATAGAAGACTTGACAGGATAGTTTAGCATCTGTGTACAATTTTCACTCATTTCCTCTAACTTTATCATCTTTTATAACCAACTGGATTTTTACAATTAATAAAACTAAGACATTAGCATTGATATTATTATTAATTAAACTACAGATTTTAATCAGATTTCCCCAACATTTTCCACTAGAATGGAAAACATTCAGATTGGCAAAAATGTGGTCTTACTTAACCTTCAGGTTGACAACAAATTGAGAACTTCTGATAATGCCTACTAGCTGTAAGGATGTACAGTTAGTTGGAGCTCTCATATCAGTACTAACACTTAGGCAAGTAATTCAGTAGTGTCTAGAATTGCACTGTCCAGTAGGATAGCCACTATCCATGTGTAGCTGTTCCCACACATGGAAGGTGGGGAGTTGAACTGAACTACAAGTGTATAATACACATTTGTCTTCAAAGAATTAGTGCAAAAAGAAATAATGCAAGCTATCACATTGATGATTTTTATTTTGGTTGCAGTTTGAAATGATAAAACTTTGAATTCATTGTACTAACTATCCTAAACCATATTGCATGTTATGTTTATGTTATAAAGGAAATATGTTTCACATAATGTTTTTTGAGTAATGTGTAATACTTGTACGTGAGTATTTGGTACAGTGCAATATTTTAACACATGTATATAGCAGATACTGATCAAATTGGGATAATTAGCATTTTCATTTCCTTATCATTTCTTTAGGTCTGGAGCCATTGAGTTCCTCTCTTCTAGGTCTTCATAAAATATATAATCTGCTATTGTGAACTCTAGCCACCCACTGTGCTGTGGAACACAAGAACTTATTATTTCTATCTTACTGTGTTTCAGCTCCTATTATCCAGCCTCCCTCTTGTAACTTCCCATTTCCTACACTTTTTCAGAAGTAATGAGACACACACAGCTAGAGACAGCTAAATTCCTCTCGTTTTTGATAATGAGAAGAAGAACACTTAAAGGATTTTTTCCCAGCTGGTGTCTTTGTAACAGTCATTTGTGCTATGCTCTTGCCTATGTGATATAAAGAATGGCAGAAACTCATGTTTGGGAGAATTTCAGAGAAATGAAAATGCTGGCCATCGAGGGAGCATGTGGCCTGGAAATAGGAGCTGAGCAGTTCTGCCAAAGTGTATGTAGAAGGTAGTTAGAATATTCTTGTAAAATGTTTTATTTCTTATCATGTGATACAAAGATGCATCTGTTCATTTTGTTTTCCTTGCAACAAAACCCTTTCAGCAACACCAAACTAGAAAGTTTATGCTTAATTAAAAATGACATTCCTATTTCTGTTATTCAATAAAATTGATAATAGAAGTGAACTTGCATAAAATCAAAAATTTCTAGCTACCATGGGGTGGGGGTTGTCTATAGCGTTGTCACAGACCATATGAAAAAGAGAGACACATCATGCTGAGGAAGCTCCAGACTCTCCTGGATAAGCGAGCCATTGTTTTATGAAGACTATGCAAGATTATGGAGATGAGCATTTCAGACATTAATGAAAGTCCCCGTGCTGTGAGTTAATGGAGCCTAAAATCCACGAACTGCTGTGATCCAGTAGAAACTATCTTCAAGTGCTGAGGTCATTTCACGTACTTACTGGAGAGTGACTCACAGTTCCTCTAATGTACTGGCTCTATAACCCAGTACTCCGAGTCCTTCAGGCAATCCCCACAAACAGGTCCTTCCTCAGTCCGCCATCAGCTTCTTCTTGTTACCTTGGCTACTGACTCAGGTCATGATTTTGAAGCAAATCTAAAATATGGTTTTCAAGAGGGATTGTATCCCGAAATCAGCAACCTCTGCTCATCCTTCTTGGCCTCTTATTTTGACTATCATATTTTTGTGTGTGTTTTTTTTTCACATTGCTGTTACTTTAAAAAGAAGAAGTGATAAAGATGAAGAAGTTATCCTGCTCATTGAAAATATTCCCATCAGTCATTTTAGATAAACTTCTTGGTATAGAAAATTTCCTCAGTAATGGAGATTCTGACTTGAGATCTCACAGAAATGAAAGAAGTATTTGAAATAATATTTATAGTTTTCCAAAGTCCATTGCTTTCTATTGTAAAATTTTAAAGTGTTATTAACATTTCCTTAACATTCTTTTTTTAAATAAGAGAGAGAGATAATTTTTTAATATTTATTTTTTAGTTTTCGGTGGACACAATATCTTTATTTTATTTTTATGTGGTGCTGAGGATTGAACCCAGCGCCCTGCGCATGCCAGGCGAGCGCATTACTGCTTGAGCCACATCCCCAGCCCTCTTTAACATTCATAATTAGCATTATAGCTCCGATAGTAGAGCCACATATATTAATCTTTTTCAAAGATTTCATGTACTTTGGTAAATATTTTTTGTGCTTTCCCCATGAAATGGAGAAATTTCGTAGGCTTCTTGGGAGTTGATGGGTAGGGATTAATGAGACCAATTCTTACTCAGCCCATGGTTCTAGATTCTAGGATGTTCATCTTTTTTTTATGGGTTCTTCATTAGACTATGAACTGCTATGATTAGAAAAACTAGCAAAAAGGATAATAAGTTATCATTACTGGGAATTTTTAAGCTGTCCACAGAGTTGCTTTCTTTTTAGGAAAGAACATACAATGACTCACAGGTTCCTTGCAGGAGCCCCTTTAGAGGAAAAAAGGAGTTCAAAGGGACTGTCCCATGGATAACTCTGTGGAGAACCGTGAAGTGAATTGATGCTTGTTCAACAGGGGAATTTCTTAAATATTCTTAAAGCTTTACCTACAGCCACACCTATCAGCAGTTTCTTTCTTTCAGCCAGAAATATTTGCAAGTTCATTGCATCTAAGATGTGAAATATGTACAATTTTCTCTTAAACAATTGTTTTTATTCCCCTAAGAGAGCTGCATTGAAATAAGAGGACTCTTCATGTTTGCTTCATTACTCATTTCCTGCAGATGTAAAACCTAAAAGTTGTCTGAAATGAGCACAGTAATAAATTGTGCATTATAAATGTGTTTCAAAGGATTCAAGTTCCTCTGAAATATTTGTTTAGTTAAAGGCCAAAGAAGGAATGAATCCCTAGTTTCTCTTTACTCCAGGAAATTTCTGTTTCTAAACATCAATGAAAATTTTTTATGCCACTAAGTAGCAAGAATGACAGTATTGGTGTTGATTAATTTTGTACTTTATAATTTTTAATTTCTACACTAAATCAAAATTGTACAGGTGAATTTTTTTTATAACCATTGTTCATCATTGTTTAATTTAAAGCCATAACATTTTTAACATTTATGGGATTGGTTTATAATACTGAGTAGTATTTGATATATGGACTTTGTCTCTCAAGTTTTGGATAAAATCACAGATAAAATATTGTGAAAAGAAGAAAACATCCCCATCTTTAAAAGTTATATAGAAAATGTAAATTCATAAACATCCATAAGAAATCATTGTGGTATTTAATAACCTTTATAATTTAAAATGAACCAAAATGAAGGTTTTATAGAAAAATTGAACTATATTCCTATGATTTGCTTGAATATCTGTGGCACTTACAGGAGTAGAAGAAAAAGAACAAAAAGATAATTTGCTCACGTAGAAGACAAAGATGTTGGTTAGCACACTTAAGGTAGGTTTTATGCAGTAACTGCTGGTAACAGGAGAAGGAGCAAGCAGAATCCCATTCTGACTTGCACACAGGTGCCTGGACATTCTAAAGGAAAATGGATCAGGATGGGTAGAGGAAGGGATTGAGTGGAAGCACTCAGAAGTGAAACATTATAAAGGGATGGTCAGTGTCCAGGAGAGCAGGCTGGCTGTCTGCTCCTGGCAGTGCTAGGGGTTAGGGATTCTGTCTTCTCAGAGAGACTTGGAGACAGAGGCCCGGTCCTTTCTGATGCTTACATTTCAAAAGAATAGCTCTCAGATCCTTGAAAAAGACATTCCCGAGTTGCAGGAGATACATATATAACTCAAAGGGGCAAAAGAATATATTCACAATAATTAGCACCTTCTAATAAATTCTGTAAGAAACAGAGGTCAGGGACCTGCCATTGTGTGTTGGCTAGTACAAACAGTAAATCCTTTGAGAGTCCTGAGGTTACCCAGACACAACTCAAGACAGTTGGGTCAGCCCTGGGACATGGCAGGGGACACTTAGAAGCCATGCTAGGCTAGGTCAAGTGAATTAGTGCAGGGATTGGGGTGGAGACCTTACATGCTGAGAGCTCTCTCTCTCTCTCTCTCTCTCTCTCTCTCTCTCTATCTCTATCTCTCTCTCTCTCTCTCCTCCCCCTGCTTTGTTTCCTCTAATGGTGTCAGTTAGGATGCATAGAAGGAAACAGAAACTACTACAGTAGATATTTTAAGCAAGAAGAATTTTAATACAGGACATTATGTGCCTAAACGATTACTGAAAGTGATAAAGATGATCCTATGCTGGGCTTTAGGACAGAGCCCAGATGGTCTCCACTGAGAAGTTACGGCCTCTGAGGTCTTCGCTACAGCTATGTTTAAGAGCGATTACTGGAGCTATTTTGTAGTGTCTGCATGCTGACATCAAGGAGCTGGCACTGCTACCACTGCAACTGTCTACCAACACTAAAGACACTGGAGAGCAATCCCCATAGTTGCAGGCTAGGCATTGTCTCAAGCCAGGCACTGACCCAAGTAGCTGTGGAATGGAGGCTGGAAGATTGCTGCAGGAACACCTCACATTTCTGTAGTCTCGTGCGCAACAGAAGTAAACACATAGCTTTGACCTTTCTGCTTGCTTCCAAATCTTCTAAGCAATAAAAACAATTTTGCATCAGTGCTTCAAAAGGTATCTTTCTATTTTCCCCTTCCCTTTTCTCCTCTCCTATAATGAGGACATACTTATTCCATGAAAAGTGCTAACCATTGCTGAAATTTAAAAATTATACATGAAATAGATAAATCTCATACTAGGTGAATCACAGGTCAGAAGGCACCTGAAGAGTCACTGTCCCACAAATTATGTGCAGTAACAGAATTGAACATTCTGGCATTTGGGAGAATAAAGAGAGATTAGCTCTAAATGGAATTAGGATAGTTTGTAGCTATGACCCTAACACTTTCCATGGAAAGATGCATGCAGTTGTCTAGGGGGAGTGGGTGGAGGGTCCTCTTAGGTAGAGGGAAGTGTCAACTAAAAAAAAAAATGTAGGTTTTAGAATGTTTGGTGAGCAAGTTCTTCAGCACAATCCTAATGCAAGTTTAAGAAGCTCTAGCTAGAAAATCTGAACTTACTCCTAAGCAGGAGGCTTTGATCCCTGAAAGAACAAAAATATATAAATAAAGTATTGGCTTGTCTTTCTCCAACCTTGCTTTTTATAATAGGAATTCAGTGTATGACAGTCATAACTAAGATTTGCTTTCCTGATAATTTTTTTCTCTTGAACCGAACTCAATATTTATTTCTTAAGCTTAAAAGAACACAGACTGTCTTTATTATTATGGGAACATTAAACATTTAATTTTCTGTTTCATTTAACAAATAATAAGTGCCAATTTTGTGCCGGATGTAGTCTTTCTACAGAAGAAAAGCAGATGATTGTGTCTGGGATGGAAAGTCTTTAGTGAGGAAACAGGCGTACAGATATCACTACAATCAGACAGTGGCTCTGAAAGGGTGTGTAGGGAATGCCAGAGGAACGCAGGAGGTGCTCATGCCACTGGGAGGTAGTGAGGGCTTCCTGGAGGAAGCAGCATTTTAACTGAGAGATAAAGGCAGGGCAGGAATTTTTGGGTAGTTTAATATGGAAAGGGCGAAGGATATTGTAGGAAAGAAGAAACACATTTTCATATCTCAGTGAGAAAAAAACTGATTATTGGGGAAAGAGATATGAGAACATGATGGGACCAGGAGGATATACAGGAACATACAGAAGATCAGTTACTGACTTCAGGAGCTTTAGGGTGTGAAATTGGGTAGTAGATGCTACAAGTACTGTGAAAACTTGGAGATGTGTCCTGAGGTCCAGAGAAACCAGTGAGAGTGCATGAATTTGATTAGGGCTTGTATTTGGAGAGGGGACATTGCTCCAGGTGTGGTGAGCAATGTGAACCTCTCTCCTGAGGTCACATAGTGTGGTTGGTGGATAGTAGGGCACAGACCCTGTCTTTAATAGAGAGGCATCTTTGGGATGGCAGAACTTAAAGTTGGTCATGTTACTGGCATTTTTTATGGAAAGTTGAAAAGGCCAAGTGGCATTTATGGAAGTAAGATAGAAAAACCTATGCTGGGAGGGGGGGTGTCAGTAAGTTCAAGTCCAAGTTATTGGCATCTATAATTAATTTTGGGATGCTGGCTATGTCACATGTCCCTGAGCATCTAGAGCTATAGTGAATGACGTGAGAACTGTTAAAACTTCATAATCAGATTCATTCCATTGTTCTTCCTTTTTCTTGTCCCTTCTTGTTCCTCTTCAATCCTCTTTGTCTATTCTGGTGATCTTTCCTCTGTTTTGATCAAGTTCATACCTTTCTCTTTCTCTCTCTCTTTATCATCCCCCTACCCCCACCTTATTTTGGATTAGCTTGTACTTATCAGAGAAAACATTTGACCTTTGACTCTTTGCTACTGGCTTATTTCACTTAGTGGGATAGTCTTCAGTACCACAAAGTGTCAATGGATTAAAGAAGGTGGACTGGGGGTGGGGTGCTGGGGACTGAATTAGAGCCCATTGTGCTTCATGCTTTGGTGATTTTGTCAGGGTACATAACTAAAAAAGGGGGGCAGGAGAAGGGAGGGAGGGAGAGAGAGAAATAGGCAGAATGCAAAGAAAAAAGTAAATAAAAAAAAATAAAATGCTATCCTAACAACACACACACACAAACACAAACACACACACACACACACACACACACACACACAACAACAACAACAGCAGCAGCAGCAGCAGCAGCAGCAGCAACAACAACACCCAAAAAACAAGACAACAAGCAAAACCTTCATAATCTACAAGATCAGTATTTCCGGTCCTAAATTTCTATTATGTCTTTAACAGATAGAGATCTGTTGAAATGTTTAGTGGGTTTTGCTGTCATACTCTTGCTATTTGGCCTTCAAAGGTTGGGTGAACCAAGACTTAGATCCAAAGGTCTTGGATTTAAGTTTCAGTGCTATCAGTACTAGCTTCATGACCCTATTTCCTTAAATATAAAGCTGGGGTAGTGTTTGCCTTGCCTACCACAGGTTGTTTTGAGGACCAGATGTGATGACTAAAACATTGTGTAGTCTATAAAGTGCCAAAGGAAACACTCTAAAAGAAAGTAGCAGTCCTTACTATAATTCCTTGTGGGGAGATACAGTGTGTACAGAGGCAGTACCTGTGGGAACAGAGAGTAACAAACATAAAGGAAACATTTTAAATAAAATGTAGCTAAAAAGTAGTCAGTGACTTCTTCTGTAAGAACCAGGAGAAAGAAGATAAAGAGTGGGAGAATAAAGTTGCTAACTTTGACTCTGGGGATCATTAAAAAATTGTAAAATCTCTGTGCTGGACATTGTAGATTTATTTTAATGCAGAAGGTAGTGTCATGCAGTTAGTTTTTGAAATGTGGCTCAATAGCAAGCCAAAATGAAAATTATACTTGTGAATATCAAGAAGCATACAAAAAACACCAAGGTTTTAAAAAGTTATTTGCATCTTTGTATTTATCACTAACATTTTTATATAAAATGCTTCAGATGATAAAAATAGATAATTTATTGGTTTACTCTGGAAAGAACACAGAGAAAGGTAGGCTACAAAACAGTCAAGTTTTATCAGCACATTTCTAATCACCTTGTGTATAAAGTTGGAAATCTAGAAGTGCAAAAGAAGCATCTATAGAAATTGTAGCGAGCTCTGATATAAAGTTCTAGCCATGGTTCTGCTCATGGACTCCACAATAGCTACCATAAAGGGAGCATTTCAGACTTAGTGCTCTGTAGCTGTTCCCTCAGAAATTCCTCAGTCCTTGATGCATAGTTGGAGGAATGCAGACCTCTGGAGGTTGTATTTTATGGGTTGCTATGGAAGTGTCTAAATATTATGAACAATGCTGTTGTATATGTATACAATGGAATTAGGGCAGCTAGAAATTATTTTCATATCCCTGAAATATAAGCTTCCAATTTAAAAGAATGGCAGGAGTTTGTTTTTTTTTTTTTTTAAATAAGTGAATTATCCTTTATTGCATGTTTGGATCCTCAGTGGCAAGTCTTGGGATTTCCAAAGAGCTTTCAGGGCAGGGAGAGACCTGAAGACTCTCACAGGAAAGTATAAGCAGAGCCTGGGGCCGGAGACCCAGGGCAGGAGCAGTGAAGAGCATGGTATCCTGCAGGAGCTACAGTACAACACTGATGTTACAAGCAGAAGTGCTTTAAAATCTCACCCCAAAGGTGTGTTTGGAGGGAAACAAAATAATACAATTCTAGGTTCCAACAGATCCCGAACAGCAAGAGAAGCACCCCTCTTCTACCTCCCTGTTTTGCACCATGGGATTCTGCACTCTCAGCTCCTCAGAGTTACATGTTTGACTTTTTTAGATTCCAATAAATGTTTATGAAACTTAGTTGTAATTTTAATACCCACTGTAAAATACACTGCTCTCTTCCTCCCACCTAGACCTAAGGTAGGGTTCATTAAATAAGAAAGACAGTTCTCTGTATGCATCTTTTTGAATAACAGTTCTCTGAATGCTCTCTTCTTTTGTAGATGTGCTAAAAGACAGTTTCCTCTCTGAACATTTCTAATTTGTGAATTCAAAATGCAACAAGCCCACGTCACACGCTGCCCCAAGTGAACAGGAACTAACTGCAGCTGGCTTTGCGGCTTTTCTTGTTTTCTTTCCTTTTTCTCTCCTCCTTCTGACAGCTGCTGCTGAACATCTTCCTTTTCATGAAAGAGGGGAAAACATTTCTCACAAGCCCTTCTGTCTCCACCAAGAAAATCAACTTAAAAAACTGAAAATGTAAAAGGACTGAAGTTTTACTTTGCAGAGTGGAGGGAAATCCACCGGTCTCAATATCTGATTAAAGTATCCATCTCATGTTGCATCTCTATTTTCCCTGCCTGTGAGGAGAGGGAGCTCCTCTTCCCTGTTTTCTTTTTGGTTCCTTGCTAAAACAGCATGAAAATAAAATTTTATTTATTTATTTTTATTCTGATTAGTTACACATGACAGCAGAATGCATTTTGATACATTGTATACAAAGAGAGCACAACATCTCATTCCTCTGGCTGTACAGATGCAGTCACACTAGTTGTGCAATCATACATGTACATAGGGTAATAATGTCCGTCTCAATAAAAGTAAACTTTTAAAAGACTGTTTCTATTGACATCAATTTTTAAAAATATAGTATATGCTGCCACCTGCATTTTTTTTTTTTTTTAGTTTTCGGCAGACACAACATCTTTGTTTGTATGTGGTGCTGAGGATCGAACCCGGGCCGCACGCATGCCAGGCAAGCGCGCTACGGCTTGAGCCACATCCCCAGCCCTTTTTTTTTTTTTTGGTGGTGCTGCAGATTGAACCCAGGGCCTCATACAAGTGAGGCAAGCACTCTACCAACTGAGCTATATCCCAACCCTTGACACCTAGATATTCTTGTATAGAATACTCTTTTAAAAGGCTAGGAGGTCTAGAAAAAAATATAATAAGGAGAAGTTGTAAAATATCTGTTGAATGAAACATCATCTGAGAATCATTCCCAGACTTGAAATTGCCCATTTTCCTTCTTCTTTTGAAGTCCTTAGTGTATAATGAAAGAAAGTCAGCAAAAGGGTTCAACTGTAATCCAGAGTAAATATAACAAGACTTAAGAACTAATCAAATTCTGCAGCAGTCTTGGTACAGTCTCATATCAAGTATTATTTGAAAGGGGGCTCATTAGTCTAGTATTCAAAATAGGCTTTGCTGTAGAGATTCTTGTTATATTCCATGTAATAAATGCTTTATATTCATGGAGTCTGTATAACTTTAGTTTTTATTTAAATATCAAACAAAAGATGGAAATGTAAAGGACAAATATAAAAATAAAAATAACTTGGTTTTCATTAGGAACTACTCAGAAGCTTCTTGCTATTGCTTTCTCCCCATGAAATAGAAATTCAAACAATTAGCATAAAGCTCTTTAAATGTCTGACATGAAAAATAATTGTTTTGAAAATATTAGTGGTAGACATGTGGTGATAGGTAAGTGGTTTTCAGCAAACAGATTAACAACCAGCAGGGTTCTGGAGTACAGCTGTGGTCTTCCTGCCTGGTGAGACATGATTCTACTGAGTGGACAGAAATCGCCTCTCACTCACTGTTTCTAGGTTGATGAATTTCTCAAGAAGGAAGTAGGTTAGTTAACTGTGTCATCTGTGAGCAGCTTGAACATGACACAGAGATAGCCAGTATTTTATATGCTTCATCAAATGACAGGGTGCATGGTGTCATTCAATATTTTGGAGAGATGCAAGGCCTCACATCATCCTTTTGTCAAAGATTCCTTATCTCCCCTTGATTGAAGTCTTCAAAATGTTTGCTCCAGATGAAAGAATAACAGAATATATTGTGATGATCAATTTAGTTCTTTCTTGCAGTCTATGAGGTACTGGATTCTATGTCAGTGGTTCTCAACCAGGGATGATTTTGTCCTCCATGGGATTTTTAACAACTTCAGGAGACATTTTGGATCATGGTAACTAGAAGTGGGGGGCAGGGATAATGGAAGTGTGCCCCAGTACTGGATGGCCTCCACACATAACATCCAGCTCCAGTGTCAACAGGGTCATCATCCAGAGCCCTGTTATGAATTCTCAGAACAAATTTCATATCATATATATACACACACGCGTGCACACACACACACGTATGATATAATTTTGAAGTATTTTCATTCTTTTATGATTATAAGGCTAAATGTTTTAATTTTCCATGTTTTAGAGTTTTGATATAAAATCATAGTTATGTTATAGACAGTTTGAATCTGCAGCACCTGATTGTAGTTTTTGGGGTTTTTTTTGTTTGTTTTTTATTAGTTTTTTGGTACTGGGGATTAAACCCAGGGGCACTTAACTACTGAGTCACATCCGCAGCCCTTGTTATTTTTCATTTTTAGACAAGGTCTTGCTAAATTGCTGAGGTTGGCCTCAAACTTGTAATCTTCCTGCCTCAGCCTCCTGTGCCACTAGGATTATAAGCATGTGCCACTGCATCTGGCCTGAATGTATTTTTGAAGACATGATAAGGAGATTCACTTGCTCTTCTGTTTGCTCACTTATAAGCCTCCAAAATGAGGCTATCTCCCAACCTGACAATTAGTTGAAAGAGAAATACAGGAAAAGAGGTTCTAATCCACATTTAAGATACAAACACTGAAGACACGATCACAGTATTTTGCTGAGTTATTAACCCATCTGAGTTTTCTTCATTTTGTTGGAGGACGAGAGTGGCATGAGATACATAATATTATTACTGCATAGTTAAGTATCAATGCAATTCTACTTATAAGCAATGGAATTCTTCATCCATCTTGGATTCCAACCATGAGAACTCTCTTCCCACCCATCTCTTTCATTGCAACAGAGGGCAGGGAAAAGGAGATCTGGAAGAGGACTGGAAGGGCTGTGGATGCAATTCACTCACTTCAGAGAAACAAAGCGGCAGTGCATGGCTTTGCCATAGCATGAGGCCATGTTAGAAGAAACCTCATTTCACAGAAATCAGCTGATAAAAAGCTCAGTTCCTAATTGGAATTGGCCCATATATGTCTGTCCATATAGCTTTTACCAAGCTGGGGGTAAAAATGGCACTGCATGTCAATAAATTAAATTGTAGTAACTCTGACCCTCCATCACTATTCCTGCAGAACATTCCTGAATTATTTCTGGACTCTTCAAAGAGTGTCCCACATGTATTAACCACCTTCATCACTTTCTCTGTCCTGTACTGTTCCTCTTGTCTGGTGTCCACTGCCTTTCTGCTCCCGAAATGTACCTTTGCTAGTGGTGCCCTTAGTGGATCAGGATCCTGCTCAGGAGCCCTGTCCAGATTCTCTCAGAGCTGGGAGTTGTGGATATGGTTCTAAGCAGTCAGTGAAAATGTTTTGCTCTCCAATTTCATGCTTTCTTCTGACCCCAGGGCCTGCCCACAACATTGTTTTCCATGGGAACACATGACATCTTTGTAAGGGCAGCCCCTCAGCTCCATATCACCCACAAACAACTCCAAAATGAGTAGAAAACCCAAATTCTTTGTCAGGTACAAGCAGAAGTCCAGACATGGGGCTGATCCTTCTCACCCCAATAACTGTTCTTTATTTTATTTTCCTACTGACAAGGAAAAATAACATGCAGCCTTAGCTCTACCCAGTAGTTTATGCTCCCAAACCAGAATATTTATTATTTTATCTAGAATATTTGCCTGCATTCGGATTAATGATGACAACATAGGTGTCATAGATGAATATTTTCTTTATGCTCATATAAAAGAAGGACCATTCTGAGATTATAGAGAATAAATTGTCCATTCTGAAATCAAATAAAAACGTCTAGTGTTGGTAGAAAAACTAATAGTGATATTTTAAACAATTTTCCATAACTACTTCTTAGTCGTCTTTCAAATTCTTTGGTGTTCAGTTTCATCCATCGCATGCTGTTAAATGAGGGGGAAAAAGACTTTTTCAGAAAGAGGAATGGATTAAGGAGTAAACATTATAGTTCATATGTCATCAGCCAAGAGCAATGCTGGATACAAAGAAGAATTTTGTTTAGCCTAGAACGTTTTAAGAATCCAGGTCAGTGGAGCCTTTTACATTTAGCTATGCTGAAGAACTGAGGCTTTTTACTCCTCTCCTCCTCCTCCTCCTCCTCCTCCTCCTC